>NC_022012.1:42928354-42980295 GCF_000317375.1 Microtus ochrogaster
ATCTGGAACTCAAGAAGACCAGGTTGTCACTGGGACATGTCTGTGCTCACTGAATCTGGAACTCAAGAAGACCAGGTTGTCACTGGGACATATCTGTGCTCACTGAATTTGAAGCTCATGAAGACTCCGGTTAGGACTCTGTGATAGATGCTATGTCTAGCTAGCCTTTGCTTCCTATGCCCTGTTCTAAAGTAAATGCTCATGACTAAAGAAACCCCTCTAAGAAAAGGAGGTAGAGGGCACTCCTCTGCCTGTCCTAGGAATAATCTGTGTGCAACAGCCATGTTGGCAGCCTCCATTCCAGAACCAGACCCTAGCTCGTGGCTCCTGACGTTCATACAAGGAAGGCCCATGGCAATTTCCTCGAATAATCAGTGTTGAGCTTTGGAACAACCCTACACCCACAGGCTAGGCTTTCATCAACCCAGCGCAAAAGGGGCAGCACAAGAACATGAAAGACAGCAAGGAGTGACTCCTCCTGTCTTCCCCAACCCCAGTCTCCAGAGACAGCTGGCCCTAACCTTAAGGAAACCCTGCAGGCCTGACCTCTATAGAAGGAGTCCACTTCCAGCCACTCAGCCAAGGACCAAGAAGGCAAGAGGAGGTGAAGGGCTCATGGCATCACTAAGAGAAAAAGGCTAGACTCTCTGGCTTCTGGAGTGGGGGGTTGAGGGAGGCCAAGGCCCAGCACTGCTCTGTCTCCTATCTTCTCATGTTCTGTGTAGGGACACATGACCAAGAGGGGACCTACCCAGAAGCAAGAACAGTTGAGACAGACTCTTAGTTCTAACAGCCCAAGGGGTATACTCCCCAACTCTGCTAACACGAAGCTGACGTTACCTGACCTGTGAGTTTTGGGAAAGAGACCAGTGAAGGGAATTAGAACCTGTTAACTGGGAGAACCCAGGGGGGTGGTGTAGAACTGGACCTTGGATGATGTTTTACCCGTTAGTTAACGGATGTATCCTCTGAGCCAATATTCAGACGAGGCCAATGAGGTCCTGAAGATCCTTCCACCTCACCTAGTACCTGATCAGAGGCAGCCCTGCATGGCAGCTCCCTGATGCTGGTGATTTTACCCTTTTCTTATTTGCTTTGCTGGTTCTTGGGACTAAAAACCTGAAGCATGCTCACCATGCTCTGTATCCCTCCGTAGTCTTTTTCATCATGGCACAGGCTCTCTCTAGGTCTCAGTTTGCCCTGAACTCCCTCTGCAACCCAAGCAAGCTTTGAACTAATTACAATCCTCCTAGGACTTCAGTGTCCAGTGCACATGGGATTATAGGTTTGTACCTCAAACCCCAGTTAGAACATTTGCCTTCTAATCTAATGACCATGTGTTCTAGTTTACTTTTTGTTACTATGATAAAATACTCAGACAAAAAGCATATGAGGAGGGAAAGTGGTTTACTTCATCCTAAAATTTCAGGTTATAATCCATCACGGTGGGAAGTCACAGAGGCAGGAACTGGAAACAGCAGGTCATGTCTACGGTCAAGAGCAGAGCGGGGAGAAATGAACCATGCATGCTCACTTGCTTGTCTATGTTCAGCTCTGTTTCTCTACTCTTAAACAGTTCAGGCTCCCCTGCCTGGCAAATGCTGCCACTCACTCTGAAGGGCCTCCTCACATAAACTAAGAAAGCCAACCACAGACATGCACACCAGCAAACCCAGTGTAGATGATTCCTCACTGGGATTCTTTCCCCAGGGGAATTCTAGGTTATGTCGAGTTGACATTTAAAGCTGTGCATTGCATCACGAAGTTGACCTAATCAATGGCACCTTCAGAAGGAGACAGGAGTTTCTGTGAATAAAATCCAGACCGAGGTCTAAACGCATTCTCAAAAGCCTGCAGTCCACAAAAACAACTCTCTCGAAGGTCCTCTACTTACTCGGGAAGCTAGCCGCATGCAAACCGGCTGGGCCTCTCTGGAGAGAGACTACGTCAACAAACGTGGACACTGGCCCAATCTCTCCTTGTGGGGACACCATGAGTGGGCCAAAGCCTCTAGACTCAAAAGAAATAGGCTTTCAGCTCTGCTGTAAAATCACCCGGCTGGGCTCACTCAGCTTTCTAAACAGATACTAAACAGAAAGGGGAGAGCTCAGTATTGGGCTATCTCACCTTCCTTACGACTGCTGTGGTTAAAAAAAAAAAAAAAGTCCTAACTCTGAGGTCCACAGACCTTTATTTCAAATGACATGACAAAGGCCAACCGGTAGTCAGCAGTAGTCTAAGACAGTGCTGACATAAAGATGAGGCCATCGGAGATTTCCTCCCCAAAGACAGTTTCCGGCGAAAGGAAGGCTGTTTAGACTATCCATTCCAGTCTCCTGCATCATCTGCAGCTTCGGTGATTCTTTTCCCTTGGTTTGGTTTGTTTCTGACACAAGACCTACCTATGTAACCCTGACTCACCTTGAACTCACTCGGTAGCCCAGGCTGACCCCATGCCCATGATCCCCCTGCCTAAGCCTTTCCAGTGCTGGGATTACAGCATGTACCAACATACTCAACCTTCTACGAGGATCTTCATGAGAAAGGCAATGGCTGAACAGTGAATGCTACCACAGGCATCCACCCTAGACCAAAGCGAGCTCTTCACACGGCCTAAGGACACTTGAATGTTCCCTACCTTCTATGGGTGACAGTGGTCTTCTCAAAGAATGTCTCTTAATGCCACCAACAGTGTCATAATACAGGTTGGGCAGGTCATTAGTCACAACCAGTGTCGCTGTGTCATATACATCATTCGAGATGTTTGTAAGTCCCTCCGAACTTCAAGCTCTTTAAGGACGGGAATCATGCCTCCAGTTCTGCCTTCAACGCCTTTAGCTCAGACTCAAGAAGACAGAGACATGGAAGAGGAGATATTTCTAGCGAGGCCGTCTCCAGCTGCTCTAAGACCGAGGGACACACCTGGCCACTGTCCTGTAGCCCCAAGCACCTGCCAGAAGCTGGAGAGGGGTTGAGTCCCAGGGAGAGAGAAAGGACAGTTCCAATCTCAGCTTGGAACAGGTCACTTTCATTTTCTCAAGACAGAAGGGAAATTGTCCTTTTACCCACTTCTCTTTAAAAATGTGGCCATCAGACAATCATTTGACAAGCTTCAAATGCGTAGCTGGTATTACCACAAATTATCCTCCTAGCAATATAGTTCGTGGCTCCCTGACTAGTCAATATTAATAAACATTACCCAACGCTTTTTACAACACAATTTATTTTTAATACAGATCTTTATGTATGCCATAAAGTAAATATACTAATAAAAGCCAAGGATTTCAAAGAAGCAATTTAAAGAAAAACAACAACTGAGAACTAACAATGTTAGTTAACACCTTCCCTGCTGCAGGTCTGGGTGGGAACTAGGGACACAGAGGCTATAGAGGAGGAGAAACAGGAGACCATTTTGGTTGGAGTACATGTTGACTGGTTACACCAATCTACCAGACTGGGTGCAGGAGATGGGGTTTTCACTCCAGGTCTGCTCCCAATCAGCAGACAACTTTGGCCAAGCTTCTCTCTCTCTAGCCTTTGCCTTCACATCTTTGCAGCCAGGCCAGGCTAGATCAAGACGGTCTCTTGGGTTCTTGCTAGTCAGCTCCACAAGCTGCAAGGCGGTGGGGGCTGATGCAGTCTACACTGGCTGTACTCTATCTCCTTTGGGAAGGGTCCACACCACTTTCATCCTCTCTGTCCTTTATCACTGAGCCCAGAACATACAGAGGGTTCCATGCAATGCATAATGCATTAAAAGATAGAAACAACCCCAAAAAGGGAGTTTGAGGAGAAAAATGAGGGAGAGGCAGAAACCCACATTCCCTCTATACATTTCTATATACTCTATACAGCCATAGGCTTCAGTACAGGATAGCTGCCCCTGTTGCCCAAGAAAGAAACCTCTTTGCCTTATTACGGGCTCTCAGAAAGAAAGTCATACATACATCATTGGCCTGGAATCAAGGCCAATCTGGCCAATGAATGAATCCAATGGGCTAATCCTATGCTTCAAAAAGGCATCAGAGGGGAGGCTGGAGAGATGGCTCAGTGGTTAAGAGCACTGGTTAGTCCTCCAGAGGACATAGGTTCAGTTTCCAGCACCCACATGGCAGCTCAGAACTGCATGTAGCTCCAGTTCCAGGAGATCTGACACACATGCAAGCAAAAAAATCAATACACATAAAATAAGAATAAATAAAACATACAAATGTTCTTTTAAAAAACTCAAAAAACATCAGAGGGCTAGAGAGGTGGCTCTGGAGGTCAAATGCTTGAGAGGCAAGCATGAGGACCTTGGAGTTCACATCCTCCACAGAAGAGGGGTGTGGTCTTGTATATCCATGACAGTAGTACTGGGACGGTGGAAAAGATGAGCCCATCCCTAGAGATCACGAGCCAATTGTCTAAGCAGTTGATGAGCTTTGGATTCAGTGAGACCCTGATTTAAATGATGAAGTGGGTACTGAGAGTGGAAGACACCCAATGGCAGGCTCTGGCCTCCAAACACATGCACATACATGTGTATGCATACCTGAATGCATCACATTTTCCTGAAAATGCATCACAGCTTTCCTGAGCTTTTTCCACACTCACACACTAATCATATATATGGAAATAGGACAAACAAGAGTCTTCTCTGTAGCCTAACCACACCAACTATACGACTTCCAGGTAAGAAGACTTCTGAGTACTGAAAAAGGATCTGGAGCCATGGGTTTTGGTTCACTGGATTCTAGCACCTGGCAGGCTGAAGTCGGAGGACCCCAGTGAGTATGCACTTGGCCTGTGCTACAGAGTGAGGGAAGACCCTGCCTCCAAAGAGAAAAGCAAAGGAGACCAGGGGTGATCTCACACACACACACACACACACACACACACACACACACACACACACACACACACCTTTAATCCCAGCACTTGGGAGGCAGGGACAACCTGGTCTACAGAGTGAGATCCAGTCAGTCAGGGCCAAATATAATGAGAGCCTTTCTCAAGAAAAAAAAACTGAAGGAAGAGGTGGGAAAGCTGGACCCAGGGCCATACAGGAAATGACAAAGGCCCATGCTGAGCTATCTCCCTGAGGAGGTAATCTAAGATGGACCCTCGGGGCATTAGAGCATTACGTGGCCAGGGCCCCTGGCTGTTACATAGCCTGCCCCTTGTTTTAAAGCTATTGAGTTCTCTGAAGTCATTTATTTCAAATATCTCTATCAACAAATTTCACCAAGAACAAAAGTTTTTCATTTGGGCTCTGGGCTGTGGCTTGATGGTATCACACACAATCACATACAGTCCCTTTCAACAAGGTCTTAGCATGCTTATCTGTGAAGTTGCTGGTAGCCAAATATGACTGAAATGTTCTATTTATGCTCACTGGATTAAGGAGATGTTGCAACACTGCACAAAAACCTGGCAGATGTAAGCAAGGTATTACAGCCAAGGCAGTTAAGATCTGAAGGCAGGGATCAATACACGCGTTTGTAGTTTTTCTTTTAACAAAGAAGAAAAGTTGAGTGTGTGTGTGTGTGTGTGTGTGTGTGTGAGTGTGAGCACGTGTATGCGTGTGTGTGTTTAAAGAGAACAAAAGAAAAGAAAAATAGTATAAAGCTTCAAGATTTATAGCTTTCCTGAGCTTTTTCCAAACCCAAAACAGGGTACCATGATGCATACGAGATGATGTCAGCCCAGGGGAAACAGAAATAAATCCAAAGCGCTCTCTGCAGATCCTTGCAGGCCCTATAAGGGAATCAGACTATGGTTATGGATGAGCAGGGGTTGATTTTTATTTTTTTAAATCTTTCTCTCTGTCTCCCATACAAGGTTTTTCTCCAGCACAAATAGCCAGTTTCTAAGAAAACAGCTTTGAAAAATCTACATTTTCGTGATCTCGTGCTGCCTGCGTATGGGTGATGTCTTTGCCTCTTGGTTACCAAGAATTTTCTTAGGATTCCACTTCAGTCAGGGAGTCAAGAGAGCTGCCTTTAAATCCCAGGGACCTGCCCAGAAACTTGGACCATTGTGGAGCAGAACGGAGGCCTCTTAAAGCCCCCACAAACCCATGCCTTTGGAATTAAACCACTCTGAAAACCCTTTTAATGTATATTGCCTCATTCTTCCTGCTTTACTACACTGAAAATTAAATTACTTTTCTATGAGGATTCTGAGCTTGAGCGCCGGGGCTCTCCACATCAGTTATCAACACCAGAGATGAGCTGGGCAGATTGTCTGTATGGACATCAAATCACATTCTAATCACAGTGGGAAAATTATTGTCATTTAATGAAGGAATGGGAGGAGAATCAGAGATTTTTACCTTTTTCTTTCCTCCAGGTTTTGAATTCATGTTTCTGTTTGTTGTTGTTTTTGTTTTGCTTTTTGTTTGTTTGTTTTCTTCTCAGTTTGAGACAGATTTTTACTTAAAAACAAACAAAAAACAAATACAAAACCTGGTGGTTCACCCTCCCCCCACCTCCCTTCTAAAACAATGAAGGAAACAAATAAACCAAAAACCTTTTATCCTAGCACTTGGGAGGCAGAAGCCAAGGCAGGCTGATCTCCTGAGTCTGAGGCCAGCTTGGTCTATACAGGGAGAGTTACAGGTGAGCCGGGGCTGCTTAGTGAAACTCAATCTCAAGAAAGAAAGAAACACACACACACACACACACACACACACACACACACACACACACAAAACAACGAAGTCACCTTGGGCTGTATAATTCCAAAGGCAGAGTGTACCTCATTTCATGTTGAAGGGGTTTCCTGATAAGACACACTAGGAACCTGCCTAGACTTTCTCACCTAAGCTAGAGAGAGCCACAGAGAAGCCTCAAGGCAAACAAGGAGAACAAAGACCCCCCACTCTCTACTTGCAGGCTTGGTCTCACAGGGGCTTCAGCACCTCCCACAGGGAAGACATGTTGACTCATTCCCTACCAATGCCCACTCCGTATCTTCATGTACCTGGTGCCAGCTCCCAAGTCAGCCAGACTGCACTCGAGCCACGTTAGCCAACAGTGTTCTGTGACTACACTTCCTTGGTCTCCCTTCCGCCGTCTAACACGACCTGCAGGTACACAGTGGGCTTTTACTACTCTCACCTCCTGGAAGCTCCATCAAGGCAGAAGCCGTGTGGCGCACCAACAGAATCTGTCAGGGTGCCTGGGATGCAGTAAGCAGGTCATTCTAAATAGAACGTAATTGAGATATTACCCGTGTACCCTACAATCTACTTATCAAAGTGTACTAGTGAGAGGGTTTGCTTTTGGTGTACATCCACAGAATTGTGCAACCACCACCACTGTCTAATTCTAGAACATTTTCCCTACTAACAAGGCTCGCCTCATTTCTTTTCTGCTTGAGCCCAGCCTCTAGCAGCCACTAATCCATCTTCTTCTGTGGATTCGTTTAATCTGAACACTTCATAGATGTGGAGAGCACACCACACGGACCTCTTTGATCCCACTTCTCTCAAGGAACACACATCTTCAGGCTTCATCCACAGTGAACTGTGTTAGCTCCCCCATTCTTCCATATTGTGGACTCATAACCCATGGTCCGGCTAGACCACACCCTGTGTGTCCATCCATCATCTGACACTCGTGTAGCTGTCTCAGCCTTGTGAGTGTCACAGACACGGCTGCTATGAGCATCAGTGCACAAGTCTTAACTGTGACCAAACGTTTTCACTTCTGTTTGGTATGGGCTTAGAGACAGAACAGTGAGGGTCATAGGGCATTATCCATGCTTAGCATGTTGAGGAATGACCATGCTGTCTTCCAAAGCAACTGCATCGTTCTATGCTTCCATCAGCAATCCTTGTGGCTTCCAGCTGCACAATACAGTCTTAGGCTAAATGAACAAAGAGTCTTTCCACCTTGAAGACGGCAGAGAAGAGGACAGAGCCCCATGCTCCGCGGGGACACTAGTTCTTCACCTGCACAGAGAATAGGCCAAACTGTGGCTCAGGGCGAGCCCGAAAGACTCACTTTAATTTCTTTTCAAGGTCTGTGAGATTTTTATTGTATGTTTGTATGTGCATCGTGTGTGTTTGCCTGGTGCCCATGGAGGTCAGAAAAGAGTAGCTGAATTTCCTGACATTGGAGGCTGGGAGCTGCCATGTGGGTGCTGGGAACTGAACCCGGGTCCTCTGCAAGATCAACAATAACTATTGGACCATCTCTCTAGCTCGTGAAAGAGTTATTTTTTTTAAAAGCATTAAATAGAAAAACAAATGAAGAAAAAAATAATAATAAACCAGATGGCTGAAATCAAGCACCACTTTCACATATATTATTTCAAACTCTTCCTCACATCCCAAATCCAGACTCAATAATCTAATGATGCTGTTCCTTAAACAAATTAGTTGAAAAATAGGAAAGGGATCCTGGCTCAAGTACAACCAACTTTGATCTGGTCAAAGTAGGCTGTGTGACTCACAGCCCTGCTGACTCAGCTGTGAGCTCTGAAAACAGACTTATTGCTTGAAAATGAAAATGCATGGGGCTATGGGGGTGAAATTTAGCAGCAGGACATTTGTTTAGCATGTGCAAGGTCCTACATCCAACCCCTGAATCATGGCCTACACACATGCACAGACATCTCAAAAAATGTACAAATGAAATAAAAACCGTTCCTGGCAAATTCTAAGAGAGGGACCCACAGAGTCACAAGTAAAGCTCCCCCCCCCCCCGTGCCTGAGCTTGCTCCAAGGGACAGAGTGCTGAAGCAGGCAGCTCAGAGAAGCTCTGTTCACAGGTCCTTAACTTCTTGTCTCCTTATTCTCTCTCTGTAGAAGAAGGCAGCAGGTTCTCTTTCTGCACAGATTCCTTGCAAAGAACAAACAAACAAAGGCAGGGACCAAGCAAGGTCCTTTGCAAGCTGCAGGTAATTAAAACAGCCTATAAATGCCCCAACAGAAAGCACTTCAAAGAGCCAGTAATTCCAGCAATGGCCAGTCAAGACTGTGTGGTGTAAAAATTATGAGTTTTCCCAACAGGGAACTTTGTGTGAAAAGGACAGGAGTTGGTGGTAAAGGCAGGCGGGGGTGTTGGGGGGGGATCCAAACAGAGGGGGGTTTACAATGGGTGTCCATGCTCAGGGTGCTCATGACTGTGTGTGTGTGTATGTGTGTGTGTGTGTGCATTGTGTGTGCATTGTGTGTGCATTGTGTGTGAGGGGGGAGAGACAGGGAGCGGGGAGAGAAAGTGGGAGAGAGCACATTTATCAGTGCTGAGACTGTTCAAGCACGTGGGCAGAGATAAAAGGAAAAATAAAATAAAGACAACAAATACACATCCTCTTCCCCGCTGGGCCTCGTTTTCATGAGGAAAGTACCAGGCAGCTCGCACGCTTCTCTGCCTTCTGACTTTCGAGGCAGCTCAGAGGCCATGCATAATGTCCACCACAAGGGCCCAAGGAGCAGCTGTGGCCCAATCTAGGCTGCAGCTCTCTGAATCTGCCTGCAATGCTTTCGTTCCCAGCATGGTGCTCACCAGTCCACATGTTACGGCAGGTGCAGGTTGTTATCTTGAAAGAGGGGATGAAAGGAGACAGATTCTTAACCTCGACTCTGACAGCATTCTCTAAGTCCCCTGTCCTGCCTACTGCCTGCCCTGGGACTCTGAGTTGAGATGATGTGATCCTGGGTCTCTGCTTTTTATAACATATGACAGATCTGAGGGTGTGGCTCAAGGCCCTAGGCTCAATTCATAGCACTGCAAATAGTAGTAATAGTAATAGTAATAGTAATAGTAATAGTAATAGTAATAGTAATAGTAATAATAATAATAATAATAAACACAATACGGAAAACCCAGGGACATAAGTCAGTATGAATCTGTATATCAACAGTATATCATACATTAACAAAATACAGAGTCTCTGGGCATGATAGCACATGATACAATTCCTAGCACTCAGAAGGTAAAGGTAGGTGGATCTCCGTGAGTTCAAATCCAGCCTGGTTTGCATCTTAAGTTCGACGCCAGCCAGGGCTATACAGTAAGACCCTGTCTCAACAAACAAAGTCCTATCGTGATAGTATAATTCTCAAAACTCAATTCCCCCAACCCCCAGGAGTGACCCGATGCCTTCAAAGGGCTACCTCCCTTCCTGTAACCATGCCCCTTGCCTTGGCCTATGTGTCCACAGTTTCATAAACGTCACTGGGAAACTTGCATGTGCTTACTTCTCTGTCTGTTCTTCTAGACAGGCAACCCCAAAGACAGTCTTGACTTATTGATCTGAATTCTCAAGTCCAATAAAGGGCATAGGAATAACAGCTATTGAGAAGATATGTTGAGTGGATGGATGAGGGTTTGGTGGGTGTTGGTCACATGGTGAATAATAAATCAGTCAGGATCTGATTGGGGTGCAATGTCCACAAGCTCCTTACTGTCAGTCAGCCAATCAAATATTCTCCCAGTTCACAGGAACTTCAAGCTTGAAGAGGGCATTTTGGGGAAAGGCTGTGCTCACCAACCTAGCAAGGAACCGAACCTCAGCTGGTGGCTTCATTTCCCCATAAACAAAATCCTCCCCTGCCTCCCTCTGAGCCCCAGTCACTAACTCCTCGCTGACACTGCTGGCTTTAAACCCACCCATAAAAATGTCTTTTACTATTTTTATTTAATGAGCTTTCATTTTTCTTTCTCCCTTTTTGTAAATGAGAAAGAAAAGCCTACCTCCTAATGGGGATGGGGAGAGGAAGCAAAGTGGAATCTCTTAAATGGACCATAACTTCACAAAACGCTTTTCCCACCATCCCCCACTTCTGCCCCTCCCCATGCCTCTGTGTGCCCCCTCCACCATCACTGCCCCTGAATCTTCTCTCTTCTCTCCATTCAAAACAAGATGCATGGATTTTGGACATTTGATTACTTTTAAGTATATATTTTCCCCTCAAATAGACTGAATACAATGGTTAGGAAATGTGACAGAAAACTATTCTGAGCCATTTATTGCCTTAATACCCACCTTTGTCCAACAGGCAGTTTTGACAACAGCGATAAATTCCAAATTTATGTCAACAGAGCATATGTTGAACACCTCATTTCTGAGCTAAAGCGGCATGCTGCCCTATAAATCACCGTTCTGTTTGAAATGAAAGTAGATTACAGGCCTGTGTTATTGAGCAGTTAGAGCTATAGTCATATAAATCAGAACTTTTAACTCTAGGCAATCCGTTGTGCAATTAACTAAAGGGTACTTTGTCATTTCAAGGCTTGTGCACAGGCTTGGCAGGGCACAGAGCTATCAGGAAGGGGGTGGGCAGGAACAAGCTTGCAGGCAACAAGAGGGCTGTGGGCTGCAGCCTCCACCCAACCCTGCCATCTTTTACACACATACACACACCCCAATGGCTACCCAAAGAGCCCGCAGAGGCTAGACACTGGCAAAGACACGTTTGTGATCCGCATCTGTGGCAAAGACATCACACCGCGTGTTTGTCTCCAAGGCACCCCTAGAATCCCGGAACCTTTGCACTCATTCATGAAGCATTTTCTGGACACAAGTCAGGTGCATAACACTGTCTTGTGTGCTAAGAAGATGCAGGAAGGCTGATGGCAAAGCTGAGTCAGAGCGAGCTAGCCCGACATGTGCAAAGGGCTGGGTTGTTCTATCCAGAAGATTAGAAAGAGACACACACGAGGTGATTTTTGAAAAAAGAGTGAAAATAATATTATTTAGATTATACCAGTAGCAGAGAACCAAGAGAAACTTGTACAACACACAGCTAAGTACTCACAGTGGCCCTATTCTGTACATTTTGTGTTTCTTCCCATTCTACCCTTGGAACAATTCTATGAGTCACAGATAATCTTTATTTCTGTTTTGATGAGAAGAAACAGAAACACAGGACAAGAACAACTGGCCCACAGCGGTGCAGTTCACCAGGTGAGGGAGCCTGATGTGATGAGGACAGTGACTCTGGTGCTAGCCAGCCCTGTGTTCAAATCCCAGGTCTCCATCGGACTGGGATTCTCAGTTTGCTCACCTGTCAAATGGGCATGACTTCACTAGGCTGTTGAAGAAGACCTGCGTGTGAGCAAGCTCAGTGTTGAGAACACAGAGTAAGTGGGCTGAAAAACAGAGAGACACGTGTGCCCTTCACCAGTCTAAAATGTAGTCCCAAGACTCAGACCTGGAAGAAAAGACTGAGAACAGGGGAAATGACAGAAGAAATCTAAAAAGGAGGAAGTGGTGATGTACCGATCTGTACAAAATATCCAAATATGTCCAAAATGTTACAGGGGTACAAAAGAGGAACAGAGAAACTGTGGGTGCTATAGCTGAAGATGGCTGAGGACCTGACAAAGCTGAGCTTGTTTTTCAGATTTTTTTTTTCACGGAATGGCTCTCTCCGCCCAGGCAGTGTCAAAAATGGAAAAGCCTTGTGTGTCTAAGACCGGTGTTAGGATGGCAAAGCCAAGTTGAAAAAGCATTCCAAAGATTGGCCTGACTCATCCCAAGTGGTCTCACAGAAAAGTAGAACCAGAGATGGTAACCTGGGCTAGATTAGGCAGAATCCTGGTCAAGAGAATGAGGACATTGTTCCCGTTGCTACAGCCACAGAAGAGCCCCCAACACTTTTTTTGAAACAATGGGCTTAGCTGGGAGCAAAAGGCTGGGTGTGGGAAGGGACCATGGAAGCAGAGAAAGAAATGAAGTGCCCAAATTCTAAATCGAGAATGACAATATTTCCAAAGATAGTCATTAGGTCAGCCTTCCAGAACAAGATGGCAATACAAGATCCTTCTAGGAGGATGCAAGAGACAGGAGACTGAAGCAAACTGCTTCTACTGCCTGGTAAAGTCCCTGGCTCCATGGGGTAGGGAACCCAACAGAGTGGCTGCTTCCCTTTGCTACCTCCATTCAATTAAACATGTCATCACTACCACAGGACACAGGTGGCTGAGAGAATGCACAGCAGAAAGGTTGTGCCACGTTACTTTGTCCCCTTGAGCAGGTGAACTGGCTACCAATTCAATACGGCCAAGAAGCAAGATTACTCAGATTCCCCCCCCCACACACACACACAACACACACACACACACACACACACACACACACCTACAAATTCACTTGGCAATGTGAAAGAGTCAATGAAAATACAAGACAAGGGGCTAGGGATGAGTAAAGTACTTCCGGAACCAGCCCAAGGATAAGACCCAGGTTCAAATCCTCAGCACTCACATTAAAGCTGTGTGCCTGAAACCTTAGTGTTGGGGTTGGGAGAAGCAGGAGAATCCTAGGGGCTCACAGGTCATCCAGTCTAGCTGAAAAATGAGTTCCAGGATCAGGTTCAGCGAGAGACCCTGTCTCAAAACATAGGATAAAAAGTGGTTGAGGAAGACTTTTGATGGCAACTTCAGGCCTCCACATGTGCCTTCACACACACACACACACACACACACACACACACACACACACGGTAGGATGCACACACCACACACTGAAGAAAGGAAGGAGAGGGAAATAGTTCGGGGTGAGTCATGAAGACTCTATGGAAAATTGAAAACAAGACCCACACACCTGTTCCAGATGTTGTGGGTGTCCTAATGACCACGAGACCCAGATTGAGTAAAAAAAACAAAAACAAAACCTCAAAGGCCTCCTTGGTGAGCAGATACCAAGGACACAGCAGGCACTGCCCAGAGACAGAGCATCACTTTTGGCTAAGGACAGGCACCCTGGACACAAGCCAGCGTGAGCAGATCATGAGCATTGCAGAGTGATACAAATGGTTCAGACCACAAAGCCGTAGAGAGAGACAGGCCTGGAAAGCTGGGGGTGGGGGAGAGGTATGGAAGGGAGACACCACGAGGGCAGCAGCTCAAGAGCACGGGCCTGACATGCTCTGTGAGCGTCATCGCTCGCCTTGCTATCATGACATATGGCGCTACAGAACATCTGGCCTTGGAGACCAGCCAGGCATTTGCTCCTCCAGCCTCCTCCATAGCCTCCCATTCATGGAAAACTAGATTTCTTGTAAGAATATTGAAGTGACGGGCCCTTCCTGCCAGTCACTCTGTGCTTGGCTACTCGCCAGCATGCTCAGTCTTGTTATATGCTTGGAATCTAACAAGTCAAAAGAAAATTTACAGAAATGGGGCATCCTCCCTAGGAACCTTACCACAGGGGTGGACCAGTGAGCACCTCCCACCCACCCCACACACCATCTCTTACCACCTGGCTGAGCAAACTGCCGGTCTCTTAGGGGGAAAGAAGGAAGCCTCTTGAAGATAGCTGGTTAATATCTGAAGAGTGGGAGAGCAGATGAACTAAGCAAGTTCCATTTAGAGAATCATTAAGGAACTATTGTAGTAAAATTAGCTTTTCCCATTTCCAAAGAAAGCCGAAACCAGCACCTGAGCAGACCAGCAGTGCTCACAAAGATAGAAGCAGGACGGAAGTACAATAAATAAAAAAATGATAACCAGTAGGAAAGAGGAAACCAAGAAATGCCAGGGAGTTAGAAGCTATCCCTTCTTTTTCGAGACGAGGGAGTATCTTGACCAGTCAGCAACAGAAAACCAGAAATCAAAAACGCCAGCCCAGAGGCTGAAGTGATGGCTCAACGGTTAGGAGTGCTTGCTGCCCTTCCAAGGACTGTGGCTCATCCCCAGCACCCACATCGGGCAGCTCACAACAATCTGTGACTCCAGAGTGGTCTTTCATTTTTTAGCATCGTCTCCTTTTCTACATACCCATCAATACCTCACGATTTACATGCTATAAATCCTCACAGAATCACTTCCGGAAGATGAAGAGGCTGCCATCTGCCTCTTTCTTTTTTTTTAAAGATTAAAACTGGCTTGGGACAGGCAAGGAGACAGTGGGAATGAGTGAACAGCTCTCTGAGAAGAAAGGAATAGGCAACAGTCTTTCCATTCAGTCAAGCTTACCTTCTAATAATGCAAGGCATATGGCCAGTCACAGTGAAAAGCTTCAAAAGAAAAAAAAAAACCATGGTATACTGACTGTGCCTGCTAAGAGTCTATAATCATGTAGGGAATGCAAGACACTGTGTATCAAATCCTAGGAAATAGGGCATACTGGTAATGCAACAGGAACAAAGGAGAAGAGACAAGAAAACAGAGACACAAGGCTTAAGGCTGCACAGAGAGTACCAGAAGTTTTGCGTGGAAGCTCTGAGCAATTTATGCAAAAAATAGCCTGTTTTCTATATGTAACGATTATTGCCATCTGGGGTCACACCCACCTCCAAACCTCTATCCATCCTTCTTTCAGCTCATACATCCTTCCTTGGCCTCTGTTGCAAAATTCTTAAGTCTACCGAGATTAAAATAGTAAATCCTACCCACTCCTTACTCACACGGTCTGTCCCCCGACTCCCACAGTTAAAATCCATACCTGGTCCTAGGAGCCACCTCCTGCCCCTCCCTCCCACACCACTGTCTTTCTCTCCTCCTTAGAAGCCTAGGCCCGAGGAACGGTGCCAGCCAACAGCTGTCATGCTTGCTTTTATCTTGGTCCTCTCAGGCTCCTCAGTTAGTGCTCAGCAGACCGCACCTTGCTTGCTGCCTTCTTCATGAACCCACCTGAAGAACCATGTTTGCCTAAGTGAGTTCTCCCTCTCACCAGTTCAGAAGGGGAACACTGACTGTGTTTCTCATCAGAACAAGATGATATGTTCACAGCATCCCCACAGCACCTCATCCCCACTCTTGCCTGTTTCCTGGGGCCAGGAGGGAAACCTCAGCAAGGACTCAGAACTCAGTCCTCCAATGCCATTGCTTACTGTCTACTACTCGAAACCCACCCTGTTCTCTCTGATCAAGAGGAGGGGCGTAGTCAACCTCAGTGAAACAAAGTAACACTGGACAGGGAACTACATCTCCTTCCCAAGAGACAAAATCTAACTCCCCCTGGGGTGTGCCTTGTTCAAAGTCTCCAAGCCTCTCCTCTCTCCACAAGCAAGCTGTAAGGATTTAGAAGCCTGGAAATCCTCCAGTCTCATCATGAAAATACATAATTGCCATCGCAACATCCTCTTTGTCTCACTTCTGTGTACCCAAAAAGCATTCCACCAAGTTCCTGCCCAGTGAGACTGAGCAGGGCAAAGAACCTTACGCAGACTCGGTATCTCTGCAGTGTGTGCTCTCCACTTCCCTCTCTTTTTCAAGGTGCTTCCACCTGGAGGGCTCTGCCTCCAAAGAGCTAGGAAGAAGGGGCCAGAAGCACAATGATATCTTTAACTAAGGCTGTTAGCAGTGACCTTAATCGGGACAATATATTAGGTTGTTTCTCGTTTGGTGGCCAGATGACAGTAACTGACTTCAAAAAGTAAATCATAGTAGTTTCCAAAATAATGCACCCCAAGAGGAACACTTCCTGAATGCAGGACACAAGAAGACACAACCTTCTAACCCTTAGACTGTTCAGAAAGCCTAACGGTACTTCTAGGTGACACAGAGCACACGAACTCAAGCATCCCAGACAGAGCTTTTTAAAATGTATTTTATAATTCCCAGCACAGAACAAGCAACAGAGGCAAAGATCTGGGATGTGGGAGAATGGAACAATAAGCTTCAGTTTAGGACACGGTTGTCCAGGGAAGACAGCTATGACATAACTCCCCAGAGACCGCATGACGCTGCCTCTAAGGGAAGAGATGCCATCTTCAGTCAAAACTAGACTTACCTTTTTCAAGATTAAACTACACCGTGCAAGACCAAGTCTTCAACAGACACAATCCCTGGGTTCTGCAGCGGGGAATGAAGACTTACAAATCAGCGTCTGCCTGATTGCCAGTGTCCTTTATCTTTTGGACGGGGAGAACCCACTGAGAGATGATGGCTGTAGCTGCCTCAGAAATCATCAATAATCACCACCAGCCACCCCAGGCATCATTTCCTAGAGCCGGGCAATTGCTACAGCTAAGCCTAAAAGGCAGATGTTTAAAAACACAGAGCATTGTCCGTCGTATAACAGATACTGATCAAAGTGCTCTAGCTCTTCTTTTTCTGGCTCTGTTTTTTTAAGCTGTCTGCATTGTTTAAAAGATGGTGGTGCATGCCTTTAATCCCAACACTTTGGAGGCAGAAACAGGTGGATCTCTGTGACTTCAAAGCCAGCCTGGTCTACAGAGTGAGTTCCAGGATAGCCAGGGATACACAGAGAAACCCTGCCTTGGGTAGGTGGGGGAGACTTCCAATGAGAAGGGCCAATAATAATAATAAAGATTCACAACATTTGAGGGTCCTCTTCTTTTTGTTGTTTTGTTCTGCTTGTTGAGATAGATCTCATGGAGCCTAGACTGGCCTCAAAATCTCTATGTTGCCAAGGATTATTTTGAATTTCTGATCTTCCCGCCTCCCCTTTCCAAGCGCTGACAATGGGTCACAATGTCTGGTTTATGCAGTGCCGGGGTCTAAACCCCAGACTTTGTGTATGCTACACATGCAGCCCACTAATTGAGGGATAGTCCCAGTTTAGATTCGCAATTCACTAAGCCTGACGTCTATCACATTCCTCTAACTGGTAGCTACATGGTCACTGCTATCAACATGCAGCCTAAATACTCAGACTCTGAGGTTAACCCTAGGCATAAGACACTGTGCCAAATCCTTTAAGAATATTAAACATGGTGTGGGAGGGGGGGGTTGGTGACTGCTCCTCCTTGACCTTTCCAACATTAGGGAAAGCAAACCTCTAAACCCACAATCCCATAAGCTTTCTGATCCCCACCTTGCCTTTTGCTACTGCTGAGTCTGAAGACCAAGGAGTGAGGCGGTGGGGGAAGCACAGAGCTCTCGTGAGCCATCGGAGACGGTTCAGGGTCACACAACCACCGATGGTGTGCCAAACACCTGCTCAGAAGCCAAGGCGAGTGCCGAGGGCAGTCCAGGCGGCAGACGCTGTGGAAACCTGAGTTCCCAGAGCCCAGACAACAGAGTGAAACTGAGGTCCTGACTATGTTCAACTCCCCATCCTGCACTTGGTCTTGCTAAGAGACTGTCCTGGGGGGCTAGAGAGATGGTTCTGTGGCTATGGGTGTACAATGCGTATCCAGAGGACTGGAATTTGGTTCTCAGCACCCACATCAGACAGCTCAAACCCGCCTAAGGGAGCAGCCCCAGAAGCATGCAATGCCTCTGGCTTCTGCTAGAACCTGACGTGTGAGGACATACACATTCTCAAAAGCAAAATTACATCTTTCTAGGATATATGTCTTGAACTGGCACAAGGGACAACAAGTTGTGCTCCTGGGCATATCAGAAGCCAGGCTGCACTCTTGGGGGGGCGGTCTGGAGACGCTGTTAAAAAGATGAGGCCACTTAGCTCGCCTCCACGGGAGACATTTGCTGTCTGCGTGCCCCTCTGGAAAGTCCACTGGGCAAGTTACCTGAGGTCCAGTGTCCTTGGATGCTGTGATCTGACACGCCACCTGGTCTGGAGCAACTGTAGTCCTAACAGGTGACAGAGGGCTGTGAGTCCAAGGCAGATGACACCTGCTTCTGGAAAGTCCCACTAAGGCCAGCAATGAAGAACTCCCACTGTGCTCACCTGCCAAAGGACCTGTTTTCCTTCTCACTGAGTCTCCACTAAGCCCATCAAAGTGGAAACCACAAAGTCTTCATTTTCCTGCATTATATGTGGATCACTGAAAAAACAGAGAGAAAGCCCAGGAAGGGTATCTCATCCACCTTTAGCTATGAAAAAAGTCCCTTGGGGCCTGCTAGACTTAAAACTTAATCTGTTGCTGTAGCATGCGTGTTTTGTTTCTTGAGACAATCCTGAAACTTGTGGTCTTCTTGATTCAACCTCCCAAGTGCTGGCATAAAAGAGGGACACCACCATATCCAGATTAAGCTGATGATTTTATGTTCCAAGATCAGAGGAGACTTTGGTGATTACAGCCACCTCTTCCTGAGTAGAGAAGACTTTGGCAGAAAATGCTGACAGGCACCTAGAAGGGATGAGCACTCTACCTGCAAGGCAACCTGGTACTGACCAGTACACCAGACCCAGCAGGATTGGGTAGAGCTGACAAGCAGCCCACTCCCTCCACCTACTTAGGGCATTTATTGGACTGCAAACTGCACCCCGCACGTTTCACAAAGGGGGCCATTCACCCAGAGAACCAGACACCTCCGTGAGGTGGAGCTCTGGTACATTCTGAAAGGGAAGTAGAGGGATGGATGGACAGGCAGTGATTTTGATTTTGGCAAGATCTGGAAGGTTCCCAGCCCTGTGAGTAGCTGCACTATAAAAAGAGTCAGACACTAAGTGTTTCCTTTCCCATAAAATATTCATGGCCGCGTGGAAGAGCCAAGAAGCCGAAACCTCAAGCATTTCTAACTTGGTACTGCAGTAAGAACAGCGTTTTATAAGAACCTTCTGACTGTGCTTGTACCCAGCTATAAATACTCTTCCATCCAGAGAAGGGACGGGAGACACATCCACCCTGAGTCTACAATATACCAAGGAAGACCTCGGGCATGCCTCTGATGCTATTAAGCATGCCAGCCAGCTAACAGCTGGTTAGGTGTCCCAAGACAAACAACGACAACAGGAGTGGTTGGGGAGAAGCTGTCACACCCCTCAAGAACAATGTAATACCCCAAACCTGTTCTGCAGCCTGGAATCAGTCCACATAACAATCATGCATCAACCAGAGTACCTGATAGATGCACAGTCCTTTCCCGTTCTTTAACTGAGAAAGCCAGTCTGTAGAGGGTCTAGAGGGCATGCTGCGTCCCTACGAGGCTCAGCAAGGGTGAGAAATCTGCACAAGGTCACACAGCCAGAAGACCACAGAGCCAGGGCAGAGTTCCATCCCCCTGAGCCCACCAACAGCCCTCACTCCCTATTGGTGGAAACCAGGACAAGAAAAGGCAGCATGGGAGACAAGCCACACTTCCACAGCATGACTCTACCCTTTGAAAGAGACTTGGAAAACCAACCTCACAGGGGCATTTCCATTTCCTTTCCAGTGTGTCTGAAACAACGAGGCCCTTCCAGAGGTCGCCATGACAGATGGTTGGCACACGAAATAAGAAAACAGGACACTCCATCTCTTAACTGTCTTACTTGTGTTCGCCAAAAGTGCAGACAGACACACGGACTTCACTTCTCTTTCACGGCATGTAAGGGGGCTGCGGAGAAGGTCAATAAGGCAACTACAAGGGTTCTGGAACATTCCATCCCAGAGCAAAAGCTCTCTCTTTACTCCAATAAAGGAAGTCCTTTATGTTTCCTAACCCTGCCTCACCTGATGAGATTCTACTTAAACAGACGGATCCTATGGGACTTAGTGACTTCCAATGACATTGTCCAACAACCAAAACACACAAACTCTCCACCTTGGCCCTCTCCTCCTGTCTCCTCAAGACCAAAGCATTCTGCCAAGAACCCACAGCAGGTCAGTCAAGAAGCACTGCGGGTCTAGACCCACTGAAGATGTGTTGCACACACACCAAACTGCCTCTGGTCCACGATCAATTCCATGCACCTGGTATCGCTGGCAAGTTCTAGCAGAAACCTCTGAAAATGTGATAAACGTTGCAAAGAAAACAAGGGTGCACTATGTCCCCATGTGGGATCATGAGCTCTCAAAGTCCAACTTAAAGCTCACGTGATCCCTGTGGTTTTGAATCACCCTACATGAGTCAATGAATTTGGGCATTCACTGGGTGGGCCATCTGGGGACAGGCCTGCTGATCTGCACGCTGGCAGGCTTCCTTGTTTGTTCTCTGGAACAATAAATGCCAGTGAATTAGGAACTTCAATTATGTCAGAGCATTTCCAACACCTGACTCAAGAAAAACTAGGCCTGTGGGGAGAAAAATTGTTTTTACATGTAAGAATTGAATACAAACTTTTGAACAAAAACAAAAGAAATATTTAAAGCCTTGTCTCAGGGCGAGGATTCTCCACCCAGCACTGCTGTCATTTTGGACCAAGTACATTTTTGTAGTGGGTGGGGAAGAGGAGTGTGGAGACAGTGAGTTGAGGATTGTTCCCAGCCCTACCCAGTATATACCAGCAACAGCTCTCCTACATATATCGTGGCAACCAAAACTGTCTCCAGATTTTTACTAAATGCACCCTTGAGCATAAAGCCATCCCTGGCTGAGAACTACTGACTATATTCATCCAAGCCAGCTCTATGTTTCCCAATTCTGTGATGTAATTGCTGAGAATCAGGGTATCAGTCTCGAGTGCCACAAGATGGCGGATGTCAAAGCACTCAATGGCTTTGCATCCAAAACCAGAGGTAGACAACTCCACACTGCAAGGCATTTCAGTAGAGTTCATAACCAAAAAGGTTTTCCAGTTAAGCCAGAAAATGCAATAAATTAGCACAACTATTTCAACCTACTTAATTCTCTTTATATGAACACAGGCAGGCACACAGTGTCATGTGAAGCCACGCCTCCTTTCTCTCATCATCTCCAAGCTGAACAGTTGCTGATAACGTCTACACAGAAGTTGAGAGAAGGACCTGGGAAAGCAATGGCAGAAGAAGGCAAATCAAGCTTTGATTATGTCATGACACTCTTCTTTCAGTTGTCCGTTGCTTGGTAATTAAAGCCACTGAGGCAGGAGACCATCGTCACATTCGCAGCCTAGAAAGTCGGCACACACAGGCCTGTATGTGCGTGTGGCTGCAAGCACACATTCCAATGCACACCCTGCCATCAGTGTCGACACACCATGAATTATACACATCCCCTTAGGGCAAAGCATCCATCGGTCCTAGACTCACAAGCGCCACATCTCAACTAGCCTGAAAAAGGAAAGAGGAAATGACCTGGGGAAGGGGGCCAGCACATCTCCCCAACCCAGACCCTCCATGCTGCTGGGTGCACATGGCCTTCAATAGTGAACTTGATAGTTTCCTAGGTCTCTCTAGCAGCAAAGCTGCTGGAAGCATTGAGATCATATTCCTTCCAAAACCCGGGTCATGGAACACAGATTTGGTATGTTTCTCTCTCTTGGGTCAGACTCTATGCCTTCACCACCTTGGCACTTTACTCCCTCAAAGAGGGAACCCACAGAGCACAATGGCCTCTCTCGGGTGCTAAGAAGCAGAAAGTTTTCTGAGGTGAACAGAAAACAAAGCCTGTTCCTCCCCCAGGCAACCCTACCAGTCTCCAGGACTGTCATTACAAGACACTTGCTTCCCAAATACGCGCACCTTGCTGGTCCACGGAAATCAATATGAAAATCAATTCATGCACTGATATATTTTATCAAGATCCATGTGGCCTTGCCACATTTCATTTACTGTGCGGCACTCGAGGAAGCCAAGGTCACTGCATGGAAAGCGGGGATTCGGGAGCCGGGGAGGGGCAGCAGCCCATATTCTGCACTGGCTGCAAATAGAAAAATGAATGAAATAGGAGCCGAGATAGAAAAGGGAGCCTAGGGATGCAACCATTACTGTATGTAGGAGGTGCGGCACCGCTCCAGCTTGCCAGCTTGTTTGAATGTGAAATAGCTAGGAGATTTAAAATTCTAAGTATTCTCCTTCTTGACCGTGGCAAACCAAAAATGGTTTCCACTATCGTGCCGGGTAGTAGAATAGAAAAACATTTCTGAGCAGGAGATGAAGATGGGGAGGGGGAGGGCAAGGAACAGGGTGGAGGGCAACAGAGGCCAGACAGCGTGCGGGCATGAAGGCCAAGAAAAAGAATGAACGGGAGCAAGCGGGCGAGCCAAGGAGTATGTGCCGAGAGCCAGCATCAGGCAGGAAGCGAACAGAAATTTCAAGAAGGCTTGGGGAGGAAAATTATGATATCTACATGGCTGCAGAGGGGCATATTTTTAGTAAATTTGAAAGTGATTTGCCACGCATGGCACCACCCTCCTCGGGAGGGTTCTCCTCCGGCTCTGGTGGCTGTGCCATGGATCAAATGTACGCAGTAATTGTAGATTCACTGCTACCCTCTCACCTCCAAACAGAGTAGATTAAAATAGCATGAACGGCTATAATAATGGGTTTAGGATTCAGCTTTTTACAGCCAGGAAAAAAAAAACGCTTATGGAAATAAGGATTTTGCTGATTATTTTTCAAATGAAGGAAAGGAAAGGAAATCAGCCCCAGGAAGTAAAGGACAAAGAGATCCTGGGGGCCGAGTGGGCTACTGAGCACGGGTATCCCACGTCACCAATGCTCCAGACATCTAGATACACACAGGGATGTGACCCGCTCCCACAGTGAGGCCAATTTCTCACCATCACTTCTTGCTCTAGGGACTGAGGACACTATGTATGTCCCCCATTTCCAGTCTGCTCCCTACCTCCACCCCACACCTCTCCAGTGCCCCAAGAAGAGAATCTCTGAAAAGTTAAGGGCACGTTTGGAAAAGGGAGCAGGATACAGGCACATGTCCACTTCAGGGAGAGGGAAATTGACTGGACTAACTTACAATCATTGTAGACTAGCCCAGGCTCTCCCTAGCCAGAATCAAGACTCAACACAGCTCTGTCTTTGAGAACCTTAACTTCACTTAGAAAGATCGCAATGGGGCTAGAGAGATAGCTCATTGGTTAAGGGCACCTGCTGATCTCCGGAGGACCAGCGTTCATCTTTCAGCACCCACATGATGGCTTTGTAACTGTCAGTATCCCTAGTTTCAGATGACCTGACGATCCACTCCTCTGACCTCCGCAGGCCTGAGGCACACATGTATGCATACCTAAACCCAGCATGGACGACAGAACCATCATCCTTCTGCCCCATTGTGACCGCATGGACGGTACATGCTCTCTAGAACCAGGCCTGAACTCTTCACCTTTCGTTCATGCCTCTGCCTCAAGATGGGAGAGGTTCTCCTGAAGAGAAGCTTCCAGATGCTCAGGTAGGACCGGGACAGGTGCACAAAAGGTCAGTGCCTGTCTCTCAGGGTCTGCCCTTCCCCATCACCAATTCTAGATATCCCGAGCTTCCTAAGGCAGGTCTCGTGGTTTCCCACACCTCACTGGAGCAATCAGATGGGACAATGACAAAGGGGCACTCGAGGTTCCCAAAGATGGTTCTCCACTTACCTAGCTGAGCAAGAAAGGCTAAGACCCAGGCAAACCTGACCTCCCACTGAGAAGCCCCACTCCCACTGCCAGCCAAGCCTTCATGGACCCTACTGGGTGGTGGATCTTGCATCTCAATGAACCTAATCTAGAAACTCCCTCACACACAAGAGAGGTTTGTGGCTGGTGTTCTTGAGCCCATCAGGTTGGTAATCAAGAAGAGTAACCCACACTTCCTTGCAGGAACACTGCCAATATTCTGCAACTCTAACTCACATTCTCCAGGACGCAAGAGAGATCATGTAACCTTTCCCAAAGCCCCGCTCCCTGACTGCTAAAAGCACATGATTCCTGTAGGGAGAATCAGAGGCCTGTGGTCTGGCCAAGTGGGTGGAGGCTTTGGGCATCCTCAGTGTCAGAGCAACCCATCCCTGAGCCCTCAGCCACCCAAGCGGCCCTATAGAAACCCCATTCTAGACCGTCTCCCCATCTTTCCTCCTGACTCTTGGCACCTCTCTAGTCATGAGCACAGCCTCCAGTACTGCCCCCACTTACCTACAGACACCTGGACAGCAAAGCATCCTAAACAGCAAAAGAAGCAGGCACGCATGCGTGAGTGTGCCTGTGCACGTGAGTTGTTTTTAGTGCTGGGGACTAAACATCAGGGCCTTGTGGATGCTAGCTCTTCGCTGAGCTACAGCTTTCAATCAAAAAGCAACCATTTCATAGGTGTATGGGCATCTGTGCTCATGACAGTAGGAGTATGAAGGGGCCAAAGAAGGACTGTGGTCCTCTGCTTCATGTTCTAATTATCTAGGAGGCTTATTTCATACAGGTATCTGTTTCCACCCTCCAGGGATTCAGATTCCAATCCATCCAAGCAGGCTGAGTTTTAGACAGGCACCCCATGAGATTCTGATGCTCGTGGCTGAGCAGGTCACCTTGGTTTTCATCTGTGGGCTGCTGTGAAGAAGGGGGATGTAAATGGGGCTTCCCATCAGAGAAGCCACACAGAGCAGTGCGCTCATGGGGGCATTTGAACACCCATCCACCACTCCTGCCTTCATCCTGGGGTGAAGATACACCAAGGGTACCAGGCTCTGTGACTCCTCTACAGGAAGAAGAGCTGGAGAATGGTAACCTCTCAGGTCACAAGACAGGGCCAAGGAGCCACATTTCCCTACCCTCTGCTTGCCTAAGGAAGAAAGACAAGGTCTGGACCTTCAGAGATCCCTAACCTGCTGGGGAAGACAAGGCTGTTGCCCCTTAAACCACTGGGAACTACTGCTACTACTGCTACTGATGGTTTCCACATGTTCTCGGGAAGAATCATGCTGTCACCAAAATCGGGGAATGGTAAGGCGGAGAATGGTAAGAACACTTGTTTGCTGGCTGGGTCTTCACATCACCCCAGCTAGGGCATTGCACTCATCGACACAAAGCACCGCGCTTTCAACTCAGCCACTGTCACAGCAGCCTAGCTCCCTGACCAAACCCCTAGATGAAGACAAATCCAGGCCACCCGACAGCCTCACTAATGTCCCTGCCAAAGACTCCCGAGGCCTCCCTGCACTCCACAACGGTTCAGCTCTTTACAAAATATCATACTTCCTGGAACCGATCCAGGGACGACAAAACCAAGAAGAGGGAGTTCTCAGAGTCCTGTTGTGTGGTTACCTCCTCGCCCAGCCCCTGCCCAGCAGACACTATTATAGAGGAGGGGACAGCAGCAACTGCCTCACAGCTGCCAACACGTGGCTTAGCTCCTCCTGCTTCCTCTTGGCAGCGGTGTGCATGCCTGTCCTCTCTTCAATAAACTTGAGCGTCCACTTGTCCCTGGCCATCTTAAGCAGCTCTCCTTGCCACACCGCTCACAGGGTGCACACATCCCACACGAAGCTGATGTGTCCGGTGAGGCGCCTCTGGTGCCGCTGGGCCTCCACAGTTCTTCCATCACCCATGGCCCTCATTGAGGCCCACAGTCACGGGGTAGCTCGGGGTTGTGGCTACTGCTCTTTGATGGCAGCAGGGACAGGAGGACTTTTTCGGTGGTTTTTGAAACTGGGTTTCTCTCCGTAGTCCTGGCTGTTCTAGAACTCACTCTGCAGACCAGGCATTATCTCCAACTCAAGAGATCCCGCCTGCCTCTGCCTCCCTAGTGCTGGGATTAAAGGTGTGCGCCACCACCGCCTGGCTACTGTTAGCTTTGTAAGCATGCTTGTATTGCTTCTCAGAATGGGGGTCACCACTGTCATCATTTGAAACTGTCAGAAAACAGGTACAATAGAGAAAACGAAGGGTCTGGGGTTCGCCTGACTCAGCCAAAAAGCCCAGGCCCAAGGAGTGCTCACCCTGGTCCTCCTCCCTTCAAGGAGCAAGCTGTGCCCGCCCCTGGCTCTCCAGCGGCCAGGCAGGTCCCCGAAGCTTACTGATGACCCTCCTATGCAATGCTTTGTATAGCGCTCTGAATTTGGTTATTCAACACCTGTGTCTGAGCAGCAGTGAGAGTCTAAAACAGGTGCACCCTGCCCAGGCATTAAAAACAGGGAGACTGTCATCAGCTAGGTTTGGTTTAACTGTCTTCTGGTGTGTGGAGCTCGGGTTTCAAGGCTGTGTCCAAGAGATGCTGATATGTTAGGGCCTGAACGGTGACGGCTTTTCTATGCTACAGGGCCAATGGGTTAACAGTGGGGAGGGAAGTTTTCCTCTTCCACCATCTCCTTCCTAAATGGCTGGCCTTAATCCCAGGGTGGAATTCCAGAACACCTCAGTTCCGGACCTTGTTTGGCAGGGGTGTGGGGGAAGAGGTGCAGAGAGGGGCAAAGGGAAAGGGTAAGAGAGTACGTGTGGCGAATCTGAAAACGCTGCTTCAGGACTCAGCCTCTTCAGTCCTAACAGCCACCCTGACTTCTCCCCGCACCTGGTGACGCCGGCATATTAGAAAATAAAGATGGCTGCTTGTTTCCAAGCGTGGCCCTGACCGAGTGGCGTCACACTTAGAGTACAACCTTGCATGGCGCTCTCAGAGACTGGTTCATCGAGCAAACACCACACGAATGCCCTGCAAGTCACAAGAAGAATGGGCTGGCCTTGGCTGCCCATCACCCCCGACCATCTCCCCAGAGCAAAGTGACCTTAAAGGCAGAATGCATCTGCTGGACCCCTGTTGAGATTATTCATATGTTTTGATTCCTAATTCAGAAATAATAAGTGGTTCATGGCTTCCAAGTTTAAAAATATATTTATCATCTGGTCTCTGTCACAGCACGAATCCCACTGGCGCAGGAGTGTGTGCCGCAGGAGGCTCCCTGGAACGGCCTGCTGCCTACATTCCCATTTAGCCATTGGTGACGGGAGTCTCAGGTCCCCAGATACTGTCTATCTCATTAAAAACCCCATCTTAAGGCCATTGTCAGGAGTCTTCAGTCACAAAGCACTTAAAGACTGCAGAATGGCAAATTCGGGTGTTTCTCAACAATTTCTCAGAAAGATGGGGGACTCATGATAGTGAAAAACATGTGCTTTATTCAATTTCAAACTTCATGTGAAAATAAACAGGTCAGCTGGCATCAGCTGGCATCCCCTGTAAAGCCATCTTCAGCCAATTTCTTTCTAGAAAGTTGTACATTTTTGCAAATATATATATATATATGTATATATGTATATATACAAGCATATATGCATACATGAGTACACAATGCATGTATACACTTGTATATAGACATAAATGCATGTATACACATGTATATAGATGTATATACATGTATGTTGAGGTATGTATTGTGTATATGCATACATTTATGCATATACACATACACACAACGTAACTATTAGTTTCAAATGCTGTACAACCAAGGAGGAGGTTAAAGCCAGACATAGGGACACACAGAGGCTAAGGCAGGAAGCTTGCTGCAAGTACAAACTAGTTGTACTACACAATGAGTATTGGGCCAGTGAAGACTACAGGATATCTCAAAGGAAAAGAAATAGAAGGTAGCTGTGACTCCAGTCTGGCACGCAGTGTTTTCCTGTGACACATTCATCCTTTCTATCTGTGGTAGACTCCTTTGGGAGGGCATGATCAACCCCTTCCAATCCACAAAAGGCAAGAGTGGATCCCAGCAGCCATATGAAACTATGGAACTGCTATAGACTGCACTATATGTACCCTTAAAATCAGCCCATTGAAAGCCTCGCCTCAAATACCACTGGATATGACTTTCCTATAAGGAAGCAATAGGTTAAACAAACTCATAATGATGGGGCTCTAATCCCATAGGATTATAGTGTCCTTATAAAGAGAACCCCTCCTATCAAGCTGTATGGTGGTTTGTACCCATAATCTCAGCCTCTGGAAGACAGTGGCAGGGGAGTCTCTGAGTTCATGGTCAGCCTGGTCTATATGGAAGTCTCAGGCAAGCCAAGGCTACATAGAGATCCTGTCTCAAAAAAGAAGAGGAAGGGGAGACCCCGAGAGCCCTTGCTGGCTGCTTCTTTTTCTCACCAGGTGAGGGCATGGAGAAGACAAGCCAGCAAGAGCATCCTTCAGCACTCTGATCTCAGAAATCCAACCACCAGCACGGCGAGAAGTAGATTTCTGTTTAAGGCACACTGCGGCATCGTTGTATATGTCTGAGCAGACCAACACCCACGGCCCTCACAAGAAAGCCTCGGTGAGTGACTAGCCAGGCGTGGACACTTAGCCCAGATGCACAAGACAGAGTGCCTCTCCAGAATCTGGGATACAGACACAGGCAGCTGACCCTAGCCTTGTCGCCTGTCTACCTGGGAGTCTTGGGGAGGCTGTTTTTAGGTTCACTCTGCAAAAAGATGAAAACTAAGCTGGTTGTGTAGATTGAGCAGGGATACAAAGAAAGCTTCCAAAGCTAGATGATAATTCTCTTCTCCCACCCTTCAAAGGAGGCCTGTTTTCTTGCCCTCAGGCTCCAAGAAACTCCTGTTTAGTGACAACAAATTATTGTATTTGGCTTCAGCTGGATATACGTATACATACATTACAACCTACAACCAAGAGCCCGGGTGCAACACAGTCTGGTAGACTTTGTGATCTTTAGCTACTGAGCCTTCCACATTTATTAACCACCTTATGATAAATGTCTACATTTTGCAGAAACCAAAGTGACAGACATTCATTGAATTGGAACCAACGGGAATGCCTGCCAAAAAAAAAGTTCCACCACCGAACAGTCCAGCTTAAGCAGCAGACAGAAATCAGCCCGAAGCAACGGATCCTTTGTGCTGGGCCCCACACGATATACAGGCTAAAAGGATGCCATGGTTCCTCCTCCCGTTCGCCTCACATACAGGGCACACGTTCAGGAAGTGAAGAATAAAAGGCCGTTTCCATTTTTGATCCCGCCCTCCTTGCCAACCATACCAGGCACACATCTGCTAGAATAAATGGTTGCTATAGAAATCACCATTTTTGGAACAGGCAAGCCCAGTGTCTATGAAGAATGCAACCATTTCAGTTTCCGTGAAATCTGTGGACTTGGGGCTGAGGAACCATGAGGAACCATCCTAGAGGACAGCCAGTACCCCATAGCCAAACTTGCCCTAGACGGGGGGGGGGGGGATTATGCCTCAGAGAATCCTTGGTGACAGTCTGAGATGAAGAGTTGCCAACAGGAATAAAGGTCATGCTGGAAGTAACCACCTTAGGAGGAAGGTTAAAATTTGTACAAGTCGGTGTAATACTATAGTGTGATACAATGGGAATGGTTTGGGGTCTGGAGTCAGGCAGTGATGACGTCAAAGCCTCGCTCTATGATTTCAAGGCTGTGCAGCTGTGCAGAAATGGCTTCCCCAGCCTGTACCTCAGTTTCTTCATCTATAGCACAGAAATGGAACGGTCCTTTATCTCTAGGACCATGGTTATGACTAAATAAGTTACTGGAGAGATAAAACCAACCAACGCATGGCAGCAGTGGGGATATAACACTGCCCTCCTACAGCTAAATTGGGTTGAAAGGAAAGCACCCAAAGATACTCAAAGAAGACATGGCGAAGGAGCAAAACGCCAGCACCATGGGGAGAAACCTGAAGCACATGGGGCAGATGCCAAGAGAAACTCTCCTGTAGCAGAGGCAGCAATGGAAAGACACCAAGAGGCAACGACCCCCAAGGATGAGACACAGACTGTGTTAAAGTCAAGACGATGAACAGCATTGCAGTGTGGGAGAAAGCAGTTAGGAGAAGGAAGGGGGAGAGCTGGAAAAACCTGATCTAAGTTGGTCTTGAACCCCATTGCTTCCATGCCTACTGCCCTGTTCCTGGTCCCTCTCTGTCCATAGCATCTACTGGCTTTGCCTTGGGGTCTATATACACTCCAGAGGCCTGGTGTGGCTCTAACAACCTCCTGGATCCTTGGGAAAGTACAGGCAGAGGCTCACTGGCCCCAGGAAGACACTTTTACATGATCAGATAGAATGGGTCACTTTTCCCCTTACAGAATTCCCTCCTGGGAAGGTCCCACCTACAAATGGTCCCTCCAGGCTCAGTCCCTCCACAGTGCCCGCTGAACTCTGTCCTTGTCAGTTCCAGATAAGTCTGGCTTTGAAAGCCCTTATACAAGGACTGACATAGATGGTGCTCAACTCTCATTGCTCGGCAAAACCCCTAAAGCAGAAGTTTTCCTTTTGTCTAGGAGGGACCCGGAGTCTGTCACTGAGATTTCAAGTCTAACCTTCGGGGATCCCATACAGCACAAAAGCATCTGCCTGTCAGTTATATTCCAGCATTAAAAGCAGAGGGCTAGTACAGCACACACAGTGGAGGCCAAACTTAGGGGACCTTGGAGGGGGTCCTTGGTAAGAAATCCAACAGGTAATGCTAGAGTTACCACAGGGGGATGGCAGTGGTAGAGAGTAGCCCACTGGTTACGTAAGTGTGAACACCTGTACAACCAACCTTAAATGCTGTGTCAAAAAGGCCGACCTGAACTATCCATGTGAGCTCTAAGCCACCATCTGCACAGTGGGTACACCACTTATTCTTGTTACCCAGTCCATAGCACACCATTCTGAGATGGTATTGAAGCCAGGACATGTGATCTCATCACAGAGCCACAGCCCCTCCTTGTATTATTATATCAGAAGCATTATTCTCTTCCTAATCCCTCACTCCAGGCTCACTTTTCTACCTCATCTCCCAGCAAAGGGGATAGAGGCAGGAGCACAGGAAGCCAAGGCCCAGGTTCCAACTACCTTGTCCCTCTGGGTAGATACTTTCCTCAGGTAGGGCATTACAGCTAACTACACAGTCTCCATTGGCCAAGATTACATGATATACATTTGACTATTAAACAAGATATAAAAACAACCTTCTGACACCCCAGCCTATTTCCTCCAGATCCTGTGGATTTTATAAGGCAATCAAATATGCAATAGATTCCACACACTAATTTCTGACACACACCTGGGGTCCTGTGATAAAGTCAGTCTGCATGCATACAGCCAAGGATTAAAATTTCATAGAGCCATGATTTCATCAGTCACTAACTACAAAGGATTAATTAGGATCGAGGGAAGAGCTCATGGCTCAGGAGTCCAGACCTAAGGAAAATATCTATCTCTGCTCCCCAGATGTCAGCACACCCACGAATAAAGAGCTTTGATGAAAACACTTCTCATGATTCAAGGAACTCCAAAAGACCGTTTTCTGCTGTGGAATTAAGATACTTCTGATTCGTATTCACTTGAAAATATCGTCTGAAGTCGGTGAATACGACTGGATTCCTAGGCTGACATCTTCTGCTTATCAAATATCTTTCCTGGGGCTGGGAGGAGGGCTCAGTGGGTAAAGTGTCTGCCGTGAAAGCATGAGGCCCCGAGTCCAGATTCCCAGTAAAAAGTCGGATGTGGTGGCCCAGTCCCGTAACCCAGAAGTGGTAGAGACTGAGAAAGCCCAGGCAGTCTAGCTGAACTTGTGAGCTCCAGATTCAGTGAGAGAATAAAGTGAAGAGCAATTGAGAAAGTCACACACACACACACACACACACACACAGGCCGTCTTTCCCTCAAGCCCTTCTGTAAGTACACAGGTTACCTTCTTGTAAAGTTTCCCTAAGACTTCCTTAAATACCATGTCCAAAGCCAAATACTGGGAAATCCCCAGTGCTGCCACCCTCCAGTCATTCAGCCAACAACTCTTAAAGTCTCTCAGCCCACTCCCTACAATCCCCCTGCACCCATCAACCTGCCCATCTGACCTCGGTCCTCTGCCTTCCTCTCCCCACCCCTTCCACTGCCATCATTCAGTCTTCTTCTTGCTCACCCAAACCACTCAGCTGGCTCCCCACTGATGCTCCCGATAGCCTCGCACACTCATTCTCAGTTCAGCTCTCAGCGTGGTCCCTGTTAAGATACCCTTCCTCTTGTTTTACTTTGCTCATTAAACCCTTTCTTTGCCTTCTCCAAAACTGGTGTAGGCTCCTCTGCTAGGCAAGGAAGACCTTCAAGCGGGGCTCAACTTCATGCCCAGCCCCTGCTTCTCTCTAGGCCTCAAGACACAGTGAGGACACAAGATTTTAATTCTCTGTCCCCCTCCAGGACCTTTGTACGTGATGCCTCTTCTAGCATGTCTTTCCCTCCTGTGTAATCAGTCTCGTCCATTTGTCCTTTAAAGCCCAACTGAGATATCATTCTAGTGCAGTTTTGTCTATGGCACCTCCCCAAACAGACAAGGCTGCTTCCACTTCGGTTCCACCACACATAATTCCTCCTTCATTTCCACCTAGATTATGCCACCTTGTGTCTACAATCTGCTAGATTACTATATCCTTGGGGACAAGGACCAAGTCTTTAGATTTCCATATCTCTACTGCTACACAGGCAGGATTCAAGAAGTGCTCATTGGGCACTCTGGTCAGATGGGAAGGAACGTGTCTCTCTTCCCCCAATGACTTCCTTAAATGCCATCTTTTATGGTAGCTGGTGTTTGTGCAATGGTTCTAGCCCCTAAGAGCTAAGAAAGAAACTATTCCTCACCAGCACGTCTCCCAACAAAGCCAAACATATCTAGTGGGTACTGAGTAAATATTTGACGAGTTCAACACAGTGAGTTCAAAGCTATTCCCCGCCCCTCAAAAAAAAGAGGAAGGAAGAAAGGAGAGAGAGAGAGAGAGAGAGAGAGAGAGAGACAGAGACAGAGAGAGACAGAGAGAGAGAGACAGAGAGAGACAGAGAGAGACAGAGAGACAGAGAGAGACAGAGAGACAGAGAGAGCCAATGCAGTGTTCTACCATCTACTCTGGAGCCTCTGAAAGGTAATGAAATATCCAGACAACCACATCCAGAGCCATGGATTACAGAGGGTCAGATGCCACCCTGCATGTGAGCAGCCCTGCAGAGCAGTAAGAAAGACTGTACATTTCAAATCAGTGGCTCCTAAGCTTCACTACCCCCATCACCCCTCCCCTGACCCCGAGTGCCCATGACACACATGCGCCCATATGGTCATCCCAAATTCAACACACCCTGGGGCTGGGAATCAGAGGTGGACACTTCCTTGCAAAGAAAAACAACACAGTCAGCCCATCTATTGTGCCTGGAGTATTAGATCTGGAGTGGTTTTGGTTCCCTGCTGTGTGGGAAGGGGATGTGGCTGGCTGCACACTGCTTTGAAGGTATACGTGAGGCTGGAGTGCAGATCCCTAAAATCAATTTGTGAAGACACACGCACACGCCAGGAACTGGCATAGGGATCTCTTCTGGAAGTAAGACCCCCAAGTGCCTCTCCCCTCCCTTCCTCTGGAAAAGATAAATTATCGGGCTGTCAGCAGAGGACAGCCAAAGTAGTTGTGTTTCTGTAAAAGGGCCATGGAAGTGTCTTTGATTAATGAAATCTTAATATGCGGTTGTTAGACGACCTCCCTTCAGCTGCTCTGAGGCTTGAAGGCAGACATCCCTTTGGACAAGTTTGGAAAGGAAGAAGGGACCCTGCACCACCCACTCTCCAGACCCATGAGCAGCAGAGGTCCTCTGCAAGTACACCCAGGGAGAGGGACAGCGGTGGGACTTCTGCTCTTGGGGTGGGAATGTGCTGGGACAGATTTCTTTGCCCCCAAGAATGTGGAACTCTCCGCCTGCTCACTAAAACCAACACCTGCCGACGTGCTAAGAGTCCTCTTGAAGTCCCAACAATAGACATCAAAGCTGACATTTGGGAGTGGAGATAACAAGGAAAGGGAGTTTAAGGGTATGGGGGCGAAGGGGGGGTTGCCACCAACAAAAAGTCTATCTCACCTTTGACCTCCAGAGAGGCAACAGACCCCAAACACTTTAACTGTTTGAGGACATGCACACTGTCCCTACCACGCTCACTTCTGTGCAGCGAAGTAGTAGTTCCATTCACTAGAGGGCTTTTCCCAGGGGTGGACATAATAGCTTCAGAGCTGAGGTAGGGGAAGCGGAAACAAAGGGGTGTGAAAAGCTGGAGCAACACAGAATTTCTTCCCACACAACCTGTTTTCCTACCTCCCACCCAACAAGACTCGGGATGAAAGAGGAAAATGTTGCCCCTGAACACTGTGTTTCTGGGCCCCCGAGAGCCAGTCTGGTCTGCACAGAGCTATCTCCAGAACCTATGTGAATGAGAGCTCTGGCCCGGAACATTCCGGGGACACATTGACTTCCACCCCGACCTCTGTCCCACGTATTGGAAATTGTGTTCTGTTCCTGGAAAGAATTCTGAGAAAAAACCGAAACAAACTCAGAAACACTGTGACTGAGATGAGAACAGGCTCCCAGCACAGAACCACAGCCAAGGCACTAAAGCCACCACATAAGGGAATTACAAGAAATTTCAAAGATAATCCAGACATGCAACAGGTCTAGAAACGAAGCTAGAACTGAGCGTGGTGTCTCAGGCTGAACCCCAGCCCTTGGAAGGCTGAAGCAGATGTGCCCCGAGTCTGAAGCCAGGCTGCAGACGAATAAACAAACGAACTTTTTAGTTTAGAAATTAAAGACAATTATCCATGTACACAGAAAGTCCCTGTGTGTCCCTAGATGACCAGATGGTTTCCCTCCCGTCCCCTTCAACCCAAAATAACTTTTCTACCTCTGATATTTCGGGTTAGAGACAGGCCTCGCTAAGTGGTCAGAGCTGACTCAGAACTCAGCAGTCCATGCTAGCGTTGAACTTGTTATTCTCATGAGCACTGGGACTATGTATAGTCCAGTGCTTCATCCAGGATTCTACCTTCCAACAAGCATTCACTTTGTAGTAGACAGGTATCTACTTTGATGCTAGGACTCATGTTATTTTAATCTTGCCTGCTTGTAAATAGAATTAAAATTCAACTTATTTTCTGATTGCATACTATGAAGATAGAAATAGTACTAGCTAGCTGGGCCTGGTGGCACACACCTGTGATCCCAGCACTTGGGAGATAGAGGAAAGAGTTAAGAGCTCAACGCTAGCCTTGGATTCATAGTAAGGCTACTCTGGACTATACAGAACTTGCTCTGAAAAGCAAGTAAGAGCAGGCAAGATGTCTCGGTGGGTAAAAAAAATGTTTGTCACCAAATCTTGATGACTTGATTTCAGTTAATCTCCAGGACCCAAGGGGACTTCCACAGATTATCCTCTGGCTGCCACCTGGATACTCTGGCACCTGCACATGTGTTATTCCCTGTGCACCCACACTCATCTACAGACATTATACACACCAACATATAATAATCATAATAATAAAAATACGACAGGAAAGAAGAAAACAATACTTCTATCACTTGGAGGTAAAGTGGCAATAAATGGGATGATATTTTTTAATTTTTTCTTTCAAGGTCTGTAAAGAATTTGTATAGCAATTTTATCCCTACACCTTTTCCTACCACTAATTAATAACTCAGCTTTCTAGCAAGAAAGAAAAAGGTTCCACTAATCCCATGTGTGTGAAACCATTTAATCTGGCTACGATGAACTGTGCAACTTTTTGTTAATGACTGACTAGGTGAATGAGTGGACGGACACCCACATAAGCAGAAAAATGAAAGCCAAGTTTCAGATCAAGATTAATTGAATATTTATCTAGCCAACATGGCTACCTTAATATCTGCCACGGAGTCAAGTCTGGAAAAAAAAAAACTGTGCAGAGAGCAAAGAAAGGATGAAATAGGCAGGCAAAACAGAATGACCAGATAACTCCACGGAGACATTTTTAGAATGTCTATATTTTACTTATCTTCCTTCTTGAACTTTTTTTTAAAGCTCCACACTGAACAATAGTTTCACAGGAGTGAAGACACTGACTCTCGGTCCACATGGCCAAACTCCAGGCAAAAGACATGGCAGGTACCCAAGATAAACTGTTGATCTCACCTCTGGAAAATGGTCATCATGACATGGAGCTAGGGGGTAGGGGCTGAGACATTGTTAACCACTTTTGAGTCCTTGCCTGGTATTCATCCCTTCCTCCTTCCCACAATTCCAGCTGCCTTCCAAGCCAAAACTCAGACCTCACTCATGACCAAATAACCTGTAGTGCTGACCTCTGAAGAATAGAGAGCGGGAGAAAAGGGCGCATGCGGCAATCTGTTCGGCAGCCTAGTTACTTATGACTGACTACCTGTGACAGACTGACTGACAGACATGGTGGACAACCTAAAGACAGGAGAGATGGCAAGTAGCCTTCAAAAAAGGAGAATTAGACACACAGAAGTATTTCTGACAAGATCCAGAAGGCAGAAGGGACCCTCAAAAGCAGATCTGAAGGGTGGGCCGAGCGGTGACTTCAAAAAGCCTGCATTTCAGGAAGGTCTCAGAGTTTGGAGGGAGCAGAAGAAGCAGCAGAGGCAAGAGTGGCCTTCTAGACATTCAACTCAAGAATGGGTCTTGGAATATGGAAACTCACATGCTTCTAATGCTTGCTAAACCCTGGCCAGGGGGGTCCACAAAAGCCTGGGCAGCTCTATGGGAGAAAATGATCTGAGATCCAGATTCAGACCGTGCGCTCTCATCCCCATCTCTTCCCCCATCCGTTTTCATCCCCCCCTTCCTCTCATCCAAATACTCTTCTCACATTCAGATTACAGTCATCCAAGGCTAAAGCCATCATTATGATACTTTCTAAGTCAAAAAAACAAAAATACTGCCGGGCAGTGGTGGTGCACGCCTTTAATCCCAGCACTCGGGAGGCAGAGACAGGCAGATCTCTGTGAGTTTGAGGCCAGCCTGGTCTACAAGAGCTAGTTCCAGGACAGAAACCAAAAAAGCTAGGGAGAAACCCTGTCTTGAAAAATCCAAAAAAAAAAAAAAAATACTATCTGATGAGTAGACTCATAATCAAAACTGCAAAGCAAATGACAAACCCGGAAAATACTGTCCTAGTCAGTGGACACATGACAGACTCATCCTTATTTATACACAGAGGCGGTAGGCACGGAGGCTTGAGTATGTAAACCTGATATTCAGAAAACTTAAGCAGAAGGATGTCTGTGGGTTCGAGGCCAGACTGGGTTACAGCAAGAGTTCAAGGCCGGTTGAGGCCCTTAAAACACAGGACAGAACAAAAGCAAGCAAGCATAAAGAGAGTGGGGAAGGCAAGGAGTGAGAGAGGAAGGCAGAGAGGGAGGGAGAAAAGAAAGCCAACAAATGTATAAGGATAAGGTAAAAACACAATAGAAAAATCATATAAAACTTTTTTGATTTTGATGTGGTCAATTTTACCCGTTTCTTTCCTCCCCTGTATTCCCTGGATTTTGTCTATAGCTTTTAAAATATATACTATTTCTAAAATACTTTCACCTCCTTCGCCCAAAGTAACACACATCTGACAGATGAACACAAGGCTCGTTCTTAAAGAAGACTAAGGAGCGCGTTGTGCGCGGGGGTGGGGGTGGGGGTGTCTCAGCAGCAGCCAACGAAAACACTCAAGGCAAATAAATTCAGCATTCTGGCATCTGCAGACCCAGGAAAGGTAGACTACAGATTATATTCATTACGCAAACCACCAACAGCACCAGAAGACGGGAGGGGGAAGGCATGTGAGAAGAAGGGAGAGGGGTGAGACAGGGATACGCTGTCAAAACGGGGGTGTCAGGACAGCACGCGTCAACTAACCCCCGGAGGAAGTGAGGCAGCGCTCCAGCTTCCCTAGGACACAGTGGTCTCCTCATCCCATTCCCAGTGTTTGTTTTGGCTCAGGTTCTCAACCACAGGAACATCTGTCCAGAAGGAAGCAACTGAGGTCAGGGGACTGTGCAGATTTCAAGATATTTGGAGCGATTTCATGCAAGAACATCCAACAGACTATCCCCAACGGGAGGATCGTGTCGTGACTGGCAGCGCTGGACAGGCCACCCTCTTCCCATTGATGTGGGTGCAAGAAAAGCGTACGAAGGGAGTTCAAGGATGTAGAGAAAGAATTTAGGGAGCTCAGCCAGTTATATAGGTCGGCTTTCATTTTGAAACTGGTGCCTAAATAGTAATGATATTGGCTTTAGCTCTCTGAAACTACAGTGTAATTAGGGTCAGTCAACTTAACTTAAAACATGCCCAGTCATTAAAATTTTTCTTGATCCATCCAAGTTAACACACACACACACACACACACACACACACACATTCCCCTGATCTCTAAAGAAAAAAAAAAGTACATGATGTGTCTAAGAAATAGCAAACACACACACCATTGCTTTTCTGAAACTGGCCTAGAGTCTGGTGACCTTCCTTAAAGATAATGTTCTCACAATTAATTAATTTATGAATAGCTCGCTCCCCCCCCCCACATGCACAACAGGTTCCATGCAAATTCTTGAGCTTTTAAATTATACTGTTAATGAAAGCAAATAAAGGCAGTTAAAAGGCAATTTGCTCAATTGGTGTTAATATTTAAGCACAGCATGTGTAAAAACAAGATCACAGAATTCAGTTTTTACCAAGAAAACTTGAACCCAACTTCTTTTCCGAAAGATCAAACACGTTACCAAGAATCTTTTTTCCCTGTACCCTTCAGCATCAGGTAATGAGGCTTTTTATTAAGTAAATATTTCACATTAAGCTCATCCGTTTCTATCACTTAGAAATTCCAATCTGTAAAATCAAATCAGCTTCATCATGTTTAGATTAGATGCTGCTTCCTGGAGGCAGTCGGAACTGTTTACATCTCTCCTCTCCTTGGCACACTGGAGCATCAAGATCTGGAGGTACCAGGAGAGACCCCTTTGCATTCCCATGGCCTCCCCCCCCCCGACGCCTGTCCCTTTGCTTAGAATCTGTGTCAGTGGCATCGACACAGCAATCTTGGTGTCTCCACGCATTCTCTCAAATGAGACTTGCACAAACGTCATAAAAGTTTGTTGGCCTGGACTTTGTGAACTCTAGAGTATTCCCTGAGTCCCTGTGAGAGAGAATGTCATCTGGGTGGGATGAAAATCAAAATGGAAGCACCTGCTGTTTTGGGATGTGCATGCAGGTTGCCCCATCCTGTACCTCAGAATCACTGAGAAAGCCTGAGCCCTTCCCAAAGGAAAAGAAAAAGGATGAAGGCCACTCAGAAAGAGAGCCCAGTGTTCTACGGCATTGGGGGAGCCCTACCAAAAGCCTAAGTACCCTCTCAGCACTCACACAAACCCTCCACAATGCCCCCCACACTCACCATGACCCTTTTTCTGGGAGTCCAAATTGATCATTTTTTTTTAAAAAGTGTTTATTATGAGGAAATAATGTTGAAGGCCTTTGAAGTCCCTGAGTACATGTGCTTTTCAGATGTGCTCGTGCATGGCCCTACACACACACATTCTCATTCTCTCTCTCTCTCTCTCTCTCTCTCTCTCTCTCTCTCTCTCTCTCTCTCTGCCTCCCTCCCTCTCTCTCTGACACACACACACACACACACACACACACACACACACCCTGGCTTTTCAAAGACACACCAATTTCCCTAAAGATCCAAATTAGTAAGCCAACTAAACCTTGATATCCATATTTTATCCTAACACATCAGACTGCCTGCATGCCACTCTCAGGGAGAAGCAGCCCAGTTCACACTGCAGCATCTCTGCTCACATTGCACCATCTCTGTTCACATCTCTGCTCACACTGCACCATCTCTGTGAAGCCCATTTTTCTGCTCACGCCAGTGGAAGACACAGGCTCTGGGCAGCCACATCTAGGAAGCCAGGCCTTGCCCCTCCCCCACCCTCTACTCTGCCCTGCCTCTCTCCCAGACTCTTAAGCCATTCTCTCAAACCATGTCCACACCACTGTTCCAATGTGAAACAGTCAGGGCAAGGATGTTTATCTTAAACTCACTTCCAGGCCATAACCCATCCTGAGGGGACACATTCCTAATCAGGGCAATGGAAAAACTATGCAAAACATCTGTGTGTCCCTGTGCTCCCCAGCCCTGGCCTCAGGCACCGCCATCACCCTCAAGTCCCAAGTCTCTCCAAATGAGGGTCACTCGTCATGAGGGACAGGCTGGGTCAGAGGATCTGAAATGCCAGAGAAAGAAACGGACATACCCTACCTAGCCAAAGAACTGGCTAAGTCAATGTTACACCTCAAGGCACAACAGTCTGACCTCACCACGGGTCAGCCATGACTTCCAGAAAGCCATTTTCCACAGGGCAAAAGAAACCCAGGAGCGGAAGAACAAGGTTCCGAGGATAGTGGTCACACTTAGATGGGGAGCTACGATCAAGGGAACTCTACTGAAGGAGAAGGCAGGCGTGTCAAGAATGAGGGGGGAGCTTAATCTCTTCCCTTCCTGAGCCCACCCTTCCAAAGTGCCAGGTCTTAGCTAAGTTAAGCTGGTTATGGGTCAGGACAATCTGTCTGCCAGCAGTGACAGGCCCACTGATGAAGCCAAGTGACAAAAGTTTCCCCACACCCCAGAGTCTGGTTAAAATCTTTTTCTATCTGAGAATTCGAGCACAATTAACAAAATTTGCTGTGAAGGCTGCCTACCTAAGACAATATTCTTTTTTTTTATTTTTAAAGATAGAGTTGTTTTTATTTTTTATGTGAACAAGTGTGTCGTTACCTATATATCTATATGCATATGCATCGTGAAAATATCTAGTGCCCATAAAAGTCAAAAGACATCAGATCCTCTGGAGTTGGGGTTACAGTTATGAACTATTGTGTGGATACTGGGAACTGATCTTGGATTCTCTGCAAGAGGAGCAAGTGATATTAACCACTGAGTCATCTCTCTATAGACCTGGATTTTTCCCATTTATTTATGTGTATGTGTGTGGGTCTGTGGGGGTCTGGGGTGAGTCTGTGTGTATCTGGGGGGATTGGATCTGTGTGTATCTGTGGGGGTGGGCCTCTGTATATCTGTGGGGGGGTGGGTCTATGTGTGTCTGTGGGGGGTACTGAGGGTGGACCTATGTGTGTCTGTGGGAGTTGGGTCTGTGTGTGTCTGTGGGGGTGGGCCTCTTTGTGTGGGGGGTGGGCCTGTGTGTGTGTCTGTAGGGGTGGGCCTGTGTGTATCTGGGGGGGGGTCTGGGGTCTGTGTGTGTCTGTGAGAGTGGGCCTGTGTATGTCTGGGGGGTTGGGTGTGTGTGTGTGTGCCAGAGCCCTTGGAGGTGAAGTAATACACAGATGTGAGCCACCCAGTGCAGATGCAGGAAACTGAACTGCAGGCATCTGCAAGCCTAGCAAGGGCTCTCACTTGGCTGTGCCATCTCCTCTGCTTCTAATACTACTTTTATAGGGAGATATTCCAAATGTAAATTTTAAAATAGTAATGACCATGCTTCAGACTCAAGTATTTATGATCAAGTATGGCCTTTCTCCATGATCGACTATAAATCTGGCATTTTCTGGGACTCTTGACAAACAAGACTATGAACTTCACTTAGAGTAAAAGGCATGCCTAGCTCTTCAACTCAACTCTCTGACCTATGGGTTTACCCTGTCAGCTCTAATCTTAATCAGTGTACCTCAGAGATCATCTACAATCTCGTTTACAAAAAAGGGGGGCAGGATAGGAGGGCAGACTGGATACACAGCGACCGATAAAGCATTTAAATAAACGCAACTCTTGAGAAACTGGCTGCCTTTACTGTTTCCCCAATTCCTCCTTCTATTAAATCTCCACACGTAAGTCTATCTTAAAATGTGTCCTTCATTAACTTCAATTCTGCTTCCTTCTGACCCATCCTGAAATTCTTTTCTGCAGGAAAGTTAAGAATCCAGATTAACAGAGATCCCTAGAAAAGGATGCCTCGGGCTGCTACTTAGTGGCAGCAAGCTGTATCTAGTCTGCATCCCACTGTCACTGGCAAGGGGAAAGAAGAACCACAATTTGGTGATAAAGAAGGCTCTGCCTTGGTCCTCTAGCCCCGCCCATCTCAAGACCAACAGAGAGAAAACAAGCATGCATCCCACTAACAGACAAAGCAATCCGGAAAAACCCAAGTCTCAATTCCAGTGCCCAGCTTCAAAGCATAGGCTAAGCATCTCATGACTTTGAACTGCTCATTGGGGGAAATGAAGTCTCTCGTGTGTCACACGGGCTGCCGAGGCCCTGTCCTAGAGACTGAATGAAGCCGTGTGTCTCATTGCTGCACTCGGAGACTGTCATACCGTGGGCAGCCACCTCCTCAGGTCTAGGGAAGAAAGGAGCCACCGCTGTCATGTACCTGCATCCAACCACTCTGGCGAGTTCCTAATGGCTATGTGTCTCAGGAGGAGAACCAAGATTCACCACGATAGGAAAGTGAACTACCTCCCGAATAAAAAGTCAGAGCAATACAGAGACCTGTGGAGAAGGGTAGCCATCAAGTCTATAAAAATCAGGTACTGTGGCCACCACAGCAGTTAGAGACATTAGCTCACAAATCCACACTGGGCTTTTTTTTTTTTTTTTTTTGACAAAAACAAGAAAAAAGAACTCTAAGAAACTGCAGATAATGGTCATTCTAAGTCCCAAGCCACAAGACTCAGAAACAGCTTTCTATACATTCAGCTACTCTGTGTCGTCTCTGTCACTGCCTGGGTCTCAGAGGTAAAGCTGGCACCAAAACGCTCATCCAGGGCTATTGTCTTACATACCCAAGTTTAAATAGCTCAGTGAATAAACCTCGGAAGCGATGAATGATCGAGCCGTATGGTTCCTGTCAGCCTCGCTACTCACACACAACAAGCAAAATCCTCCCTTCTTCTACAGTGACTGTTTGCTTAGGACAAACTGCAATCGCTGGTAGGTAGATGGGGAATGTGTTACAAGGAGGGCAGGCTTTAAGGGAACACATGAAGTGAGTCTTAAATCTCCCACCGTATTCACTACAGGCTAATCTGAAAGTCCACTCTCTGCAAAGCGTGGACAAGAAAAAAACATGCTGTAAGGATAGGTCACCTCTAGCCATCACCACCACCCCTCGGCAAAGCCCGAACTCCTCATCAGAAAACATTTGGTCAGGGACCTTTTTACCAGCATAGTATAAAATACAGAGAACAGGGTTCTTTCAAGGCGTGTGTGTATCTCTAACTCCTAGTTCAGAGAAAGCCAGCTTTTGCCAGACACCTACCCTGGCAAAAGAAAATAACTGTGTAGCAACTCCTACAGCTGCCCAATTGTGCTTCTTGCAAAACTACAGCACAAAGACTACAGTCGTTGGCCGGGAAATGTCATGCTCTTTAAGACACCATAGGAGAAAGGGGCTCTTTGCAAAGTGGGCCCTACTCTGGGCAGCCACTGAATTGCCTCACAGAGGACACAGAACACAGGAAAACGGGGCCCACCTGAGACATCGAGAGTTAAATCAGCTCAAGCTATAAAAGGTTTTGCAGGGTATCTTCAGGTTTCAAAAGTTCTTCTCTTGGTATCATCAGAAACAAAATGCAGTTCCTGCAGGTTGCCGCGTTATTAAGTCTGGAGTCCATTTGAGCTCTGGGTGCTCTAGCCAGTGCCTAACTCCATCGGGCAACAGGATGCCATCTGAACCCTGGATGGCAGGGAGCATGATTCAGGGCAAGTGGCTGACCCTTCAGGGACTCCACTGGCTTATCTTCCATTAAAAACTGGAAGGAAGGAAGAAAGGAAGGAAGGAAGGAAGGAAGGAAGGCAGGCAGGCAGGCAGGCAGGCAGGCAGGCAGGCAGGCAGGCAGGCAGGCAGGCACCCAGCCAGCAAGGGTGATCACCTCAGGACCTGGGATCATTGCAACAAGTCCAAGAATCCACTCACTCTGCACTTTGCCCTTTCCTAGGTTTGGCTGCAAGATGCAACAATTGAGTAAGGACAGAGATGGGAGGGCTGGGCTAGGCTCCATGACAGCTGAAGCTCAGATGAGGTAAGTGTGACGGAACCCACCTGTGAGTCTAGAGCCGTGGGGGTGACAGAGTCTAGGAAGGAAGGTTCGCAGGCTCTGGTCTATATATAATGAGTTCCAGACCACACTGGATCAGAGTGAGATTTTGCCTAAAAAGGGGGCCAGGGATGAGGAAAAGGAAGATGAAGAGGAGAAAGAAAAGGAAGAAAGACAAGAAGGAGGAAGGAAAGGAGGAGGGAGGAAGAGGTGCTATAAAAGGTTTTGCAGGAGTAACAAAGACTAATGAAGAAAAAATTTTTTAAATGCCAGGGAACTAGACATTCCCAATATTTTCTGAAGTGATAAGGAAAACAAGAAGAGACAGGAAAGAGACAGGTTTCTATTTCATCAGAAATGAGAAGAGAACAGGTCAAGAGGAGATGGCTCAGCACACAAAGGTACCTGCCACCAAGCCTGACAACCTGAGGTTTTGATCCTTGGACCCACTTGATGATACAATGGTGTGCACACCTACCCTCATGCACACATACAAATAAATAAAAATGTACTTTAATGAGGGCGGACTTGGAGATGCCCTACCTCTGTCAGTTTACAAACCGGCTTCTTCTAGTTGCACAGCCTAAGAAAACCAGATGTAAGTTGAGGTTTTCTTCTTTCCTTCCCATATAGACATTCAGAACATCAGTGTTTCTTAAAAGTCAGCAGAAGGAGTAGGGGCCACAGTGACCCCCCCCAGATGACAAATTCTGAATTGGAAGGGGCCATAGGAGGACATGAAGTGACACCTCTACTCATAGAAGTGATGAGGCGCTTAGAAGGGGTGCCACCACCGACGTGGCACTGCCTAGAGTATTCCCCTGGTGGAAGGGAAGGCGGGGAGACACCAAGGAGAGGGGCAGCATTTTCTTCTAACAATCCTCCACTGTTAAAGGTTAACGCAGACAGGAGGGGTGGAGGCTTGGGGGGGGGGTTGCTGGGAGAGGAAAGCATTATGCAATATTAGAATGCTGCTTTTATTTTAAAAGCTATCATGTGTAAAGCATTAGTGGTTTTGAAATTGCATTCTTGAGTTAATTAAATGGACAATCTTTTATACATAAAAGTGAAAGAAAGCAATTAAAAGCTAAATGAAGAAAAACCGTCTTCCCCCCCTGGTGATGGGGCTACCCCAATCCCTTTGTGTTAACACTGAGCAAAGACAAGGATCCCCGCGGAAGCGCTGTCCAAATGTCTCTTTTATGGCACCCTCGGTGACAGTTGGAGAAGTATCTGTCTTCCTTCTAAGTTTACCTATGAGACTGTTAGAGAGGAAGAGAGATGGCCAGGGGAGGGGGGAGAGCGGAAAAATCCTCACCTAAGCACAGTTTATAAACAAACAAGGAACCCAGAGACAAGCCAGATCTCAGCCTTAATTGAAACCTACACAGATAGCCCACACCTTTTTTTTTTTTTTTAAACCACCTCCACCCAAAGTACAGCCCCACCCAGGGTTTCAACCCCAGTGAATTAACTCAAACTTTTGGGCTGACCAGTCAGCCTTGGCTTACACACACTTGTAAGAATCTAAAATACATTCAGATAACAAGATTAAACTAGGGTTGATTACCAGAAGGAGCTACTAAGTTCACCTTGTAGGTGCCAAATTCACCAACGACTTTAACTCTTTTGCAAATGTTCCTCCCCTGTGTAAGCAGACTCCTACGCTCTGGGTTAGAATGCTGACCTGCTCTGCAAACAGGCTACGGGAGGGAAACATGGCTTCCAGGACAGTAAGCAGCCTTGATCTCAGGAGAGCCAGCAATAAGAAATTCTCTTGTGCCTAGATGGACTTCATTTTGTCGTTTGGCATGGCTGAGATTAGTCTGAAGTCCAGATGACAAGAGGTACACCTTTCTCTGTGGCTTCAGTCATAACTAAAGCGTGCAATGACCAATAGCCACTGCACTGAATGGAAGGGGTTTGCACAGAGCTCCGTGCCAAGGGCCAACAACTCAAAACCACTTTCCTTTCCCTTGCTGCCAGAGAAGCAGGGAAGAGTAGCCCGCAAGATAGAAATGGCCTAGCTAAACAAGTGAGAACGGAGGACGGCTCAAATCATGGGGCTAGAAGTGAGGGCTGACATGTTTCTTCAGGTATCTGGGTCCTGCCCAGCCTAGCACAGCCCATGTCTACAGGCTTAAACCTGCTCAGTGCCTACTTGTAAAACTATGTTAGGCTACTCCCTGTCCTGCTTCTGTCCTTTCTGCCTCCCGAGTAGAACCTTTCACAAGACTGGAAAACAGAAGTAGTTAGTCCCTGGTTTTCTAAGTATGTCCGGCTTGTGATGAAAACAATCAAACAGAAAAATCCAACCTCCTGTGCAATCCAAACACAGCATTTTAGAAAAGTGACGGCCCAGGTGTCTAAATGGGTTCCTACCCTTCCCTTCTGCCTCTTCACAAACAAGCTGAAACTCAACCCTTTAGCCATAATGCTAAGAAGAGGCACAGGAATGAGAAAAGAAAGAAACCAGAGTGGATAACCCACAAATTCAATTATTTAGCCCCCAACTCCCGGAAAGAATGGCTAGTGAAATTTCTCTTTGATTTGCTGAGCTGGAAACCCACGGTGGGGTTGGTGGGTGTGCTGCCGGAGCAGGCAACCTGACCGCTGGCCCCTACACCTCCTTTCAAGACAGAGAGCCCAATCTGTTTTTGCTGCTGTCAAAGCCTCCCTCCGCTCAGTGGTTAAGTTGGTAATTCAGGATGAGTTAATCGTTACCTCTATCTGCACCACGCATCTCTGGGCCATCTGATAAGCTAGAGAGAAAATATCCTGTTTGCAGAGAGTGTTAGATACTGCTGCCTGTGGGGGAGTACCAACGACCCTAGAGCCACAAGGAGTTAATCCCCCAAGAGATAGGGGCCTCACTTCTCTGGAAAGTTCAGAGAAAGCAAAGAGAAGAAAGGCTGCACTGGCTGTCACATGTGGTCACCAAAACACACATGCAGGTTGAGCCTCTTCTGCCCAAAGTGAAGAAAGCAGCCACCCAAACTTCTTTAGTCCTAGCAGACGGTACATACTAAAAAAGAAACTTGCTTTCTTTCTGTCTTTTTTAAGAGAAAGTGAGTATCAGCAGACTGTTCGGGCATTGGCCAAGTCTGACACCATCTACTCTCTTGAGCATTCCTCCCTACCCATCCCCCACTTAGGTAAACTCTCCCTAGCTGGACCTGGACTCCCCACCATCTCCATTCTCATCCCTGCCTCCTGCAGTGTGGGAGAAGGCTCTCTTGGACACCAAAGTTCTCCTTGCCTCTAGCTATCAATAACCATCGTGCTTTGGAGTAAAAATAATGACAAGTGCAGTAAGTGCCATCTGGTGACCACTGCTTTGGGCATCACTCACATACCTGCCTGAAATGATGGTCTTTTAATACTCCAGCCATGGAGAAAAGCAAGCCCAAACGGCAGTCAGGGGTACCCGCTTCCTGTGGGATTGGTTAATACGGGTGCACATAAGGAAGGAGCTAAAGGTGGCTCACCTGCCACTCCGTGCCAGGCTACCTGGCATGCTGACATGAGTCAAAAGCATCAAGCCTGGACTGAAGAGATGATGGCTCAGAGTTCTTGCTGCTCATTCAGAGGACCGAAGTTCAGTTCCCAACACACATGCCAGACAGCTTAAGCCTGAAACTTCAGCTCCAGGGGATTCGACACCCACCCCCCCCCCCCTCTCTCTCTCTCTCTCACACACACACACACACACACACACACACACACACACACACACAGTATTTTAAAGATAAATCTTTTTTTAATTAAGTGTCAGTCTCAAAGAGGGAACCACACAAGAAGCACCGGGGTTTGCCCTTTTTTCTGCAATTGCCCTAAGCTCCTCTGCCTATAAAATCCTCCAGGCACCCAATAAATAATTAAATGGCTGTTTACCTCTTACTTAACCACGCCCCAGGATGACAAGACCAACTAGGGGCTATCAGCAAAACACACCCCTCTGCCCACACACACCAGAATGATTCCCTAAGCCCAGGCCTATGCACTCCTCCATAAGAAAAGGGGAGTGGGTGGTGTGGGAAGGGGGGCTGGCAGGACAGAGCCGTACCTGGAAGAAAGAAAAACCGCATCTAACCTTTTCCCTCACCTCCCCACCAGCGTAGGCAGCACCTCCCTGGCTGCTGTGATGGATGAGAAGGGTGATGACGAATGACAAACCTTTCTCCTGAAAACCCGGGAGTGAGAAATTTGCCCAGGAGCTGGAGGACAGTCCATGCATAAAAAGCCAAACGCACATTAGAAATAGCGGCTCCCCAGCTCCTAGGACTACAACCCAAAGCAGCCAGCAACTCCCCAGTGCCTTCCAGCCAAAGAAGGAAAAGCCTCCTCTGAGTGTGTTTTAAGGATTTTTTTTCCCTATGAAATGTCACTGAGAGTCTGCAGGGCAGAGCAGCTGGGGTCGGTCTCAGAAGTCAGTGAACACGCCTGTCCCAGCCTTCGCTTTGAATCCTCACAGACACTAAAGCCCAAAGGATCATCCAGCAAAGGGGTTTCTCGACGATGAGGCTATAGACAGGGAAACTGAGTCAGCTCAAAAGAAGGTGGGTAGAACATTACCAGCTTCATGAAGAAACGGCTTTGTAAGGGGGAACACCTCAACTCCTCCTCCCAGGGGCATCAACAATTCCTCCTTCATTACCACAGATATAGCAACTAAGAAACAAATAAACTATATACCTACATTTGTGCCACAGTGTGAAAAATACAAAGAAATAAATTCAGATCCTCTGCTGTGAAGATTTGGAAAACTAACATTTATTGTGTACTACAATAACAGCGAGGAATAGAAGCATGTGCATTTATTTGAGATTTGTCTGTGTGTGTGTTGTGTTTGTATGGGTTTCTGCGTAGCACATGTGTGCCTGGTGCCTGTGGAGGCCAGTGGGCATTGGATCCAATGAAATCGGAGCTACAAGCAGTTTACAACTGCCTAGTGTGGGCGCTACCGATCACTCTGAAATAGCAGTAAGTGTTCTTAATCAATGAGCTATCTCTCCAGCCCACAGATATGCAATTTTTAAAAGTGACCTTCACAAAGACCTCACCAATTAGGCAGTACCATGCCCGTCTTACAGGGGCAGTGTCTCATTCAAGCCGTGTGACCTTAAGAGACGTGAGGGACGGTACAAGAGGCAGTTTCGAAAGTAGCCAAGCTCTTGATGAAAACACATTTTGACTCCAAAATTTGTAATCCTGTAGCGTGGTGTTGCTCTACCAACGACACACAGATTTCTGTCGCACCTCTAATATAGACTCGGTTAAACAGTTGAACCAATCTTAGACCCAGAAACAAAGTATTATGGCTACACTGGTGGATGTGGGGAAGGCTGGATCACAGCCAAGTGTTCTAATCCCTGCATGAGAGGAGACGGCCCAAAACCCAAACCACGACCACCATCACAAACTCAATTTATAATATTTCTTACTGTTGGTGTCCTCCGAGTCCCCAAGGTGGTGGCCCATGCATCTCATTAAAAAGGACTCCAGGTGGCCCACCCTGTAGGGATTTGTCTGGGCTCCCAAACCAGCTCTGCTGAGAACAGGAAATGTGACATCACCTGGCCTCTCTAGAAGTTCACTATCCCAGCTTTAAGAATGTTAATAATCCCATGAAGCACAGTGTATCCCATCTCATAAAAGGGTCCATCAGGAAGGTCAGTGTGGGCTTGGGATGCAGCTCAGTTGATAGAGCGCTTGCACTGGCTGCATGAGGTCCTGAGTTCGATCCCCAACACAGAAAGATGAGAAAGAAGAAAGGGGTGGCAGGAGGTAACACCTCCTCAGTTCTCAGCAAATGCAACAATTACAAATCCCCCCAAACACTAAGAACTCCCTCAACCTTCGCTCCTCGTTGGATCCTCGTTGGGCTCCATCTGTTCACAGCATTCCCTGAGGAAACTCGAGAAGAAAGGGGCCAGCTTGCTGACACTCCAACACCCCATGTCGCTCTACGGCTACATTCCCCCGAGATGGACTATGCAATACTTGTTCAACTCCATCTTACTTTAAACACCTTTGTCACCCAGTTAGGCTAGAGTTACAAATTTTAGACAAAATATTTAGTATAGACTAATCTTCTCAAACTAAGTCAATCATCTTGCCTGCTGTCTTGTGGAAGGATAGGGATGAACACAGTAGCGAAGGTTGAGGGAGTTCTCTTTACTTCCTGGATCTCCAGCTATGCAGGCCCAGCTGCTGCACAACTCACCAGGCTCTCCTACCTTATGCCATCTCCATCCTTATTTCGTGTCATCTTGGACTCTGCATAAGCAGCACGATGACTGGATAAGCCATTTGCCATCGCGCGGAAAGCAGAAAGAGATGAGACATTTTGCCAGTATTGATTAAGGAGAACCTGCCAATCTGGATTTAAAAACACACAAACATAACCATGAGGCCTCAAAGTACATTAGTGTCATTAGGAGACCCTGTCCCCTGTCCAGGAGACTCCGTGCACAGGGCATCCGCCCAAGCTGCAGCTGCCTCTGGGGTGCTCTGTGAGGAGGCCATGTTTCTGTTTAAACCTTTAACTCACTTTATCTTTGGCAAAGCAGTGCAGAGAGGACTTTCTGTTCACTGGAGTGTCACAACACAGAGAGTGGGCTGCAGAAAGCACCTTCTCTTCCTGGAAAGGGGTAGCACATAGTGGGAGGGGGTATGGCTGGCACCCCCAAGTACACCAACACAATACAGAGTCTCTGCCTAGCATACAGGGGCTCCTGAGAGGTATGTTTAGACACAGATTTATTCCTACTGAACCGCTTGGGTGAATAAGGGGAGGTGCACCGATGTTACTCTTTTACAAAATGGAAGACTAAGTGGCAAGGACCCAGGCAGCCATCTATCTCCTTCCCAGGCTGCCAGCTTCACGCACCCTCACTCTCCAACACGTGCACAACCATACATGCACACTCACACTAACGCTTTGCTCACTTTTCCTGGTGAGCGCACGATGGCTCACTCTTATAATCCCACTTTCAGAAGGGTTGATGCAGAAGGAATACAATGAATTTGAGGTGTTTGGGGCCAGTCTAGACTACACAATTTCCAAGACAGCCATAGCTATATAACAAGACCTTATTTTATAAATAAATAAACAAGCAAAAACATTGCCCACCAGTTGACTCAGTCACAATACTGGTCTTATCTATTGTTTAAAACCCACTAGAGCTAGGAGTGGTGGGGCACGCCTTTAATCCCAGCACTCTAGAGGTAGAGGCAGGAGGATGGGTCTCTGTGATTTGAGCTCAGCCTGGTTTACATAGTGAGTTCCAGGACCTTCAGACTTACATCCTACGAGATCCTGTCTCAAGAAAGAAAGAAGGGAAAGAGGGAGGGAGAGAAGGACGGGCAGAGGGAGGGACACTGGAGAGGGGGTTTGGAATTGGGCTGAATTAAAGTGGCACGCTTGTCTAGCATGTATGAAGGGTCAATCCCCAGCACCATATAAATCAGATGAGGGATTGAATAGCTACAATCTCAGCACTTGGTGGGTAGAAGCTGGAGGGTCACGAAGAGTTCAAGGTCAATATTAGTGTGCATGCCAAATATGACCGGTTTGGCCTCCATGAGACCCTAACTTGAGGAGAGGAGGGGAGGGAAGGAGAGGAGAGGGGAGGAAAGGGGAGGGG
>NC_022012.1:42983007-42984574 GCF_000317375.1 Microtus ochrogaster
GTGTGTGTGTGTGTGTGTGTGTGTGTGTGTGTGTGTGTGTGAGAGAGAGAGAGAGAGAGAGAGAAAGACAGAAAGAGAGACAGAGAGAGAGACAGAGAGAGAGACAGAGACAGAGGTGTGCATGTGCTCCTGTGAATTAGGAAAAAGTTTTTTTTTAATTTTTTTAATAGCATGATGCCCTAAGTATTTTCTAAGAAAATTTTGCCTCAAGCACCAGGTGTAGCAATTAGCATCAAGCACGTTTTTTTTTATGATAGTAAAAATACACACAACATAAAGTTGGGAGCTTTTCTGAACTGTTTTAAAGTGCACAGTGCGATGCCATTTGGTACACACGTAAAACTCTGAAGCCTTCAGCAGGAGCTTTCAACCAAAGTTCTGTCCCCTGTAAGCACGCATTGCTCTCGTCTCTTGATTCTACTTTGGGTTTCTATGAGTTTACGTCATACAGGGCTGGTATCTGAGATACAGGGAACCACACAAGATGTGTCCTTTTGTGTCTGGCTTACTTCACTTAGTATCACGCCTTCAAGGACCATCTGTGTTAGAGGATGTGCCAGAATGCCCTTCCTTTTTAAAGCTGAATAGTATTCCACAGTCTGTCTGTGCGCCCATGTGGCAGTAAGCGTGCGTGGGTTGCTTCCACCTTCTGGCTATTGTGAATAGCATTGAGGTGAACAGGGGCGTGCAAGTATCTATTAAAATTCCTGCCTTGAGTTCTTCTGGGTAGATATCCAGAAGTAGAATTGCTCACAAAACATATTTTTCTTCCTTTTAAAGAATTTGTCTTTTTTTTCCCCTCTCTCCTTCAGTATCCAACACTCTCATCGGAACCAAAAAAGGACAGAATTAGCTAGGAAACTCGATGACGTTACTAGAGCAGAAAGCCACGCAGGAGGTAGGTGGTCACAGAAGCACAGCCACTGCCGCATGATGGGAACATCCACTGAAGCCTCATCCTACCTGACTCGAGAGAGGAAAACTTAAGAGTGCACAGCCGGAAGAGCAATTTAATAAAAAGATTTGTGGCGCACAGAGAATATAGCACGCTGGTTAATGGACACTCTCCCGGGCCCTCACTGCCTAGTACCTTTCTGAAAAAGGGCTAAAAACACTGGTGTATTTTCTAACACAGACTTCTTCAAACTCCATCGCTTCTTCAGAGGAGCACAGTGATGTTTGTAGGGTGAATGGGTACAGGAGACCCTGAAGATAGCGTCTCCCACCAGCTTTTACTGCAAGTGCCAACACAAACTCTGTGTCCATTTCCTTGGTGGGTAAAACACGGGCCACATAAGGGTGAAGGCCTGCAGGGGATGGTACTGTGCATCCCAGAACTCAGTGGGGAAATGCTAAGTGGAGACCTGAGAATCCTGGACGCTCTCAGGCCGGCCAGCCTGGCATACACAACAGCAAAGGACAAAAAGAGGGGGGCATCTCAATCAAGGTGGAAGGCAAGGTCTGATGGCCAAGCATGTCCTCTGACTTATACACACACACAAACAAAGCAAGACCAACAGAAAGACACATGCACACACACACACACACACACAGAGAGAGAGAGAGA
>NC_022012.1:42984674-42987303 GCF_000317375.1 Microtus ochrogaster
GAGAGGAGAGGAGAGGAGAGGAGAGGAGAGGAGAGACGCTGCCAGCGACAGGTTGGCATGCTCATTTCCCAACAGTTATGTTTTCTTGTCGCTATTTTCTTTTTTAAAAATGGACAGATCAGGGGTTTGGAGGTAACAGAAGTGGAAGAGAGAAGGCTAAGCAACAACCACACTTCTGTATCTCCCCTGCTCACCTTCTTTTAACTGACCACGTTATACCATCATAAAACAGCTTATACACAAATAGCTTTTACACACACACACACACACACACACACACACACACGCAGAGGATCTACCCCCTTCCCCCGTTTTGGCGATGCCAGGGGCTCGTGAGCTGTGAGCACCGTTTCCAAGCGTCATTCCACTCTTGGAAAAACTAAAATCGATATCTGTGCAGCACCTCTCTCTCCCCCGTTAAGATCTCGGGTGTTTTAGGAGGATACGGGCTTCTGAAATGCAGCCTTAACAAACAGAACATTGCTCAACTGTTCTAGAGGCAGGTGTCATAAACAAGCAGCCACATGGCAAACATATTGATTTCCCAGCCCTTATCTCACGGCAACCAGTGCTCAGTTACCAGGCTACTTTAATATGTAATTTACTGCAGGGAGAGGAAAGCAGAGCTGAGGATGTCTGAAATATTTACTGTAGAACTCGCCAGGGCCACAGAGGCTTGCAAGCAAACATGGAGAACCCTGCCTCAGAAACCACAAGTGAGCCTTAGCTGTCCCAGAGTGTTGACAGAGGGGTCCGCACCCCTTTCTTCTGATCGAGACCCCATTTCTCCCGCATGATGGATCATCAACCGGCCATGATGTGACAATGGGGCTCTTCCTCACTTTCTTTGCTGTACAGGTGCTTAATTGGGTTCTGAAGAGGAAATGCCCTCTGCCCTCTTCCCTTGCTCGGCTGCCCACACAACTCAAGATGACAAGAGGCAAGGAGGGTCTTGCCGACTCCGGTGCTGGCTTCTGTTAAGACTCAAGAGACTGTCAAGAGTTAGCTGCTTCTTTTTCTTCTTCTTTTAATTTAAGTCAGACTTTTTATATATCCCAAGCTGTGAAACACCAAGAAAGATCCAACACTAATTAAAAGCAATCAATGTATAGTTACATTAAGTGGGAAAGCAGCTATGTGTCTGGCGTTAAAGGTTGTAAGATTAAAATAAACCCAGAAATGCCAAATGATGTTTTTTCAGATTCCCCACAAGTGCGCCCACACGCCTGATACTATATATATGGTAAGCCCCATACCTACACATGCTGGCCATTAAGCCGCTAGCAGCAGAAAATAAGGTAGCTCCCCTGCTTGAGTCGGAGGGCTGAAGTGGGACATTCTAGCCTTTTGGGGCATCGGGAGGGTTACTGTTGTCTGCTCTGCATTTCTTTGGGAGTGTTGACATTTTTTATTTCAGTGGAAATCAAATGGAGAGGAAAGGAAACAGAGAGGGGCGGGGGGGGCATTTATTCTGCTCCGAAACTCACAAGATCTCAGGTCAAATCTGCAACAGGTTGCAGGGTAGGTGAGGCCCATCACAGGAGATGAGAGGAAGCCCTCCCAATGCCTGTTCACACACTGGGGCCGAGTACAAACTCTCCCAGGCCTCTCTGGTAAAAGCTTTGTAAACTAGATTAAATTTCCTTTCTAAGTCAAGGATACTTTTTAATTATTGGTGGGAGGAGAGACTGGCCTGGCAGATCCCAGCACTGGGAAGACAGAAGCAGGCAGATCTCTATGAGTTCCAGGCCAGTCTGGGCTGCAGAGTGAGACTTTGTTTCAAACAAACAAACAAACCTGTTTCATTAAAACAAAACAACACCAAAAGAAGGATTCCACATAGAAGTCCAATTAGAATTCTGCTGGAGGCCAAGTCCATACACAGCATGCGCTGAGTTAGAATACTTTGCTATGGAGTGAACTCTGAATGTTTGCTATACATAAACACAAATGATAGCTAAAATGCTGTAACCAACATACCTGGTAAATCTGGCAAAAAGAAAAGGGCTGGAGGCACAGCTCAGTGATAATATACTCGTCTAGAGCTTGCAAAACCACAGGTTCAATTCCCAGCACCCCAAACAGTAACAACTAACAATGTTTCCCCTATTCTTGGAGGGAGATAGAGTATAGCTCTGTGATAGTACATTTGCTTACCACGCACAAGACCCTAGGTTCAATAAAATACCATAAACAAGTGGCTTAAATTTGCTAGACCTGGCCAGGCAGTCCTATAATACCAGCACTTTGGAGGCTCAGGTCCAATCATCACAGTTAATTAATTCAAAGTCAGCCTGCCTGAACTACACAGCAAGACCCTGACTCTTAAAAAAAAATCATCATCAGAGAGAAATAATGTGCTCATAAAAATGATTGGAGGAGCCGGGCTTTGGTGGCACACGCCTTTAATCCCAACACTAGGGAGGCAGAGGCAGGAGGATCTCTGAGTTCGAGGCCAGCCTGGTCTACAAGAACCAGTTCCAGGACAGGAACCAAAAAAAAGCTACGGAGAAACCATCTCGAAAAATCCGAAAAAAAAAATGATTGGAGGATAGTACTGGGTGGCAGGGAGTGGTGCGAGTGTGTGTGTGTGTGTGTGTGTGTGTGTGTGTGTGTGTGTGTGTGTGTG
>NC_022012.1:42988826-43011831 GCF_000317375.1 Microtus ochrogaster
GAGAGAGAGAGAGAGAGAGAGAGAAACACAGAGACACACACATGGACACGGACACACACACACACAAATATTTTTTTATTTAAAATGCATGCCTATCTCTTTAAGATAAGAGGTTTATAAATCTCACCGCAAGACAGAGATAACAGATCAGCCAAACTCTCCGAATTTTAATGAAAGCTGAGCCCACACTCCTCCATTGTTCAAAGCCCAGCAACATTTTTCAAATGCTCAACTGGAGGGAAAAAACAAACAGGCATGGGAAGAGGCAACTTTGGGTTTCTTCGTGGGAATTTTGGGAATATAGCATTAAAAATGCCCATGGATTGCTCAGGCCACAAGGAATTTGCTCTTTGGTAGAATGAAATTGTCTTTTATGGCTATTTCTCTCTCTCTCTCTCTCTCTCTCTCTCTCTCTCTCTCTCTCTCTCTCTCCTTCTCCCTTTTTTTTAATACAGTGTCTTAAGTAGATCTTTTGGAATTTACAAGATAAATACTGGTAATTTGATTCTTATCTTCTCCAAATCCAATTCTAAGCCAATTTTGTGTAAAGGACACTAATTATAGCCTACAGGGAGAGAAAAGGTAACCTATCAGAGAGAGTACACTTGAAACACTTAAAAGGCTAGGGGACCCTGAAAAGTTAAATAGATTTCAAATCTATTGGAGTAAGAATAATAATTAGTTAAATGGAAATTATTCTCAGGGCCTGGTCTGCTTCCCATGGGCACGTCAGTAGCTTTGTCAGCTCAGGGCTGGGCATGCTGTGGCATAGAGACTAGGGTTTATGCTGTGCGCTCACCCGTCCCTCAGACTAGGCCCAGCAATGGCTTTTAAAGGGCTCAAGTGGTCAGGCAGTATTGATGCATGCCTTTAATCCCAATACTTGGGTGGCAGAGGCAGGAGGATCTCTCTGAGTTCAAGGCCGGCCAGGTCTACAGAGTGAGTTCCTGGACAGCCAGGAGTACAAAGAAAAACCCTGTCTCGGGACAAAATAAAAAAAAAAAAAGACCCAAATGATGTGAGCTGGGGAGATGGCTCAGTTAGTAAAGCACTTGCCATACAAACATGGAAGACCTGCATTCAGATCTCCAGCACGCGCGCACACACACACACACGTCAAATGAGATCCCAGCACTGGAGCACTTGGGGGGGGGGGGTGTGGAGACAACAGGAAAATCCCAGGAGTGTTCTAGATAGACAGACTGACAGGCTCCAAGCTCAGTAAGAGATACTGTCTCAAAAAAAAAAAAAAACAACAACCATGTTATTACATGGAGAACAATTGGAGAAGTCACCTAATGTTAGCCTCTGATCCCCACATGTATGTGTCGTATTTGCACATATCACCTCTCTCTTTCTCACACACACATGCACACATGTAAGAGCCAGACTTGATGAGACAAATTAAATATGAAAGGAAATTGGATCTCCTTGCACTGACCCAAAATTTGCCCAGTGAACAGGTCTGGTCATTGCCGATTATCGATGCGTGAGAAACTGGTTACATAAGACCCGTGCTCTCGCAGGCTGAGCCTAAGGACTGTGGCACTGCAGCTGGGAGACATGAACACATGTCTTCGTTCCTCACCACTCCTACCTCTGTGCTATTTTTCTTGGCCCTGGTCACGAGAGACAGCCATGCTGAAAGGAAGCCACCAACTCCATGTGACATTCCCAGACTGGCTTCAGGACACCGGAGCAGCCAGAGATGCCCCCACATTTGTCTTAGCTACGGTGGCCTGCAGCCTGGTGCTGCGTATGCTGCAGAAGCTCCTTGCTTACCTGAGGGCCCAAGCTGGCTGAGGGATTAACAAAATGGATTCTGAAAGCCATGATCAGTGAACCACGAGTTCAAAACATCTCACACAAGAACAGATTTTATTTCGGGGCTTTTCTAGCTGCAAAAGACTCTTGGGCCGTTGGCCGGGGTCTGATGATCGGTACGGTGGGCAAGAAGATATAAGATCCAGCCAGGTCTAGCTTATCACGTCACAGGACCTAAAGAACCACATCCTCCCACAAGATGGGTGCCTTTTCTAATTCACACAAAAGCACCAAGAGGCCTACTAGCAACGGTGCCTGAGCCCACACGGAAACTTCCTGAGCGGGGATGGCCCCATCTGGAGGCCTTCACTCTATTGCCTGAGAGCTCACTGACCCCTAGACATGGGTACCACCCAAATAGCCACAGCTCTGGAACCCCACAGGAATGGTCAATGTTCTTCATCATCCATGAGTGTAAACCTTCCTAAGTGTTTGAGTGAACCCACATCTCAGATTAGATAAGTGGACTCGCTGGATTTTTGTTTTACCACACGATCCAAACAGCAATATTTATGAGTGCCTTCACTAAAGAGCTAACCAGAGAAAGGCACGACGCCTGGGCTACTGACGTCAATACTATTCCAAACACATAAATAGAGAGGGAGAAAAGTCTCGATGACACCATTTAGAAACAGCCCTTGTACATGACATATCCCAGAGAGCTACTATGAATCCTTTTTTAACCTTTTATTTTTTCAGTGCTACTGGTGGATTTAATGTACAAAGAAAAAAAATTAAAGCAAAAGATAAGACAGAATGTTCCTGTGAGGAATAGGGGGCTGTCTAGGGACCTGCTTTTTGGAGAAAGAAAACCCGGAATCTCTTCCATTGCTTATTCCCATGACGACACACAGATCATCCAATGAAGCGCAGAGGGTCTGACAGGGGTTGGGGTGGGCAAGATCAGCACCAGCCCCACCCCATGTCTGACCAGAAAGAGGGTCAAGGAATAGCCAAAGCTAGACGTGTGTGTGTGCGTGCGCGCGCGCGCGCGCGCGTGCATGCGTGTATGTGCACACACACAGGTCTGGACACTCCTGAAAGTTCAGGCCTTTCTCTCACTGGCTCTTGTTTTTCAACCCGAAATGGCTGTGACAAAATGTCCAGAAACACAGCTCCTCATTGTAGCCAGCCCTGGAAGGCCTAACTGTATGAATATAGTGCCCTTTCACCAAGAACCAGGGCTGTAAAGAGGGTTCTATGAGCCGAAGGCACCTGCTTGACTTGATCTTCTGCCTAACGTTCCTCTCTACAGCAATGGAGCCTTCTGCTCCGCCCACTGGACACCAATGACCCTCAGGTCCCTGAAGTCCGGCTGGTCTAAGGGTGACAATGAAGTGGGGGTATATGGCCTAATCAAGATTTAATATGGTTACAGGGGAAGATCATCCCAGAACCCCATAGCTGGACAGCTGGGGAGAGAGAGAAAGATAGTTGTTTTTTTTTTCTCTCTTTGTTCAGCCAACAGGTCAGAAACCAAAGAGTCCACTCTCAGTCACAGACACACACAGAGGAAACTGCACCAGTAAGCCTTGAGTGCCTCAGAAGTCATGTCATGTGAGGTGCCAGGGAGCAAAGGAGGGAAATTTGGGGTGAAGCCAAACTCATTAAACTCCACATCCACCCTGCAGGTCAGCCATCTACCCCTACCATGGCCGCCAGCACCCACCTTTATAGAACCTGACCCACACAGGCTAAGAAGTTCACAGCTGGAGTGAGCAGGCAGACAAAGACAATAGGAGAAGGCTCCTTATAAAATCGCATCACTTTGTATCTACGTTCAGAAAGGAGGACACACAGCCCCTAGCCCTTCCTCTGTACCATCCAGACAGTCACAAGTTCTGCACAGGGAAGGGACAGGGAGAAGACAGAAAAAAATCTTCAACTGAGAGAGGTAAGCATGCTGGGTCTGGGGTCACAGGCTGTGATTCTATCTACATATAAGGCTAAGGCAGAAGATCATGAGATCAAGGCATGCCTATGCTACAGTGAGTTCAAGGCCAACCTATGCAATTTAGTAAGATCCTATCACAAAACAAAACATATTTAAAAATCCATGTGTATATATATTTATTGCTGTATCTGTACATATATTCATGTGGTAGTACATATGTGTGTGCAATACTGAGTATCTTCCTCAACTATCAACACACATTTTTTTAAGACAAGATCTCTCACTGAACATGTAACTCACTGATTTATCTACTGATAGGCCCATGAGCTTCAGGAACCTGCCTATCTCCACTTCCCCAGGGCTGGGATTATAGGCACAAACTTTTGTGGTTAGCATCTAAACTCAGGTCCTTATGCTGGCTGACTGCAGCTAGCACTACACCAATGGAACCATCTCCAAGCTCATAATATTTATAAAACTAGTCTGGGTGTTCAGCTCGGTAGGAGAGCCCATGCCTAACATGTATGTGGCTCTTGGTTTCATAACCAGCTCCACGAAAGGAAAGGAAGGGACAGGAGGGGAGCTTAATAAAAAGCCATTAACAAATTTCTCTAATGTGCCACTGGAGATAAAATGTTGCAGAAAAACATAAATAAATAAATGAAAGCCTAATCTGGACTTTTGTATTTTATGGGAAATGGATATCTGAGACACCAAGGGACCCAGCGGATGGGCATGACCGGGAAGGAGAATAAAGCAAACAATGAGCCCTTGGGATTCCCAGAATTGGAGGCCCAAAAGGCTGGGACTCTGAGCCAAAAATTCAGAAGCTCTGCCCAGACACAGCCTAAGCCACACAGGTCTCCAATCTACCTCGTCGCCAGCAGAAAACCAGGCATGACCACAAAAGATCTTGGCCAAAGCCTGAGGAGACTCCTACGGCTAAAGCCGACAACTACTCACCAAGGGCCTCCAAGGTTGGGCCAGTGAGGCTTCAGTTCAGGCAAACTGAGAATCCAAGAGGCCACACTCCCTGCATTAGGACTCTGAGAACAAAACATGACTATTTCCCCACACTCTCAGGACTCAGATGCTGGTGTGACAGATGAATCTTGGGTTCAGGAAAGAGCCCTCTCCTGTCCCTTCAGCTCACTAGCAGCACATGAAAGCAGAGACCAGCTCAGCAGAGCTAGGATGTCACTTGGAATGATTAGTGTTGTGCCGGACAGGGCTGGGGGCCCTCGGCCACTCATCCATAAAATGGATCTCAAAGCAATAATGCTACTTGTCTTACCCGGATGGTCGTGGGCCAGATGAGCTCCGAGTGTCCCCTTCTGAAACTCCCATCTTAATTACAGGAACAGTCTCACAGCAGGGAGCAAGACCAGCAAAGTGCCCCAGAATCTATCCCCCGTCCCCCTCTTCCTTGCTGGTCACCCCAGGGTGTCCCCCAAGCACCTTCCACTGGGTGTGGAAGGAAAGGAGGAGGGGGGACTAGCCTCCTCACACTCCCCACCCCTCTTCCTCTCATCTTTGGCTCTGGTTCACACATACATTGGGTTCACAAACTGCAAGCTCCAAACGGCCTTTGGCAAGACTAGGTGCACAGGCTCATCCCTAGCGGACAAGTCCCCAGGAGGCACACTGGGACTGCATTGAGAGCTTCTTCTCTTTGTACCCTAACATCTTACGACTTTGGTCTCCCACCGTTCCAGCTTCTTGCTGCTTCCTGGGACCTTTGGAATCAGAGGTTACTCCCCGCACCAGGCAACCCACCTGATGCATCACAGGTCATACATGAATCTAAGCCCTCCCAAACAGTGTTGGAGCAGAGCAAAACCCACAGTCCTCGTCATCTCCTCTAGAACTCTCCCATCTCCACCCCACAGAAAGAGGAAGGATGGAAACCAGTCACACCTGTAACACCTCTTGAAAGGTAAAGGCGGGAAGACCCAAAACTCAAGGTCATCCCCGGTTGCATAAAACATTTGAAGCCACCCTGGGCTACATAAGATCTTGTCTCCAAAAGAGAGAGAGGGGAGGAGGAGGAGGGAGGGAGGGAGAGAGAGAGGAAGGGAAAGAGAAGGAGGGAGGGAGGGAAAAAAGGAAAAAGCAGCTGTCAAGCTCACTGCAAAGAAGGAATGAAAAATGAAAGGCAGGAGTATAGCAATAGGGTTAACCTAACCAGCAGGTGCTGAACCCAAGTCCTTGCCTTACAAAAACTCCCAGGAAAAGAAAAATGAGCCCCAGGAAATTGACAAGCAAGGAGACAGGGAGCACTCACACCTCCATCTTGGCTCACCCTGAAGGCCGGAACCCATGGTTTGGTTCCCACTTAGAAGTGGAGGGGGCAAGAATACGTTAGAAAAGGGCTGCTGAAAGGAGGAGGCAGCACGCATGCTGGGCTTTGAGGTCTGTACCCCACAGCGGGACATGAAGGACAAGCAGGTGAGACAAAAAACACGGACAGTACTTCAATACTTCGAGGCAGTAGCAAAAAGTGCAAAAAAAAAAAAAAGATGTAAGATGGCCTCTTCCCTCTATCCAACAGTACAGGCTGCACACATGCCGCTGGGATCCAGGCTCACCAATGGCTTGGACACCAAGCAAAGCTTGCGCTAGTTTCTTAGTAACTCTGGAGTGGAACGCTGCTTAGGAAGGAAGTGGTGAGGGGAGCCTAGCAGGGAGGCTGATGAGACTGGGTCAAACCTGGGTGGTTACCTGAAGGTGAGGAAATGGCTTCATGGGGCTGGACGGCAAAACGGTTGGACAAGAAACATGAAGACAAGTGCCTAGGACAGGACAAAGCCTCCCACACAGATAAAGTCACAGTGAAGATTCTGGAAAAACAGCGTTAACACAGTTTTGAGAAACACTGAGTTCTGTTTCTTGGCCTGATTGCTATACCCAGCAGGCAAGGGGAATGGAACACACACACACACACACACACACACACACACACAGACACACACACACACAGACACACACACCAGCATTAGAGAGGCACTCAAAGAGACCACAGGACTGCCAAGGAAGAGAACTGTGGAGAGAAGGGAGACAAAGAGACATTCCCTTGAGAAGCACCCTCATTCTGAGGAACAGGGTCTCCTTCTGCACCTAGCGACTCTGGAGTGGAACGCTGCTTAGGAAGGAAGTGGTGAGAGCACTCCACCTTCCTCCTTCCAAGGAATGCTTGGGACCAGAGTGCTTCAGATTCTGAAGAGTTCTATATCCACTCAACATTCACTCTTTCTTTTCGGTGGGAGTGTGTGTGTCACAGAGTGTATGTGGAGGTCCGAGCATAACTTGCAAGGAGCTGGGTTGCTCCTTCCATTACGTTAGTCCCAGGGATTGAACTCAGGTTGTCAACCTTGGTTGAAAGCACACTGACCCACAGAGACACGTCACCATTCCGGACCCCAGGGCTCTTTGGGATTTGGAACAGGTGCATTCAGCCCTACAGGCTGAGCATCGCTGATCTGAAATCTGAGATCTTTTGCTTTTAGGAGTTTACAAAGTTTCAGATTTCCAGATTAGGGGTGTTCAGCCTGCACAGGAATTTCATGCCTGGAGGAATGGACTCTAGGGACCCCAGAGATGGCCTCTGAGAAAGGAGACAATCTGGGAGTGTCCCAGAGGCCAGAGCTCCCTGTATGAGACTGCCCTGTACCAAGGGAGGTTTAAAGGAATACTAGGGAAGTGGAAGAAGGGGCAAGAGGCTCACAGCAGAGGTCAGCAGTCACCTTTAAGGGAACAGCATCAACTTCATCAGTTGATAAAGTACTACACCACGTGGTTCTAGAAATCCGTGTTCACAGAGAAGGAATGTGTTACGGGGAAAGTAGGTCCAAGCATCCTGTTTGCTGAGTGTTTACTCTATGCTCTGTGTGCCACTGCCAGGGAGCATAAGTAGCAGGGGACCAACCTCGATTGCTGTCTTCACAGACACATTCCCCTGTGCAGAAAATGGGCCACTCTGAAAGGTTACTAAGGCAGCCAAGCTCACAGGCAGACATCATAAGCCTGTGACAGAGAGGAGAAAGGCCCCTAGCCCCTGGAAAGCAGCACTGCTCAGAAGAGCCGGCCTGGAACAGGTCTTGAAAGCTGAACGGGACAGATACAGTGAGGGGGTGCTCCAGGTGCCCACGAGGTGATGGGGGGAAATGATTACCATTCACAGAAAGTCTTTCGATCCAAAGCCTGCTCTCCAGAGACCTGAGACGCTGTTTGCACTGCTGTGGAACATCTCTGTGGAGTGATTATGAAAAGAAACACGTGTGCCACCAGTTTAACGTCTCCATTCAGGGCTAAGAATGTGGTTCAGTTGAAAGAGTGCCTGCCTAGCTAGCATGGCATCCTGGGTTCACCGCATAAACTGACTGTGTTGGTTTACAGCCACAATTCTGGCACTCAGGAGATGGAAATGGGAGGATCAGGAGTACAAGGTTATCCTTGGCTACATAACAAGCTCAAAGCTAGCCTGGGCTACATAAAAATAGGCCTCAAAAAATTATAATAGCAATGTCCCTATTCCATATCATTCAGAGCTTCAGGTGGAATCTGGAGAGTAAGAACTTCAGAGAAAGCCAGCATCCAGTGTCCAGTATCCAGTGTCCAGGCCTCCTAGACGATCATTTTCATCACCCAGTCCTGCCACGAGACCAGCACTGAAGATGGGGAACCAGAGAGGATCTAGCATCCTGAGCAAGCATCCATCTATCTCACCATATCTGCCCTCTGCTGATATCTGTAAACCAACCGCAGCCAGTCAAGCCGTGCAAACAACCTGACTACTAGCCTAGTGCCCAAAGCATCTGGGCGTGGCCCTAACTCACTCCCCCTCCTGAGGCTCCCACAGCCCACTCTCATCCTCCACTCTAGCACGAGACTCGTACAGCGGCCCACACTCCACTTCACATTGCCGCACCTCTGCGCCCCTCTAACTACAAATGGCAGCTACTGAAGAGAGCGCTTGACCAAAGCCTAGCTGTGTCCTCCAAGGGCCAGCCAGGTGTCACCTGTTCCACGAAGCCCCTCTGAGTCTCCATCAGCACTGTGTCCCTCTCCTTCTCCTCTGCTCTCCCTGGTCTCACTCACGCGATAGTTGAGCACATGCTCACAGGAATAGAATACACACCACAAACACACAGCTGTCTTTGCTGTCTTGCTCCCAGCTCTACTTTAGGTCTGGTTTTTTTTTTTTTTGTCTCCACAGCATAAACAACCACTTTGCAAACAATAAGTGCTCAATAAATGGTTTTTGGCTTGAATATCCATGGCTTAGTCTTCCCTGTCTTAGTGAGTTCTTCAAACAAAGAGTGTCCATCCCTGAGTGGGTTTCTGTTGGGCTGATTTTCAGTTTTGCAAGACAGGGTTTCTCTATCTAGTCCTGGCTGTCCCTAATCTGGCTCTATAGACCAGACAGATCTAGAACTCACAGAGATCCACCTGCCTCTGTCTGCCCATTGCAGGGATTAAAGGCGTGCACCACCAAAGCCAGCCCTGAGTGGATCTTGATGAGTATTTGAAATGAAATCAGGGAAACGGTGTAAAATGAAGACGACACCATGAGTAGGGGAAGAGCCAGGGGCTCCCTGCCCACCTCGGCAGGCACCGGCCTCTTCTACGACTTCCCAACACCCCTCCCCTGTTCAACTGCTACCTAGGCATCTTCCGGCTGGCCCCACATTTCAGCTACAGATCTCTGTAGCAAGCTCTAGAGCCTTCTTCCGGGTGCTGGGATCTCTCTAAAAAATGGATTTCTCAGCCTTAATTAACGCAAGGGAAAGGTTGGCATACGTTACATTTCTCAGTTGCTCTAACTCACAGCCAAGCTGGACACTTTGAGGGAAGGGCAGCCTCAAGCTAAAGGGTCAGATAAGCTAAAATCAATATGAGTCACTGCCTCTGAAGGCTTTAAATCACCACCTTCCTGTTCCTGCCCATCCCTGAGCCAGAACCCTACAGGGGGCACAAAGGAACCTCCAACTAAAGGGACTATGCACTCAAGCTAATGGCAAAAGACAAAACACGCCTTACCCTCTCTGGGAATAAAAAATCACCTCAGCCCTGGGGATCAACCAAACAGCTCAGAGATAACCAAGAGCTCATAGGACCCGTAACAGGAAAGAGATACTCAGGGGACAGCATATTAATGTAAGCCTCATGTGTTCAACAATGGAGGTAAGAGTCTAGTTCATCTCTCAACTAGGCAAATCCACCTGGTTACGTCACTGAAGAGAGCCACCCTGACGCAGTCAGAAAATGTTTTACAAATTCAGATATTTAGAAGAGGGTTGTGAGGGTAACAATGGGAACTGAAATCATGGTTTAAGGGAAACCACTGTCCCCATAGGAAAGACACAAAGCCACCTTACAAAATACAGCCAGGGGCTTTGGCTGAGTCCCTACTGCCCCCTCCCAGGAAGAATTTCTAGAGTGCATTAAGAACCTTGGAAACAGAGCAAGTTACTTAGAGACCCGCAAAACTTTCCCGATGGGAATATGGAGCAGGTTATAGACAGAAACGGGTGGCCACATGGCCCTGTTCAGCCACTGCCTATCTCGGATAATCAGGAGACACCAGGAACCTTGTCACGTCTGAAAGTCAAGGACACATGCTGGTGTTCACCTAAGCATCTATCCAGGGTTGGAAAGAGAGGCGAAACAGCAACACAGCCCCCTCTGCTGCTCCTACAAGCATCTGCTAGCTTCTAGAAACTTCAGCCATGTTTCTTTTCCAGCCAGGGTTCCTAAGTTTCAAGGACTCAGGGTCCTGGAGGCTCCCACTGAGGCAACATTCATTTTATTTTCTACTAAAATGAAGTAGGAGATGCCCAGAAGGACTGAAGACTGTGTCCCTCTTTGGCGCTCATTCTCTCTCTCTCTCTCTCTCTCTCTCTCTCTCTCTCTCTGAACATCAACAACAAAAAAGACAAAGAAGAGAAAAAAGCAAGGCATGCCAGCCCTGTGGGCCAGGCCTCCACACTGCAGGCGGCCTACATGAGCTTCCTTTATCCAACCACAAAAAGGCCCCAGTAAGCCAGCGAGGGGCCTGGGCGCTGCCAAGCCGGCCGCCCCTCCGTTGAGGTTAGCAGTTACCCAGGGGCCAGATCCATCGGGCAAACAGCCCACGGCCCTCATTACACAACGGGGGGCCCTTATCTCCCCTGGCCACTGTCGGTTTGTAGACATTGCATGGTGTGACAACCACAGCCCAGAATGGCCTGTGAGAGATAGCCTCCTGCTCTGTCCCTGCTGGCAGTGTAGGCGAGAACAGAGGCTTGACCGTTAGGCTCACTTTGGGCCCTCGCATTGCTATTAAGAGAGAGATATGGGTAGCACTCTGGAGGACCAGTGCCATGGTGCCACTTCTCTGACCCTGCAGGCTGAAGCTTCTCTTCCTTGCAGCTCCTCTCCTTGGCTCTCTGTCCACAGACATGAGGTGATGAGGGTCCATTTTATTTCTTGCTGTTGGAGTGCCAGATACAAGACATGGGGAGGAAGTCTCTTTAAGGGCAGTCAACCACCCTCAAAGTACCTTTTCAGACCATCGCTAGAAGACAGGAAAGAGGCTGGGGACAGTAAAAAAGCATGTTCAGGGGAAATGACATCCGTGTGGGGTTCTGGTCAGGCTCCTTCTCAAAACAGCTTCCAAGGTTCCCAGTTAGCCCAAAACTGAGCGATAGTTACATTTATCAAACAATTACACTGCTCCCTGTCCTGTGTAGTGGATGCTAAGGGCATGCCCAGAAATCCTCAGAATCCTTCACTGAGGGGACAAAGTAGCCACAGTACATGGGTTTCTGGCCCATGATGTCTGCAAGGGTCAGAATCTGAAATCAGGCTTTACCAAGCGTCCAACCCCTCTGTTATTATGGCCGCATCGTGCCTTCTTTAGGCCTGTCCCAACACGTAGGTCAGCCCCAGGGCATGCCAATTGACCATTTCAGCACAGATGACCCCAGCCTTGGCAGAGGAGTGACTTCCTCCTCTATCTCCCGGATCAGACCACATGTTCCCACTTTCTGTTTTCATCTTCAGATCCTACTTATAGCTGCCAGACGTGGTGGCACACTCCTTTAATCCAGCCCTGGGGAGGCAGAGGCAGGCAGAGCTCTGAGTTAAAGGTCAACCTGGTCTACACAGCAAGTTCCAGGACAGCCTGGGCTAACCAGAGAAACCCTGTCTCAAAACAAAACAAATCTGACTTTTGGGTCTGAAGATGTGGCTGAAACAGGGTTGCACTCAGTAGCCAAGGTCTCCTCCCACAGTGGTCACAGGTATGAGCCACCATGCCCCAAAGTCAACTTGTCCTTCAACAGCCCCCTCAAATGCCACTCTATTCAGGATCCTGGCACCACCTATTTTCACCATACAAGAGTTATAGGGTGGTGGTAGGGCTGCTAAGTGGCTATCTCTCACCCATTAGCAAGGTCCACCTCAGTGCCAATCACAAATGGATTCAGGACTTGTTTACAAAGTGCCTCCAGGGGGGAAACGAGTCATCCGACCGTGCATACCTAGCCTGTGTCACTGTTCCATCGCCTTCCACTCAGTCACAGGCACCACTACATGCAGGGTTTGAACTCCACTGAAATTCTAAGCTCAGGGGCGAGCTCCGTATTTTAGCAGTCTGTGTGTCCCCAACCCCCTAACACAGACATTACCCTCACATCCGAAACACTCGATGGACTTTTGACAACCCAGGCTGACAGAAAAGGGGTATATGGGAGGGATTCATGTCCCTGTGCCAAAACTCACCTGTCTCCTTCTCAGTGACAAAGGTCTAAAATAGTTCTCAAGTCAGAGTCCAGTGTGGAGGAAGTGGGGAGCAGGCCTGGGCAGTCCCTGGCAGGGGTGCAAAGAAGTAATGGAAGAAGACGGAGAGTGACAGCCCTACTTTCTAATCTTCGTCTGGCCACTAGTGTGCTGTGTGGTCTTGGGTAAATCACAGAACCTCCCTAGAACACCAGGAGCACCTCCCTAAAGGAACGTTTCGAAATAGAGGCTCCTCAAGACCCTGGCAACCCTAACGTTCTATCATGATACTGTCACCCCAAACACCTGAACACCCCATGCAAAAAGCAAGTGGGGCGTCTTCCTCAGCAGCAGGAAAAAATAGGGACAGAGAGGAGCCACAATCTAACGCCCCCATTCTGTTCCTTAACCTTCCCAAAATACAGGTGACCCACACCAAGTGAGCCTGGTGGAGCCTGAAGAGGGATCGGAGGGCAACAGAGAAAAGTGGGCAGACGCGGAAGCAGATTTCCAATAACTAGACTGAACTTGAACTTTCCCCCACACGTGGACCGCTTCACAGATCCAGTTCGGGAGTGTTCAAATTAGCACAACCTGCCCTGAAATACTGCATAAAACACACAGTAAGCATTTCGCTTGTTTTTATGTCATCGATGGTTTCAATGGGTGACTCACCCTTCCTCTTTAGCGCTCTGTGCTCATGGAGTTTACTATAAATAATGCACAGGCCGAGCACAGGCCCTGCCCAGCCAGGCTGCTGGGCCACTGTAGAGCTAGGCAGGATAAGCAATCAGCCCTAAGGTGCATTTAGAAGGACTGCTTTCCACCCACAGGACAGAGAGGAGGCAAACAGCTCCCCCACCACCACTCCGTGACCTCAAGGGATTAGGACAGTAACACTGTTAGGAAAGGGAACTGAGACCAGAGAGTTTGTGCTGGATACCAGCCTAGAATTTGAACACACATGCTCCTTAATCTTCTAGAGCCTTTTCAATAGGTACAATCTGGATTCCAAACCAGGCTCTGAACCTCCCTTAGGATATCTTAGTCAAATCTTAACTTATGCTGCCCAACTATGACCTTTATTATTTAGTGATACCAAAGTTGCATGTGTGTGTGTGTGTGTGTGTGTGTGTGTGTGTGGTGTGTTGTGTGTGGTGATTTAATGTGACTTTCAAAGACCCTAAACTCACAGGAGGCTGCACCACAAATGGAGAAACCCTACAACAGTCAGAGGGGTCTTGGCCAGGCCAGCTCTTCACAATGAAGGCTGCCTCACTGGGATTCCAGCCACAGCAGCTGAAGTCATAGGCCCTTTGGACTCATTCACTTCCTAGTTAAGAAGTGAAGTCAGTACTCACGCTGCAGGGGTTGGGGGGAGGGGAATACCTGAGCTCCTTCTAGGTCCTGCCTTCCCAGGCAACCCCACACCCACACATCACCCACAAAATTTCCAAGGGTCATCAATCCCCCGATTCTAAGCTACCCTCCCAAAGGCAGGGCAGAAGAATGTAGTGTAGACTTCTGAAAAGTCCTAGAGATGTCCCAAACATCAGGGGTGGTAGCAATACTGGTTCATTGAAGAGACTTTTATGATAAATATGGCCTCTTTACAATAGCTGATTTCTATGGACATCTTTATTTGGTTGGCTGCTTGCTTGCTTTGTTGTTGTATGGGGGTTTTGTTGTTTTGGTTTTTATTTTGTTTTTTGTTTTGGGGGCTTGTTGTTGTTGTTGTTCTGAGGCACAATTTAATGTAGCCCCAGCTAGCCTCAAACTCACTACATAACCTGAGGCTGGGTGTGAGGTTCTCATCCCTCTCTCTCCATCTCCCACGTGCCTGGACTACAGCCAGGAACCACCATACTCGGGCTTATGGAATTCTGGGGAATCAAACCCAGGGCCTCGTGTACGCTAGACAACCAGGAGCTCTAGCCCCAGCCCAAGTGAAACTTTAGATTTCTGATGTGTGTGCACGATCCCCTATGATCTCACTTACTGGCGGCTAACATAGGGCTGACACCACTTAGCCCTGTGTTAGCAGGAATTCCTATCATAGCCTCTCCTCTGGGTCAAAACAGCAGCATTCAAGGAGCCCGGCAGTATAACTTTAGAATACTTTCATCGAACTGAGCATCTGAAACATGACACACCCTCAAGGCCATAGACAAAGAGGAGCCGCGCAGCTTGTCCAAGGCACACAGCTAGCGAATAGAAGCCATGTTATGGTGGCCTGGCTTCCCAGCCATTGTACCTCTTTCTAAAGCCTTCATTCTTGTCACCAACTCAACAGTGACTAAAAATTAACACTGCCACCACCTTCCAGAAACCCTTTCTTTTGAGTGAGGAACCCAGCGCCCTCACGCATGCCTGATGCCCGACTGCACTACTCTATCTCGGCATCTCTTGGACTTTGTGCTTCCCAGTAAGTCTGCCCGGCGGATACCCCCTGCTCTAAATAGCCCACTTTGTGATCTGCAAACACTGCAAGGACATCAAAACAAAGCTATCAGCTGGGTACCTGCCTTTAGCAGCCAGTCCAAACGCTTTTGTTTGAGTATCAGGCAGCTTATTGACCAGGGTTAGGGTCAGAAGTTTTTCCTTTACCTAGATACTTTGTTTCAGCAAGAGAGGCATATTGGGGGCGGGTACAGGGGCTCAAACCGACATCTTTAGTAAGCGTCACGCTTTTAAAACTGGGAAGAGGCTGTAGGAGAGTTAAGAGGCAAAAGTGGCCGATAGCTCCCCTCTCTGATCTGAGCATGAACCTGAGTCTCTAACTGTTCCCTTGAAGCAGGGGGACAGGAGGTGAGGGCAGGAAGCTAGGACATCATGAGATCAATGTGACCGCCATCTCTTTCTTCAAGCTCTCCCCTGCAACTGCATACCATCTGACAGCCTCCGCTGGTCCCTGCTGCCTAACTCACCACCCCTCACCTGACCCCTACAGTTTATCTTCAGAGACTGAGAAAGGTGGCCCTTATCAAACCATCTACTCCTAGTAGATTGTTCCACAGACCACAAGGGTTATCAGCAGAGCTGATGCAGGATGATAAACAGTCACCTCTTATGCAAATAGCAGCAAGAATGCTGGCCACAGAGCAGAAGCCGAGTTTAGGAGAGCTTGAATCAAATGTTCTTTTCCTCCATTCCAATTCTGGGGACTCAGACAACTCGGCAGAAACTGCTCAGGTGGGTTTTCTTTTCCCTTTTTGGCAGGGTCCCCACTTGCCTTGTCAAGCCTGGTAACTTTGCATGGGATTTATATAAGTTCTCTTTATGACTACAGCTTCACTGTCTGCCAATAACCATATCATATTTTTTTTTGAGATTCCTGATCATTGTCACGTGCCTTGCTTGCTAAGGTAGAAAATAAAAGGATTAAGGTTCTGCTGGCCATTATAGAGCACACCTTTAATCCTAACACTCAAGAGACAAAAGCAGGTTGAGTTCTAAGTCATCCTGGTCTTCACAGTGAATCCCAGAGCAGCCAGAGATACACAGTGAGACCCTAACAGACAAATAGATGGTGGGGGAGGGGGCGGATTTACAAAGTGGGTGTGGAGAGGGTTGTGACACACACACACACACACACACACACACACACAAATCTACTAAAAATAAGGGGGAAGGGTGATGGCTCAGTCAAAAATTGCTTGCTTTGCAAGAATGGAGATTTGAGCTCTATCACCAGGAGAACGCTGGATGTACTCACACACACACATGTGTGCACACACCACACACATGCACACGCATGCATGCACACAAGTACTGATTTCTAAGATGCAGTCCACATGACTGGAAGATGCTCTCAGGCCAAATCTGTGTGACAGAAGCAGCCGGGACACCAGTCAGAGCCTTTCCAAAGGTTTCTTATTCCAAGTGCAAACTCAGAGAGGCTAGTGTCTCTAGGTGACAAAAGAATTGCGCTCAGAGGGACAGAGCAAGCTGTCTCACCCCCAGGGCTGCAGGCTGGGAGGGGGAAAGCGGGAGAATGACACAATCCAGGACTGGCCAGAATGAAAGACAGAATGGAAGAGGCTAATTTACACAGGAAGTGAGCACTTACCAGGCCCTTCATCTCAACACACAAAACCCTCGGCCATATCTGGAAGTAATTACACCCAGTTAACATGATCTGCTTGCCACTAAAATTAACTGCAAACAGAGATATTTTTCACTTTTGCAACAAGGAATGCCAAGATGTGTTCTGGTCTGCACCCCACACACACCACTGAATCTGGCTTGGGGGAGGTGGTATTTATCTGTGACTTGGAAAACGGGGGGGGGGGGGGGACACATCTCTTATAGCTGTCAGGACACGAAAGTAAAACAGAAGATAATTATGAAAAAGTGAATGGTGGCCCTGAAAATTCATTGTGCTGGAAGCCCCACAGAGTCTGTAGCCCTCACAAGCCCAGTCGGGTTTTCCCATACGGAACTTCAAGGAAAGAAGTGTTTTTTGAGTCACTGGACTTAGCTCCCCATTGCATTTAGGTATCATCTTCAGCCCTTCTGACAAAAGAGCAGGGGGGCAGGGGGGGTGCGGGGAGGTAGATTCACAACTGTTAGCTGAGCCTTGATTTAGCAGATCAACTTAAAGGACAACTGTCACGGTTTCCCTTTGGCTCTGAGGATTTCCAATTCCTAATGTGGCCAGTGCTATCGCCGAAGCAGCTTCCACCCGCTCCGAGCTGCGCAGCAACGACTCGCTTGAGAGGTGCTGCAGGAGAAAAACCTAAGAGGACGTTGCGGTTTGCCTCCAGGGTATGCACGCTGAAACGGGTCCACATCCTTGCTTTCCAAACTCTGGGCTTAAAGGCCTCAACCTGGCTGAACAGTCTGCCATCTCTCTTTGTCCCTAACTGCACAATCTGAAAAGCTCTTGTTTGTGTTTTTCTGTGAGCTGCCGTCAACGATGCTACAAACACAGAGACAGGTCTGTTCCCAAGGAGGCCTTTGCCTGCACTGACCCCTCTTTTCTAGGCCACACTCCACAAGTTCCCCCTCAAGGTGCAGCTCACTCCTTCATCACCAGGGGACTTTAAACCAGCAGTGACCAAGTAGAGCGTCCATTGACTGGTCAACTCACAAACATCTTTTCTCAAAAAAGAGGCAGGCAGAAGTTTTCGTTAAGAATGAGGTCAGACGCCACTGTTCTCAGCAAAAGTCACTTTTAGAAACACTCCCTCAGGCACTGGGCGGAGGTGGGGGGGGCAGTACGGCAACCAGAGAGGGCTTGCTTTGAGGGCTTGGAGCTATGATGGGGTGGGAGGATCATTGGATACATTGAAAGAAAACACACACTCTTTAACTCTGTAAATTTGAGTTCATAAAGAAGACATTAAAGAGGGTCACACGTCCTTTTCAAATTGGCAATCCAGGGTCATGCGAGCACCCAACACTGGCTAACTGCTTATGCTGTATACACCATGATCCCACTGACGAGGATAGCACCATGCCAAATGGCACGGTCCTAACTTCCTCCCGCTGACCCAGATGCAAGTGGCTAGGAACCCTGCCCTGTCCACCAGCATCTAGAAGAGCGTGGATTCAGGCTCAACCTCACTTCCAGACCCCAGGCTCTCTCCACCCACCATGTAGTCAACCACTATAGGGAATTTAGAAGAGAGAGAAAGAGAAAGCGACCCTGAGACACTCCCTTCCATTGATAACCCACTGGTATGCGGTGTATCTTCTTAACCTCATATGTGCACACAGGTGCACAAACAGGCACGCACACACTCACACACAAACATGCGTGCCCACACACATGGGTTCACACATGCATGGATGCAGACCCTCGGTCCTATGACTACATAGCCCTCCAGGCTCAGAAAGGGTTAAGTTACCCTCACCACATAAATCAAAAGTTCAAGGCTGCACCACACCACAATGATCCCCTTTTTACATATGACGAGAACCAGAGAGGGGCTGCAATCCCAAGCATCCTGAGTGAGTCTCCCCAGCCCGCACAGGTTACACCGCCGGGGTCAGGGCCGAGGACCTTTAGCGGCAACATTCATTTCCTGAACAGGACAAGCCCTCCTGACCATAAAGCTAATAAGAACTTCCTCGCACGGCGAGCTCCGGCTGACAGGGTGACTTGTCACTGGTCACGCAGGAGGAGAGCGCTGGTTCCCATTAGAGGCTTATGATGCCAGGTGCTCCTAATAAGGCTCCTCGGTGAGAAACAAGAGCCTGCTAAGTCCTGGCTCCAACTCTGGAAGTAATCAGGCCTGGGCTTCAGGGATTAGGGAGGGGCCTTCCATGAAGAAATGGGGGGGGGGGGGCGGGACTCCCTAGACCCCTGGCAGCCGCTAACCTGCTGAATGGCTTAAATAAATAAATTCTTAAGCATCCTTCCACATCTTTCCCAGTCACCATAAAAGACTCCCCCAAATTAACACGAGTAATATTTCCCCAGTACTCCAGGCTTGATGGATTACCCAGAGGGCCATTACGTTAGGCCAGATCTGCTTCTCATGACAGCAAGGAGCGTCGTGCCAACAGACCTAATGGCATTAAGATCACAACCCTCAGCTAATCCACTTAGCCCAAGAGAGGATAACACGGGGCTCGGTGGCTCCCCTCTCAGGACGGGGTCACTAGGGAAGTGGAAGGTAGGTAGGCGACTTTTTTATCCCATCCCTGCTGCTACCAGTTAGTGCGGTGTTGCTTCTGCTTATCACCGCCTTGGCCTCTGCAAAGCTAATGGTTTGATGGAGAACGGGCCTTATTTTCAGCTTGTCTGGTGGTTCGAGTGCGTGTGTGTTGTCTGTCTTTACTTTCCAAGGACTTCTGCTGGCTGTAAGGAATTTAGACAGGACTAGCATATTTTTCCCCCTCTTCATCAAAATATCTGTGACTAGGTCTTTTAGTAGCTCCCTTAGCATCGCCGTGCTGTCTCAGGAAGTTCCTTCTCTTGCCTAACTTGGGTCCTTCCTCCTGTAAGGCTGAGCACAATCTGTTCACCACGCTGAAGAGAATCAGGTCTTAGGGTCAGAGTGGAAAGTGAGTTCAGAACTGAGACTCAAACAGGATTTGGGGGAGTTTTAGCCAAAGTTTCCATGCTAAACAAGAAAGGGCCGGAGCCCCTCCCCACAGCTGCACAGTTAAGCCTCGCATAGGCAAAACCCAACCAGTTTTTTTCAGACTGAGCCAGCATAATAAGGACATAGGGGCTTTTAAGGGAAACAGTGGAAAGGGGGATTTCTGATTATGCTGGCTCGGAATTAACAACGCAGACTTTTTATTTTTGAAAGCGTGTTTCTTTTTCTCTCCCTTTCTCTGATTTTCTCTTTTCCAGTCAGCATAAAAGCTTCTACCTCAGCCAGGCAGTGGTGGTGCGTACTTTTAATCCCGGCACTCGGGAGGCAGAGGCAGACTGTGTGTTTGAGGCCAGCCTGGGCTACGGAGCAAGTGCCAGGACAGCCAAGGCTGCCCAAAACAAAACAGCTTCTACCTCTAGAAGCTGGTCACTCGTCAGTAAGATGTGACGCTGGATTTCCGGGATCTGCGCAATTTGGTCCCCTAAACACCTATCCACTGTGCCGTGGGCTGAAGCCTCCTCTGAAGCCACCAGGAGAAATGAGAGGACCAGAGCTGGTCACTTGGCTTCAGGGAAAATGAGTCCCAAGACTAAAGCGCCAATCCTGGCACCCTCTCCTGCTTTCCATAGACAAGCTGACTAACCTCATGGACTTTTCTTGCCTATCAGAAATGCGAAACCAACACCCCACTTACAGCCTAGCTAAGAATTAAGGAGATCTCATTAGTGCACTCAGCCCAGAAGCTGACATGTAACAAGCATTGAGCATTGTCCCTGAACCACTCTGGGACACTCTGGGAAGGATTCCTAGGGAGGGAGTTCTCAGCTCCCATCACTCATGTGAGCCCAGCCCATGACCACCTGCAGTAAGGTGGTGTGTGTGTACCCCATTCCATACCCCACGCCCTGTGAGCGGAGAGTGGGCAGCACATCTGGGCTCTGTGTTTGGACCGGACAGAAGCAGCACTGTCCAACTAAATTTAAAGAACTGGAATGATTCGCCAGACCCTGGGTCAATGGAACAAAATGTACCCGGGACACCAGACTGCACTGGTCCACTTCCCAGGGAAGGCAGAGGAGCACACAGGCCTGTGTTGTGGGCATGGCCTTCTGCACATCAGTGATGGCTACCAACGGGTAAATACCTGCAGAACACACGCACTGTGCACTTCCATGTGCATCAAATACTTACAGGTTGCTACTTATAATGACCTCTTGAATAAGGACTGTTGTTGGTAACCCATTTTACAGATGGGCAGACAGCCTGTATGTATGTATGTATGTATGTATGTATGTATGTATGTCAACTACCATAACCCCAGCCACATTTGCCGGTAAGTGATACAACTGGCATTCTGCGACCGCAGTCAAAAGGAGCACATTCACTATGTATAAAACATGGGATTGCAGGCGGTAGTGGACACTGTGACATTCCTTCTCTCTACCAGAATAACTATGGAAGAGTCACCCTTTCACCTAAGCTGAACGTGTAGTTATCATAGGACATTCAAGAACCCTCTGGTCACCCTTATCTTCATTTAGTAAGACTCTTAAATCTTACACTTGAACTTTCAATTGTGTTTTAAAATCATAACATGTGCACGCACGCACGCGCGCACACACACACACACACACACTCCGAGTTAGCAAGAAATCAAAAGTGGGATTTGAGTCTAGCTGTTCTGGTTAGGACATTTTAAAGACTTTTTAGGGCTTCCTAGAACTATGAAAGTTTCAAGAGTTCATTCTAGATCTCATATGACTCATTAACCCCTAGCAGGTTAAAAAAAAAAGTAAGTAAAAAAATAATAAGTCAACACAATCTGGGTATGGTGGCGCACACCTTTAATCCCAGAACTTGAAAGGCAGAGGCAAGCACATCTCTGTGAGTTCAAGGCTAGCCTAGTCTATATAGTGAGTTCTAGGGCTTAATAGTAAAACCCAGTCTCAAAAAGATCAAAAAAGACACAACTGAGTGCAGACAGAGGAAATTAAACTGACCTCCATCATGGCTGTCAGATCCCACAATGCAAAATCCAAAACCATGGACTAAAGTACAATTAACCAGCAATCTAGAAAATGCTCATCAAAGTTAGAAAAGAAAGCTCAGGGTGGAAAGGAGACACCAAGACAGGCAGCTCAGAGCCTTAGCCTCCAAAGCAGCTGGACACAGGGATAAGCCCCTGGCAAAGCCTTCGGCCTTCTCCCTTCTCTTCACAGCCACAGAACTCTCCAGAAGATCGGGTTTCCAGGTACCCAGGAGATTAGGGACAGAATCACTCATCACTCCCAAAAGGACACTTACAGGAAACAGAAAAGGGTTTGAATAGGATTGGGGCAAATCTGTGAATGACATAGTAGCTGGAAATAGCTACTAAGCAAAGCCTGGATACACCTGACCTTTAGAACTGACGTCAAGAAATATGGCTGAAGCCTCCAACCCTGGCAGCTTAGGGATGGGGCTGGTACCTAAAGACAAGGTCAGATGGAGCTGAGCCAGAATACCACTGTCCATGCTCTTATAAGGCCTGCTCTAGTGTGCCCAAGGTAGCATAGTGCCTGGTCCTAACCATTTATAGCTGCGTGACCATCAGCAAGTCATTTACTTGCTTTCAAATCTTTTCATTATCTCTAAATTGGGGGGCTTGATACTGCCCTAAGATCACTTATCCAAACCTGCTAGGTGCTTCAGAAATCAGAACTGTGCAGATGGTAGGCTTATCGGGACCTGTGTTTAACAGCTCCAGTGGCATCTAGGGCAGCACTCTGTAATCAAACACATTAATATTTTTGCAGCAAAACATATGAATATTCAAAATAAAGCAGGATAAATATAGCCTCGCATCAGCTTTTGCCGCTAAATGAGTTTGCTGCAAACTTACACAAAAACCTTTTAGCTTCCAGAGCTTCTACGACTTCCTAATCACAGAGCTAGGACTGTCGCCCCCACCCCCTTCAGAAGGCTGTGAGTTAGGAGAGAGAGAAAGTCTGTCGATGTGTTTTACCAAAACATCACAGCGGAGGGTAGGCATTTGTAGTGTGGCTGCTGGGGCTCTCATCACGCCAAGGCTTACCTTGTTCTGCACAAACTTGGTGTGACCTCAGAGGTGCCTAGAAGCCAAGCGTGGCAGCTCAAACACACAATCTCAGCATCTGGGATGCTGTGGCAGGAGGACCACCTGGAGTTCAAGGATAGTCTGGGCCACAGTGTGAATTGAGAGATGGGAGTGGGGAGAGGAAGAGGAGGAAGAAAAAGAACAAGCAGCAGCAGCAGCAGCAGGTGGGGGAAGCCTCAGTTGGTAGACTGCATGCTCTCAGTTGGCAGGGTCCCTGTACTCAGTTGGTAGGGACCGTGTGCTCAGTTGGCAGGGTGCGTGTGCTCAGTTGGTAGGGTGCCTGTGCTCAGTTGATAGGGTGCGTGTGCTCAGTTGGCAGGGTCCGTGTGCTCAGTTGATAGGGTGCGTGTGCTCAGTTGG
>NC_022012.1:43012031-43023331 GCF_000317375.1 Microtus ochrogaster
TAGGGTGCGTGTGCTCAGTTGGTAGGGTGCGTGTGCTCAGTTGGTAGGGTGCGTGTGATCAGTTGGTAGGGTGCGTGTGATCAGGTGGCAGGGTGCGTGTGATCAGTTGGTAGGGTGCGTGTGAAGAGTTAATAGAGTACTTTCCTAGCATATACAAAGCCCTGAATCTGATCCTCAGCACCACAAACACTGGACATGATGGCTCCCAGCATTCAGGTGGTGGCAACAGGAGGATCAAAAGTTCAAAGAAGGCCATCCTCAGCTACATATTAAGTCCCAAGCTAACTAACATACACAAGGTCCTGTCTCAAAGCAAGCCATCTGATCTCTGCAGGTCCCTCAGTGAAAACAGAGAGTCTGCCGGAGAGAGACTGAGCCGAGAAGACAGAGCTCCGGCATCCCAGCTACGTGGAATGTGTAGCCTCCAGCTCCTCCAGCCGGTCCCAGGAAGTTTCAGGAAGGGCTCTACACAGGTAGGTTCAGGGAGCCAAGCAAGATGGCTCACTGGTTCCTGAGCCTCCCTTGCAGAGCTAAATAAGAGTTCCCACTATACAGCAGAGGTGGGCTGACCTGAGGGCTGATCAGTATTTGGTCTGGCAAAGGTTCCTATAGAATATATAGGTTCCACTCTGATTCTGCAACACCAAGGCCAGAAGCACGATAAAAGCTGCCTTAGGTGTGGAGCAGACAAAGCCATAAACGAGGGTGGAGTCTCCACACGGTCAGCTATGCTGTTCCCGTAATGTTAGGGACCCCTGCATAAGGCTGGGAATGACGAGGAGCATCTGACCCGGGTGAGCTGGATCCTAGACCACATCTAGACTAAGCCACAGGCAGACCTGACATCCAAACCAACCCACAGGCTGAGCTGCTCCGGTTTTTCATAGAAGACAGGTGAGCCTTGACACAGGACTGTCCCATCTTCCAGAAGCTGGAGAGGGTCCCCTCTCCCACAGGCGCTGTCCCCTGTCATAGGGACCTGCTGGAAAAGATTCCTGGGTCTAGAATTTTGGGTAGACTGCCGAATCTATCATGTCTTCTCACTGGCTAGCTTCCTTCTGGTTCTGTTAGTGAAATAAGGCTGCCTGGTTTATCCAAGTGGCGTCTCTGTCTGGTCTGTTCATCCATCCATCCATCATCTGATATTTCCTTGATACAGGAATCACGACACATAACGTTTCATTACCACTCTCTGTCCAGCCAAAAGGTGCTCCTACCACCCCAGGTTGGGATCAAGTTATGGGAAAACCTATGCATGCAATTCAATATCCAATCCCCTTCCTGCCTTGCTTCTCCGCAAGTCTGCCCTTTCTTCATCCCCAAAGCAAGAACAAACGCCAGGTACTTCATCTGTACCAACACTCTAACCTGCTGGCTTAAAATAAAATAAACCTTGTGGCTGTAACCTATCATAGTCACCCCTGTTAGGATCCCAGCCAATTCCCACAGCTTCCTGGCGTCGGATTTTTCTATCTAGCCTTTCTGTTTGCACTGGTAGCTGTGATGATTTTTCTTCCACTGAACATTTCTCAGATTGCTGATAGGTGGGAGGGGGCGATGCACAGAGAACAGTGGGGAATGGGGAGATGGTGCATTATCCTGGTTCCTGGAGAGAGGAGAGGAAAGGTGTCCCACATTGTACATCTAGCCCGGGGTAGTCAGGGTTACATACACATGCACGCGAATATCGTCTCCCTCTCCTGATTTCCTCAGACCTTGCAGCTTAGCATAGCAGGATCTGACTCCAGATCTAGCTACTCGGGGTGCAGGACTCATCTCTGCACTCAGTCAAAAGCGCATGTTTTCTTTCATCAGCCCACAGTGTGGCACCAAGGACTTCAGAATCAAGCCTCATAGCTGCAACCTTATGAGGACAGGGACACAGTCCACAACACCTCACACATGCTCCAGTGGATGGGAATGCTCGGAGCCCTGCACCTTTAGAGCTCAGAGCCAATAGGGAGATGTAGAAAGGAGGCTGGAACTACACAGAGAACAGAACTTCACTTTCATGGTGGCTACATGGTGGCCGCAGCACCAGTGACTTTGGATGTCACGTCAATCAGCATCAACCCTAAAACTGACCCCAGAAAGCTTGAAGAACCTCTGAAGATGCTCACCCTGCGTGTGGCTGCTCTCCCCATCTCAACCCCTTGAGATACAACTTAGCCAACCCTCGCCTCTCCCCAATTAGAGTCCCAGACACATGAGAATCCAGAACTCTCAGGACAGTTACATATTTCATGGCCTTCTTGAGTAGAAAGAAAATTATGTACACAGACTCATTGAGAACTCTTGGCTCTGGAGATACAAGAACTAGAAAAAGGTTGGGCATATGATACTCAACCTTAATCCCAGCACTCTGATCTGAGGCAGAAGCAGGCAGGTCTCTGTGAACTGATGTGCAGTCTGCTCTGCATAGCTAGTTCCAAGCTATCTAGGGCTGTGCAGTCAGACTTGGTCTCAAAAGCAAATAAATAAATTTTCTAAGAAATAAATCAGAAGGAAAAGCAAAATTATGTGCGTGCATGCAGTGTTGTGCATGTGTGCGCTTGCGGGGGGCAGAGGTCACGCTAGGCATCTTCTTCAATTGTTATCCACTTCAATCTTTTTTTTTTCTTCAAATGAGATCTCTTGTTGAACCTGGAGCTTGTAGATTAGGCTGACTGGCTGGGGGAATCCAGGGATCTGTCTATCTCCACCTCCCCAGGGCTAGGATTACCCGTGCGTTTTGTTGAGCTTGGGTTTTTGCTTGTGTGCACAGCTTTTGACACAGGGATCGAAACTCGGGTTCTCACGCTTGAAGAACAAGCACTTTATCAACCTAGCTGTCTTTCTAGCCTCATCCCCACCCCAAGAGTGACCTTAAAAAGTGACTTTCCATCATACTGCACTTTTCACAGCACGTTCTCATCCGGAGATGAGAGACCAATTCTGTCAAGTTTGGGAGGGAGTTTCCTCTCAAGGAAAATGTAAGCAAAAAGAAGCACAATTTCGTCAGTCTATTTCCGAGCAGCTCAAGCACCAAGAAGACACATACCCGCAGTTGTTATTTTATGTATTACTGGGAAAAAAGCGGCTACTTTTAGCTGAGTGCGTCTTTCCATAGGGTACAGCTCAGAGAGGCCAATCAGGCAGTCTCGGAGCAAGCTGTGGCTAGAGGTGACTGTATCAATTTCCCACCTACTATTCAGGTCCCCGAAATGAGCAACAAAAATGGAAGAAGGGGAGTGCAAAAGGCTAGCATCCACGACAACTGAAAACCGGATTTGCGGGCACAAGTCATCAGACCCAGGGATGAGGAATGCAAATGATGGGCTTATAGTTTACAGCAAACAGAAAAGACCACCCCACTATGGACTCCCGCTCTGAAGAGCACTGATCAATGGTCCCCCACCTGTCCTGCAGGAAGGATCCTCTTCTTCACAGGATAGCTACAAGGAACCACAATGCGTGACAGATTTAAGTCTGAGTTTGAATCTTTCTGCCTTGCTAGGACTCCATCTCAGCATTTTCCTGTGTTTTGGTAAAAGAAACACTACCTACCTCTTAAGGTTATTGTAGCAAATGTGAAATTCCAGGGAAAGCACTGGTCCTGAACCAAACACTTCAGAAGAACTCAAGCCCGGGGGGGGGGGGGTTGCAGAAATGAAAACAGAAGCCAGAGGGCAGCCAAGGCTAGCCCTTGTGATCTGAGAAGGGATATGAGGGGACTATACAAGCTGTTGAGACCAAAACTCTTACACACGTTCTCGTCCTTGAATTTAACTAGAACTTACTCTGCCTCCCAATGTATCTGCCAGAACAGACATTTGGGACCTATGGGTATGTGTAGGACTTAAACCCATGCTACAGTCCCAGGCTGAAGACAATGCACTGCCATTGCACAAACTGGCCAGTGGGGGTAGGAAAAGCCTGATGACATGATGACATGGCTCGGTAGCTGGGCACAGGAGACCCTCAGCCTGAACCCCCACCTCCTGCCCTTTTTCTTGCCACTTTTATTAAACAGTCACTCTGGGCAAAACAGCAGCATAGATCAAACCACAGGAAAAGCAAATGGAAGCCCTAAAAACAAAACAGAAAAGATGGTCTAAAAGCCAGGCCCATGAGTTCCCTAATGTTTTTGGATAGACATCAGGTCCTCTCACCAGCCTCTGAAAATAACTGTGGGTTCTCCTGTGCTTCAGTATGGGAAAGAGTGTTTTGTTTTGGGGTTTGTTTTTCAAAGAGCACAGAGGAGTCAGGTTCCCAGATTCAGGTTGGGCCAAACATAAAGGAACACCATCAGGACCAGAAGATGAGCGCAGTCGCAAGGCTGGCGCTGGGACAGGGGATTACCTGTGCTGCTCCACAGCCTCGTTGTCTGGAAGCTCGACCCCACACACGCTGCACTGCTCCCCCAGAGGACGGCTCTCGGCCTTCATGCCCACAGCCAGCTCACCCAGCTTGCTGAACAGCTCCCTCTGGATGAAGCCCTGAGGCAGCAGGCCTCCATAGGTGCTGAAGTCCATGGAGACGGCCAGGGCAGGTTGCACATGGAGACCAGAGGTCACTGAAGACGGCATACTCAACACAGTATCGGCCTTGTGGTTGGGCAGCACTGAGTAGATGCCCAAATGCTTCTCCACTGGGGGTGCCAGGGGCTCCTGTCGCCCAGGGTGTCCCTGACCAGCTTCAACTGTAGGTGAAAGTTGCTCAGCACTTTCTTCTCGCCCGTAATGAAGCTCCCTGGCGCTGGTGATGACGCTGCTCCTAGTGGGAGTCCCAGGCCCCTCTTTGCTCCTTTCTTCAAGCTTGTCCCCTAACCCTCCTGAGATGCTGGACTCAGCTGCCCCAGGGCTGTCCTGGCCAGGGACTTCATCTACCTGCATCATCTCTGTCTTCACCTCCGCCACCGCAGAGTGCCGCCCACCCCCCACCAGTGTGGGCTCCTCGGGCCCTGCAGGTGGCTGAAGAGTTCCTTGCAGGAGAGACTGTCCTATGGTCATCAAACTGTCCACTGCTGCCTTGGTAGGACTCATGGCTGAAAGCCCAAAAGAGGTGGAGACCGAAGGGCTCTGGTCCACCATGGGCCCAGGGAGGCTCTGTCCAGCCACGCTGGAATACCCACTCTCCTCGCTGGAATGCTTCGAGATGAAGATGTTCTTGAGGTATCGAGCCTTGCGGTCCTCTTCTTCTTCACCCCCGCCATCTGCCATGGTGGCCTCTGTGTCATTGTCATCAGATGCCTGGATGGTCTCCAGGATCTTCAGGCACTGTTCCTCCAGGTACTCGATTTCCAGGATCTCGGCTGCATAGAGCAGGTCATCAAGGTCCTCTGCCTTGGCCTGCAGTGTGGCCGTGTAGGCATACTCTAGAATCTGCTGGAAGGTCTTTGGCGAGAGGAAGTCCAGAGTATAGTGCTGGCTGTTTCGGTGAAAGAGAATCTCAAACATCTTGCTGGTGCAGGCCAGCACCGTCCGGTGGGCATGGAACTCCTGGCTGTCCACCATGATGACCACATCGCACAGAGTCCCGGCCAGTCGCATCTGATTGGCCTTGCACAGCAGCCCCGTAGGGTGGCTAGGGTTCTGCAGCTGGATCATACCCATCTTTGTCAGATCCATGATGCTCCCCTTGGCTCAGGCATGGGGCTCTCTTTCCTTCTTTGCTCTGCGTGGTGGGGCGGGGTAGGGTTCCTGGGCTAGCGGAAGGGACTGGAGAAGGCAAGAAGAGAAATAAAAGAGATGAGCAAGTGACAACATCCCCAGTGTCCCTAATATTAAGAATTCAAACATTACAGTATGCCTCCACTCCAGCAAGAGGATCTCTTGGGGTTTGAATGGAAGGGACTTGGGCTTCCTAGAAAACCTATGAATCAGGCTTTGCAACAAGCCCAGGGCTCTAAGAGTAAAAAGAAGGTTCTGTTTTCCCATATGTTTAATCAACGGCTCAGTAGCATCCGCTGGATGAAGTAATATGAAGATTACAATGAATCCTAGGCATTCTTTAAGCCTGAGAATAGAGACTTCCCGTGTTGGACCAGTGTCCACCATGAGGCTCACAAGCATACTTAAAATTAACGAGTTCTTAACCCCTTCCTTTAGTCAGCTTAAGCATTCAGCTTTACTGCCAATCCCCTATAAGCAGACCCTCATCTTCAATGCTTTTCTAGTTCTGCTTCACTGAAATGGCCTTAGGAGACAAATCAAAGATAGCCAGGGCTGCTAGAGGTGGTTGGTGGTGGCGGCGGTGGCCTGGTATCTACCAGCAACAAGGCTGTCATCTCCTAACCATGTCCTCGCTCCGCCATCCAGTGCCTTCTATGGCCTCCGTCCTTGTGCTCTGTAGTCAGGGCTGCAAAGGATTGGCAGACCCATTCTTAGGCTGTGACAAGAACACACACACATCACACCACACCACACACACACACACACACACACACAGACACCACACTTCACATGCTAGCTTATCATTTCTACCTACAAGTTCCTCAGAGGTACTCTGTACGTCCAAGGGGTGTGTGTGTGTGTGTGTGTGTGTGTGTGTGTGTGCGCGCGCGCGCTAGCCAAAGAGTATTAACATGCCTATATACAATTATACAATATGCTACGGCCTCCTCCTTTCCCTCCTGCTCACAAGAGCCCAATGGACAGAGCACTCTAAAATGAGAAAGCAGAGAGACACCATAGGAGGGTATGTTCCCAACCAACAGCCTTGAGGGCTCATGCCAGACTGGATACCTCCCAGGTGTTGGCAAGTTCAGTGACAAGGAGAAAAACTGACACAGGACATGGCTCTAGAAGTGACATTGGCACCAGCATCTCTGGTTAAGTCCAGAAGGTAAGGAAGACTGCGCTGGAACAAAAAGCCTTTCACAGAGCGTGTTCGGGATCACTGAGTGGCTCCCGATTCTGAACAGTCATTGGGACGTGGACAGAAAGACCTAATAGGTCAAGGTCCGCAGCCTGTGCCTAGCTGTGGCCAACATCTCCCAAAACCAATGGCCTGGGGAGAGGGGAGAGAAAGCTAGACTTCTTGCCCACTCTTCATGGAGCTTGCCTTCACCCTCAACGGGAGTCTTAAGGACCCGGAGGCACAAAACTCATGCAGAAAAGGTTAACAGCACCTGCTGGCTACTCTCACTGTCCACCCCAAAGTGGAAACGAAGGGCATCAACAAGGGTGAGACATAATTCATCAAAGACTTCATGAACACTGTGTGCTTTCGGCAGAGATCAGAGTTTTAAAAAACTAAGAGAGAGAATCAAAATAAAGAAGGTTCGCGGCCCGAGTACCTTCTCCCAAAGGAGCCTTTGAGCCCTTGAGGCAAATCAAGGTGCCCTCTCTCTCACCAGCGGATCTGTACCAGCGATCGGACCCTCGCTAGCTGCAGCGATCAGCCAGGAGGCGCTGGGTAAAGCGCTAACCCGCCAGAGCACCAAGGATCGATTGCGCTCCCAACACACCCCCTCGTTCTCAGCGACCCCCCGCCGAGACTTGCAAAGGACTTTGGCAAACTTGGGAAAGCAACTTTTACCCAGAAGTCAGGCGCCTCTGGAAGAAAGGGAACTGAGCTAAGGAAAGAGGGAAAGCGAAAGAGACCAGGGAAAGGAGAAGGTCCGAACGGGCCGGACGGCGTAGCTAGGCCGGCCAGGCGGTGCAACCCGCAGAAGAAGGGGAAGCACAAAAGCCCTGCGGCGAGTAGTGGGAGGCCAAGCAAGAAGAGATCTCGGGTCCTCATCTCTCACCCAGGATCAGGATCCTCGAGAAGCCATCAGCACGGTCCCCAGCCTCCCACACCAGCTGCCCGCATGCCCGAGTTAGTCACGCTGGGAGCGTGGCGGGGAGAAGGCGAGCTGGTCGCAGCGGAGCGCTTCTGTGCATTCCAGTGGGTCGGCAAGCTGGCGGGATCGTGCGTATTTCGACCGCGTGCGGGAGCGTGCGAGGGGCTAGGCAAGCTTTCAACCAGCGCTCCAGGGTGGGAAAGACATCCCAAACGCATCAGGTGCAGAGCCCGGAAACCCACCGTGCGCGGCCAGGAGCGCACAGCGAGCTCCGGCGCCACGGCTGCTCCCACCGAGAGCCGAGGAGGACCCGGAGTGTCGGAGTCTCTCCGAAGCTTCCCTCTCTCCTTAAATAGGGGCATCAAGTCTAATCAAGAAAAAAAGAAAATTCCCACCACGTTTTTCTCTAAAGAAAACAAAAACCCAAGCGGTACCAGTCCCCTCCCCTCCGCCTCCCAGGTCCACTCCTCGGCTCCTTCGGTTCTAGCTCCCCAGCGGGGCAGCGAATAAACACAAATAAATAAGGCACTCACGCCAAGCACACCGGTCCGCATACATATGAGCACCCACAAGCTCTCTGCTCTTCCACCAGCCCTTGGCTGTACAAAGCCACCCAATCCCAACCACACGCGCCCACAGCCCCGGCAGACCTCCCGGCTTGCCACCTCTCACCCGGACCGTGCCCCGAGGAAGAAGGTTGGGGAAGCAGCTGCGCCTAAGCTGACAGCCAGGGCTCCGCTTTCTAGCTGACCCCCAACCGGCGCGGGCGACTGCTGCTGCAGCAGCAACCAGAGAGCTCCGCAGGAGCCCAGCGGCCGAGTGGCCAAAGCTAGCGCCACCCGCCTAAACCTCTCCCGCCCCAGGGCGCCCTGGCGGGAGGCGATCGCTGGGCGGTGCGTGTCCAACACACACACACACACACACACACACACACACACACACTCACCGCTTGCCGAGCCTGAAGCTTGGGGTGGGTGTGCGTGCCTAGGGGGTGAGGGGTGTGCCTGGATCGGGGAAGGGGTGTTGCTGAGGAACTGTTGCTCCGGATCTCACAGCGGCAGCGGCGGCATCGCCCGGCAGTTCGCAGTACCCGCTCTCATCACCCTTAACTCCTCTCTGCCGCTAGGTTAGCAAATCACCACCGGCTGCGGCGCCTCCGCCGCGTCCCACGTCAACGCCGAGCCCCCTCCCCTGCGAGGCCCCGGCGCCTCTCCATCTTTAGTGCTGGCGGCCGAGCCAGGCTGCCTGCCCACAGCTGCCCCCTCCCCTCCCCCTGGCCGGCCTCGGCCCGCCCACCCCGCCCCACCCCCGCCCTGTCGGAGCCCGTGCGCGCTCCTAGCCTGGCCCTCCCTTACCGGGCGCTCCCCTCCTTTCCCCGGCGCTCAGCGCTCCGGGCTTCGCCTGACATCTAGCTGCTGCCCAGGCGCCAGCGGCCGCTGCTCGTGACTAGGCGGAGAGGGCAAAAGGTTTTAAGGAAGAGAAGCCTCAAGGGGCCAGAAGGATGAGAGGGAGGAGTAGTCCCCACTTTAGACTCAGGTTTTTCATTTCCACTGGGCATGCTGTGTATCCCGTGCCCCAACTCCAGTGCTCAAGTGCGGAGTTTCGTATGGTTTTCTAGTACCAGCTCAGTGTGTGGTATCTAGTCTTTCACCTTTTCTCAGGACGCGGGTTGCATCCTGCCTTACCTTATACATTGGTTTTAAATGCGTTGCTTCCCCAATCCCAAACCAGGCCTCTCATGCCTACCGGCAAGGGTGAGTGTTCAGATTAGTGGGATTTGGCCAGTCAGATCCAGAGGGGCTGGTGGAGATCTGGTAAGGGGACAGCGCCTTGGTTTTGCTCTATGGATTGTTGAAAGCTGAAGTCAAGGCCTGAGTAAAACTTCTTCACTCTCAATCTCCGTGATCCTCTCCCCAACTTTCCCGGCCCCAGAAATCTGGATGGAAAATTCTGAGGTTCCTGAACTCAGCTCAGGGAGTGGAAGCTTGGAAAAACGCTGGGCCTCTTCAAAATATTTTCTTCTGCTTGGTAGTAGCCCCACTTTTAAAGGGCATAGTAGAGATAGATGCCCAACCATCTCTATAGTAGGGTAGCAGGACCAAAGAAAAATGTGTCCTTCCTCCAGCTGTGGGAAACTGGGTCTGTCTCCTTTTCACACTGAGCTGGGGGCGGGGTGAGGGTAGAAGGTACTTTTCTGAACCCTGGCCTCTGGAAAAAGCCCCAGAGCATTGGTGTTGGGGGTGTGGTGGAGAGCGCCACCCAGGGGTCTCAGAAAAATCACCCATACAACCCCACCCTCAAGTCATGATGTCTTCATAGTTCCAGGCTTCAGTTAAGGGGTGCTGTGTCCTTGACTGGTAAAGGCTTTGGCTCTCCCACTGGACTCACAGAATCATATTTTGATGCCCCAAGAGCTAGAGGAGGAGGAAGGTAAGGGCAGTGAGAGGAGAGAAAAGCAAAAGCCCACGAAGACCAAGTGGCTAAGTTTCCACCCGGTCCGTGCAGGGCTGCTAATGTTCAGAATGACCAGGAAGACAGTTCTCAGACTAGCACTGAGAGACAGGAGTCAGCAGAAGGGAGCACTAGGAAAAGTGAAGGCAGAGTGCAGCGATTGAGTTGCCCTCTGATACCATCGCACAGGTGAGGTAAGGGGAGCCCCCGGAAGTCATTTGGGTATACAACAAAAAGCAATCCTATTTAAGGCCGACCCTCTGTGAGACAAGGGGATCTGAGTAAAGTTAAGAAGCAACTGCCATAAAATAAGCAATTTAAAAATAAACAGGAGTGGATGAGCATGGGGGGGGGGGCAGGAAAGCCCCCCTGTGGATGCCTTGCTGGGGGGATGGAACCACCACACTTGTTGAGTTCCTGTCTAAAGAGGACTTGCTGTCTAGGGTCCACATCCACCTTCCAGCCTCTCTCCAGCAGTCACTGGAGAAGCACACAATGAACCTCTGATCCTCTTCTCCCATTAATCCTCAAATAGGAGAAAGAGAATCTGTGGGCACAATGGGAAAGAAAGACTGATTCCTGCCTGGCTCTGCCCCCCCCCCCACACCACCATAGTCACTCCACGTGAAAATCTCCCTTGCTTCATAAACTCTGCCCATTAAAGAGCCCAGCCCTTGTTAGTAAGTGTTAAAGAGAGAGGAATGCCTGGATTTAAGAGGTGGGGAAGGTAACAGAAAGGGAGAAGGCAGGCGAGGCTGTGGGCTGAGTGCCAGCACTGGGCTTCGGAGCATTTCCACTTAGCGATGAAGGCTGGCCGCACAGCAGTTTGATAAGGTTTATTGGGCCCAGATAAAGGAGCAGCAGCCCCAAACCAGCACCATTTATAGGCAGAGCTGTAGAGCTATGTCCTTGGGTCCTGGAAAGCTGATGAGAGTCCCCAGTTGAGAGATTTCATATGGTAACGCCTAAAATCAAGCAGACTGGAACATTCTCTCTCTCTCTCTCTCTCTCTCTCTCTCTCTCTCTCTCTCTCTCTCTCTGTGTGTGTGTGTGTGTGTGTGTGTGTGTGTGTGTGTGTGTG
>NC_022012.1:43023431-43071532 GCF_000317375.1 Microtus ochrogaster
CTCTCTCTCTCTCTCTCTCTCTCTCTCTCTCTCTCTCTGTGTGTGTGTGTGTGTGTGTGTGTGTGTGTGTGTGTGTGTGTGTGTGTGTGTGTGTTTTCCTTCAAGGATGTGGTAAGGAAAACTGGAAAACCAGCTCCTAAAGAAGCAAAAGACCATGGGGCACGGTGTTGCATACCTTTTATCTCAGCACTCTGGAAACAGACAGAGTGAGCTTCGTGAGTTCAACTCCAGCCCCAGGCACCTAAGTGAGCCCCTGTCTCAGAAACAAAGCAAAATGTAGAACCTTGATTTAAGGTTTTCTGACAAGATGCAAGAGACCCCAGTCTCAGTCTTGCTAGAAGCTGAGGCAGAGATGAACTGACCCTTGGGAAGCATCCCACTACAAAATGGCTCATGCCTTCATCTCCTCTTCTCCCTAGATACCTCCCAACCATGTAGCCTCTCCAAGCTGAGCTAGTGGAAGAGAATCGGGTCTGAGGGAAACATGCAGGAAGGAGATGGTGGGAGTAGCAATTCATGCAGAGCACTCCCTGTGAATCTCACCATGTTACCTGTCTTGTTTTAGATTGTCCTCCTAACAGCCCTGCTGGCGTTCTATGGCCATCCTCATTTGGCTAGAAGAGACAATTCGGTCCTAGAGATTGTTCACATCTGACATGATGCTTTGAATCACGTCGTGGGACTGCACAGCTCAAGCCTAGATTACCAAGCCTCTACTGAGAGGAGTCAACAAAACAACCAAGTGATTTTAACTTTCCCTTCTTTCTCTGCCAAGGACAGGGCTGTGTAGCAGCACACTCAGCTGAAGACCCAGTGATGATTTGGCTATCACATATAAGGCTTTCTACACTTCCCTTCCTTCCTCAGAATCTCGGACTACTGGAAGGGAGTTTTGAATGTCAGTAAAACATCTAGCAGACACTCAGGTGCTTACGTATCTGACTTGCATGTGAATGTAAAGTCTCAATTCTTGGGGTTGAAGATGTAGTTTCATCCATAGGGTTCTTGCTTAGCAAACATCAAGTCCAGGGCTTGATTCCCCAGCAATGGATACACTGACTGCAGTGTGTGTGTCCTCCCATATTCTGTATTCCATAAGTGAATTAAGTGAAAAAGCTTCATGAGGCACATCTTCCAAATAGCAAAGGGGGAAGTATTGAGGTGAAGCATATGTTCTGGCGGTTTAGGCTCAGAAAACCCAACCAGAAGATGGCTGCTTAGATGATAATTTTCACCATCCTTTTTCACCGCGAAACACTGAACAGTGGAGGCCATAAACTTGGGCATCCCTTCTAGACACCAACGACACCCTTGCTGGCATCTACAGGAACTATTGTTTGGTTGAGACGGGTCCCACTTACATAACCTCTGCAGACCATACACCTAGCTAGAAAACAACTTTTCAAAGAGAGACAAAGACCCCAGAAGCCTTGGGGTCACTGTGACCCCCCAAGATCTTTGTGACGAAGGACAAGAAAGTGTTTCTTTCCTCTTTCTCTACCCAGCATATTGCAGATAGTGTGGGACCTAATGTTGTCAACTCAAATAGCAAATCCGAGTTGTTATTAGTGCAAAGATGCCCTGAGGGGGTAGGCAGTGTGGATGAGATCTGCAAGGGATGTTATGGGGGAAGTGTGTTTATAATTATAATGGAATTTAATGTACACTGGGACCAGATGATGGCAGCCATTTCAAAAAGAGATGCCTAATAAGAGAGGTCCCTTAATGACAGACAGCAGGGCTCAGGTTATTAGGGGAAGGTGCAGCATTTTACTGGGTGCTGCAAACCGGGTGCCAGGTCCTATAGGGCTCCCAACAAAGCTTTGGAGTGAGATATGGCAACTATTGTTATCAGCTGTGGAGGTACATTGTTTTCGTGTTGCTGTTTGGAGACGGGCTATGCACACACACACACACACACACACACACACACAAGCGTTTTCTGTCTTACACAAAAACTCACGCAGGCCTCAGGCCAACATTGGGTAGCTTTGGGTGTTTTTGGAAATCTGCTTTGGCTGAGAAAGACAGCTACTTTTGTAGCTATCGAGGGGTGCATTTTCCATATAGTATGCATGGAGGGAATCGGCATGACTCCCATTATAGGTAATGACAGTCCCACAGCTAAGTCCCCAGGCACCATGCTGAAAATTAACCCCCAAGTTTTCATTGGGGAAACAATGGAGCCTTTAAAACAAACAAAACTCTTTGTTTCTTTGTCAGGAGCCAGGTAAGAAGGGAAGCATGTCACTTTTTTTTAGGTGTTCAACTTTTACTAGGCAGCTATTTAACTCTTTAGTCTATTCTTACAGATTCCGATTCCAAGGTTGCTTTTGGGGCTAAAAAGATACCTTAGTGGTTAAGAGCACTGTCTGGTCATCCAGAGGACCTGGGTTTGGCTCCCTAGAACTCACCTGGCATCTTGCAACTGCCTGTAATTCCAATTCCAGGTCCCAGGGGATTCAGCACTTTATTCTTTAGCCTCTATGGGCACACGGTGCACAGACATACATGTAGGCAAAACAGACACATAAAATCAAAATGAATAAATCATTTTTAAAGAAAAAAATGTATGCTTGCTACTTTTGCAGAGGACCAGAATTCCATTCCAAGCACCCACACTGGGCAGGTCACAACTGCGCATGACCTTACCCCCAGGAGATCCAATGTCCTCTTGTTACCTCCTCAGGCACCCATACTCATGCACATACCCACACATGAGCATGCATATATGCATAAAAATAAATCTCTAAAAAATGTGTAGCAGGGCCTGGTAGAACACACCTCTAACCCCAGCACTTGGGAGGCAGAGGCAGGCAGATTTCTATAAGTTTGAGGCCACCTTGGTCTACAAAGCAAGAAAGTTTCAGGCCAGTTAGAGCTACACAGTGAGACACTTCTCAAAATAAAGAAATGGATAAATAAAGCCAGACATGGTGGCACATGCTTTTAATCAAGTATGGCCATTCCCATGCCAGTCAGGGCTACATAGTGAGATTCTGTCCCCACAAAAGAGCTAAACACACACACACACACACACACACACACACACAGAGAGAGAGAGAGAGAGAGAGAGAGAGAGAGAGAGAGAGAGAGAGAGAGAGAGCGCCAAGGCAGTTGTTTTAATGTGGGTGGGAGTGCCATAGCTATGGACAAATCCTGTAAGCATATATAAGAACACAATTCTTGGAGGTGCTCTGCCAAGTCATATGATGTTAGACATTTCTTTCCTGATCATAAAGAAATTTGTGAAGACCACTTTATCCCTCCACTACTGAATGCACCTATGGATACCACTGTCTGTTTGCAAAACAGGGTCTGACCTCCTGAGCCTAAAGCAGAGTATGCTTGGGCACATCCTAACTACATTTTGGACACTTTCGGGCCACATATATGACAGTGTTCCCATAAGGCAGTGTCGGTGAAACTGTAACCACCTGATAATGTCGTTAGTGCTGTCCTGGCCTGTGTGTGCACACTCACGCAATGACAAAATGATGGCTCACCATCGTTTCTCAGTACACACCTACCTTCGTTCACCCTGACCCAGGGAGAAAAGGCGAGTCAGTAGAAAAAGCAACTGCTTCCAGCCACACTTTCAGCAAAGGCACCTGCTGGCAAGCCTGACGACCTGAGTTCCAGGTCCAGGAACCACGTGGTAGAAGGTAGGAACTGGCTTCCACAAGTTGCCCTCCGATTTCCACTTCCACACTGTGTCTTGTGTTTCCACACACAGGCACACACACACCTGACACTTTTTATATCAATGTGTGGGCCTGATGTAGTCATGGACACCTTTAATCCCAGAACTCTGGAGGCTAAGGCAGGTGATCTATGCAAGTTCAAAGTCAACCTGATCTCTACTTAGGGAGAACTTGTCTCAAAACAATATATATATATATATATATATATATATATATATATATATATATATAGCTTTTTTGAGACAGGAACTCACTACATAGCCTTGACTGACCTGGAACTTGTTATGTAGACCAGTCTGGCCTCAATCTCATGGAGATCTGTTTACCTCCGTCTCTTGAGCTCCTTATTCTTGCTAGGAATAAAGGTGTGAGCCGCCATGCCTGGCTGAAAAAAAAAAGAAGCTACACATCGGGCTTTCACAAAATACAAGATGAAGTTTCGTTATTCAGTAACTGGTAGTTTAAGGCAGATATCTTAAAATTACAACAAAACAGATGCTAACATCCTGTAGGTTAGAATTTAAAATTTACGTTCGTTTTTAAGATAGCCTGAAACCATACCCAGGGCTTTTCCCTGGAGCACAGCTCACTGTATTACCCTCTGTACTGAGTGGGTGGGAGTCTGGAAAATGCCCCAGCAGAAGCTGCTCTGGACTCCAAGCCAGACTCTTGGTACACTGCCTCCCTTACCAGTCCAGTTCTTTTTCCTCTTTCGAAAGCCGCTGCTAGATCTTTGAGTAATTTTCCTCTCTCCACCCTCTGTCAGAATTAATCTCTCCCTCCCCCGTGAGTCCCTTTGCACTGTTTGGACATTCATCAGCCTACTGCCATCTGCCTTATATCTGACTGAGTGTTGCATGTTCTGACCACCCCCTCCATGGGGAGCTTCCAGAAAGCCAGGCCTCGGTCCTGTTTAGTGTGGCATTCTCTCTCCACGCCCCAGAGCCTAGCTGTCAAGTTGGGTAGACATACTGGAAAGATAGACCAAGTGAATCCATGCATGTATGCAGAACTAGCTCCTAATAGACTTCTGCCTAGAGCCCTCCATTGCCTTTGTCTACCTATGACCTGACCCCCATGGCATAGATATTTTGGAAGCAGAGCCACAAGGATAAGAGGAATCTGAACCCTGAGGATCCATTCTGAGCAGAGGGACTGAGTACTGTGTCTACCACACAGGATCTGAGTGAAGCCTGCTTTAAAACATCCCCATCTGGAAACTGTGGGCCATCCAGGGTCCACCTCACTAAAGTCACTGAGAGAATGCACAAAGATCTGAAAGCTATCCGGGTGTTTGGATGTCTCCAGCTCCATGCTGGATGTCCCGAGTGGAGGAGTTTAAAGTCATCCTCGACCACCTAGTGAGACGTCATCCCAAAAACAAAGCAAGGGCTTTGGAGGTAGCTCAGTGGGGAAGCGTTTGCCAAAACAGGCGAGGGTCTGGGTTCCAGTCCAGCACTAAGAGAAGTGGAACATTAGATATTATTAGCATAAATATTTTTTAAAAGAATGAAGAAGTAGGTTGGAGATGTAACTCAGTTGGTAGTGCTTGCCTGGCAAGCATGAAGTCCTGGGTCTCATCCTTAGCATTATAAGTGGGGCTTGCCTATAGCCTCAGTATTTGGGAGGCAGAGACAGGAGGATCAGAATTTTAAGATCATCCTCAGTTCATAGCAAATCTCAGGACAGTCTGGGATGCATGAGACCCTGACTCGGGGGGGCAGGGGAAAAATCAGAGTGGCCTTTAATTCTTGGATTCTTCTTGTGGTTGAGCACAGTGGTTTGTGGCCGTGTTCTCACAGTCTGATTCCCTCTATTTTGCAAAGTGCAAGCTGGCAAATGAAAAGCAAGGCCAGGTGGGCAGGGAGTGGTGTTAATTTCACCTTGTAGCATTCCGTGTTTATCAGTGTGTACGGACGGTAAATGCAGTAGCCTGGTTTCCCTGAGTTAAGTAGCAGTCATGCCCAACTGGCTCTTCATGTACCATTACTCCAAGTGATTGAGCCAATTTTTCCCTCTGCCGTGAGTTTAAGTTGTAAACCTCTCAGCCTGATGGGGAGGCAATGATAGGCTGCCTGTTGTGATTATTATTAACCTTTAGCATCATGTTCACAGGACCAGGGGGCCGCAAAGAAGCCACTGGCTCCCATCTGCCCACTGTGCCCACTCAGCAGCTCTTCTTATGAAGGAAGCTTGTGAGCGTTTCCTTCAGCCTAGCAAAGAGGCTCACCCTGTCAGCCTGCGGTGAGAAGCCACTGTGCTGGGCGAGTGGAGAGATGTGGAGCACGAGAGAACAGGAAAGGCAGGGTCAGAATGATTGATGTTGAAGGCCAGCGTGGACTACATGAGATGGTATCTTTAGGAGACAAGCAAACATGTCAAGAGTCTAGAGAGAGGTATCTCAGAGGGCAAGAGTATATGCTGTTCTTACAGAGGACTGGAGTTTGGGTCCTAGCACCCATGCCAAGAGGTTCACAGTCTCCTGTAACTCCGGGACATGCTCTTCTAGATTCTTCACTTGTGTGCACATACACACAATTCAAAAGAAGGAGGAAGAGGAGGAGGAGGAGGAGGAGGAGAACAACAACAACAAGAACAACAAGAACAAGAATAAGAGTTAAATCTTAGAGGGGAAAAAGGGATGTCATCAGGCTAGTACTTGGGTGGCAAAGGCAGGCAGCTCTCTGTGAGTTCAAGTCTAGTTTGATGAGTTCCAGGACAACCAGGGTTACACAGAGAGATGCTGTCTTGAGAAAATTTAAACTTTTTAAATCAAAACAATATTTTTAATGGTATCTAGTGCTTTCTGTTCATATTCACAAGATCTTAAAGCTTTATGGGAAAGAGATCTTCTATGGGTATCTCAATATTCAGGAATGATGTGTCAGCCAGAATTTCTTCTCTTTGCCATCTATTTATTAGCAAGATGCTGAGCACTGAGCATGTGAAACTTGCTGAGACAGTGGCTGTGGAGGTTTTAATGAGAATATATGCTTATAGGCTCATATATTTTAATGCTAAGTTACCATAAAGTGGCACTATTTGAAAGGATTAGAAGGATTAGGAGGTGTGGCCTTTTTGGAGGAAGTGTGTAACTAGAACTGGGCTTTGAGGTTTCAAAAGCCCATGCCAGGCCCAGACTCTCTCTCTTGGCCTGTGGATCAGGATGTAGCTCTCAGCTATTGCTCCAGCACCATGTGTGCCGAAACACCTTTGGCTTTGATGATAACGGACTAAATTTCTGAAATAGTAAACAAGCCCCCAATTTAATGCTTTCTTTTATAAGAGTTGTCATGGTCATGATGCCCCTTCACAGCAATAGCTAAGACAGAAGCTCATATTAGGGAGCAGAAGTGATAGGCCTGACCATGCTTTTGTTTGGAGGAATATGGAAGGCTTTGTGCCTTCGGCTAGAAAAGCAGTGGAATATCCTAAGTAGGGTTTAATGGGTCATTCTAGTAGGAACATGGAAGACAGTAGTACTGAGAGCCGTGTAAATTATAACAGCGCAGCTCAAGAGGTTTCAGAAGCAAAGAATATTAGTCAATAGCCAAGAAACCATTCTTACAATATTTTGGCAAAAATGTGTGGCTTATTTTGCCCTTGTCATAAAATTTTGCCCAATGCAAAATTGAAGACTTTTGGATCAACGGCTTTGGCAGAGATTTTGAGACAGCCTCGTGTTGACTCTGTCGTGTGGTTATTAGTAGTCGCTCTTCTGCGGATCTACCATGAAAAGGAGCAAGCTGGACAAAGAGAAATACAAAATGTACACTTTTAAGAGAAAAGGAGCACCAGGAAAGGTAACATTGGAGCCAAGTCGTGGACCCAAGGAGAAAAAAGGACAAAGATGATACTGGATGGAATGAAGAGAGTGGTGACTTCAGGGCAAGACCCCACTAATCCTCCAACTTCTGAAAAGTAATTAAAGTTTAAGCAGTAAAGGAAAGCATCATAACAGAAAGTTGATTCACATGTAATTAAATGAGGAGCCCAAGTTCCAGCTCCATCAAGCAGCAGAACTTGGCAGCTTCAGTCATGTGATTCTAGCTTTTGAGTCAAGGATCCAAGAAAGGGATCGTGGAATCTCTACAACTAAGAAAAGCTGCTGAGGTCAAGTATGTGTCAGGGGCGTGTCTGCATGGAGAAGCAACTCATGAACCTGTGGAGGTGACGCCTGGATTATGACAAAGGTGTTATGTTATGTTAGAGATGCCAGAGTTATGGGAGATCTGCCAGGGAGAGCTAGCGACCTGGTACAGAACCAGCCCCAGAGAGGGAGGGGTGTTGTTGCAGTCAACAAAACTGGGAGGAGCTGGAGATCTGAAGAGTGCTTGACATCAAGCATAGAGATGCAGAATTCGGAAGCTTTCACTCTGGTTTTCAGGCCCACTTTGGTCTAGTATTTCCTCACTATAATCCCTTTCTTCCCTTTTGGAATGGTAATGTATATTCTGTGCCATTGTATGTTCAAGGCATGGGAGCTGCTTTTGTATTTTATAGGGGTTATAGTTAGGAGATTGCCATGAGTCTCAGAGACTTTGGAGTTTGAAACGGTGTTGAGACTGTGATAGACTATGAAGTCTTGAAGCTGTACTGAATGTGTTTTTGCATTATGACATGACTACAAGTCTATATGAGTCAGAGAGTGGAATGTGGTGGTTTGGATAGGAATGGCCCATAGGATCATATTTGAATGCTTAGTCACAAGGGAGTGGCACTATTTGAAAGCATTAGAAGAATTACGAGGTATGTACTTGTTAGAGAAAGTGTGTTACTTGGGGTAGACTTTGAGGTTTTAAAAGCCCATGCCAAGCCCAGTGTCTCTCTCTCTCTCTCAGCCTGTTCATCTGATCAGAATATAACTTTCAGCTACTGCTCCAGCACCATGTGTTCTGCCATGCTCCCTGTCATGCTAATAGTGGACTAAGCCTCTGAAACTGTAGCCAGGATCCCAATTAAAGGCCTTCTTTTATTAGCATTGTCTTGGTCATGGTGTCTTCAGAGCAATAGAAAAGTGACAAAGACAGAAAAAAAATAAGCATTTTTTAAGTAAAATAAAAATTTAAAGCTATCCAGCACCCTCTGTTCATATTTGCAAGATCTTAAACTGGGTATCATGGGAAATCTGGGAAAGAGATTATCTATGTATGCCTTGATAGTCAGAACTATTGTCAGCCAGAATTTCTTCTCTTTGTCATTTATCATCAGAATGCTGAGCTGAGCAGCTGAAATTTGCTGGGTCAATGGCCACTTCCTAAGTGTAGCTAGGTCACCGAGATTATATACTTATGACATTATAGATATTTATGACAGTCACTTCAGGAACCAGGCTTCCAGGCCTGCAGGGACAGGAAAAATTTTCACATAAGCTCCTCTCTGCCCTAGATCCATGGTTCTTAGTACTGTCATCGGCTTATAATCTCCTTCCTCTTTGTGGTGTAATCACAAATTGGCAGGACCACAGTTCCTCGTGTGGGCAGCTTGTTTTGATTTTCTGAACAGTTTGGTCTCTGCAAAATATGAGAAGGAAAGAGGCCACCCTCCTAACAACCCATAGCATGGTGGGGGGTAGGGTAAGGTGGGGGCCACTTCTCTGTTCAAAAACCTGCTGTGCCTCACTGACGGAGAAAGCTAAGGAATCGAGATACCCGCCTCAGGAAGCTGACTGTCTGATAAACAAAGACGAGCAATAGGAAGGAGTAGTGGGAGGCTCAGGAGAGGGATACGTTGTAACCAGTGGAGCCCAGCTCTGTCTTCCCCATCTGTTTTCCTCTTGCTTTCGTCAACACCTGTCCACAGTCCCTTGAAGAGGACTCTCGTCTACAGGATCCTGAAGCTTATGTGGAATGCCTATGGATTCGATAGGCTTACAAACAATGTAGCCATGCCTGACATTTATTTTCCTCATGGTGACATTTATTAAACAGTGCTCACATGGTAGCGACCAGCGCTAACATTGTATTGAGCACCAGCCCCTCATCATAAGTGGCTTCTTTGTTCTTACAAGTCATCCCAAAAGGTGGGTTCTCTTGTCATTCCCATTTCACAGAGGGAGAAGCTGAGCCAGAGAGGCAAGGCAACTTCCCCAAGGACACACAGCCAGCAGGAAGCCTGCCCCTACAAACCCAGCACTTACAGCTACTTCACCCGAATTATTGCTGATGTTCTTTGGCGGCTCTGTGTGTCGTAGCTACTTTTGTATTACTGTGAAGAGACACCATGGTCAAGGCAACTTCTAAAAGAAAGCATTTTGGGGGGCTTGCTTACAGTTTCAGACTGAGCCAATCATCATCATCTCAGGACGCAGCTGAGAGCTCATGTCTGATCCACAAGCTGGAGGTGAGAAAAAGACCGGACCTGGCTTCGGCTTTAGAAACCGCAAAGCCCACCCTTAGCGACACACCATCTCTAACGAGATCACACCTCCTAATCTTTCCAAAACAGTTCCCCCACCTCCCCAGTCCTTCATTCTCCACTTTTGAACTGTCTTGTACCACTCTCGGCAAAGGCACTTAAGCCTTTCTTAGTGGAGGCTGCCTTCAAGCCCACTGGACTCTTCAGATCTAGCCACCAGGGCTTCCTAAGGAGAGCAGAGGCTCTCTTTCTTGGGAATGGAATACTGGGAGCCTTGCCAGGTGGCCTTCAAGCAGAAAAGTGGGTGGCAAATGGTTTTCGCTAAGACCCAGGTTTCTTCAGTTTTCTACGGGTGGTGAAGAAAGAGCTGTCCCAGTGAACCCCACAAAGAGACTTGAGAAGTAAAGTGGAATAGCAGCTTCATCTGGGGCCACTTCTGGAGTGACAGACCCTGGGACTGATGGCCATGGTACCAGCGATGACACTAAACGGATTTGGAAGGGTGGGCACAGGCTCTGGAAAGAATGGACTCAAAGCCGTGGAAAGAGGCCAAGGAGAATGCATCATCTGTCTTCTCTCCACACCCCTTGTATGTCCTCTGGCTTGACGGTGCTGCACACAGGGTCTTCCAAGCCATCCTGGTTCAACCGCGATCATTTTTATAGAGTGGAAGCAGAGCAGAGAAGTGCTGCGATGTTCCTAAAGTCACGAGACTTTGGGATGTGGGACCAAAGCCAGTCTGGGGATACCCTGAGAATGCCATAGAAGGAATCCAATTATTCCTGGAAATCTTCTAGATTTGTTTTCCTGGCATACAGTGTAAACCATTTAGAAGTCTTTGGTGTGGTGTGTGGAACAATCTGAGGTTCAAAGCTAGATAGTTTCTTTTCCGTTGCTGTGATAAAACACTCTAAAGGGGGCATTTATTCTAAGGCTACTCCATCATGGTAGGGAAGCCGAGGAGCCATTGCATCCGTAGTCAGGAAGCAGAGCACAGAAGAGCCCTTGCTCTTTTCATACTGCCCAGCATCCCTTACTCGGGGCTGGTGCCGCCCATGGTGGGCAGATCTTCCCACCTCAATTAAGCTAGCTAACATCACATGTGACAGGCATGCCCCGAGGCCCACCTCACATGTAGACTGCAGAGCTTCTTCAGTTGGTGACTGAGAAAGCCATCACGGAGAGTGATGAAACTAGGTGGCCAAACATGAGCTCACAAACAAGCGGAACTGGGGAGGAGTGAGGCTGAAAGTCTCACGTGACTCACAATCCAACACTAATGGCTTTAGTGTTATAGGAAATATGTCAGTGTCCTCAGTGCGAACAGGGAGAAGCAGATCATTATATTTGGAGATTCCTATCATTTGTTCTCTATTTATATTCATGTGTGTGTATATATACAAACACATACCCAGGGACATATACCACACACACACACACACACACACACACATATATGCATATAGCCAGGGACAGTCATTTTGATATACTCATTTACAGTGGACATATTTTAATTAAAAATTCATTATTTCAGTGTATATGTATGTCTGTGTGAGTGTATATGTACGGGTGCCCGAGTAAGCCAGAAGAGGGCGTTAGATCCCTTGGAGCTGGAGTTACAGGTGTTTGTGAGCTGTGCTTAGACCTGAACTCTAGTTCCTATGATAGAGGTCTATGAACTCAGCTGCTGAGCCGTCTCTGCAGTTAACTTAATAATCATGATTCTGGCAGGCACGGTTAATGAATGTGTGCCTCTAGCAGTTAGCAATGGTGACAGTCCAGTGGAGAAGCAGTGTGTCACACATAAGGAATTTACACACCCGGTCTCAAACCCAGAGCTGCTGGGTAACAGCTACATAAAACTTGGCAGATTTTAAACTCAAGCTTCAGTTTCCTCGCCAATAAAGTCAGAATACCCGGGGTGAAGGTTCATACCCACCATCCTCTTGACAGGATTCGGGATCACTTAGGAGACATGCCTTTAGGTGCAGAAGAGTTTCAACAGAGGTTCAACTGAGGAACGAAGACCCAACCTAAATGGGGGCAACACTATTCCATGGGCTAGTGTCTTGAACAGAGGAGAGAGAGAGAGAGAGAGAGAGAGAGAGAGAGAGAGAGAGAGAGAGAGAGAGAGAAACATTCATCTCTGTCTCTGGGCTGCTGGACTGTGTGGGCAGTGTATCTAGCTACCTCAGTTCTTGTTGCCACAGCTGGGGTTGTCATTACTGCCATACACTCCCTGACTGTATTCCCTAAAACTGTGAGCCAAGAAAAAAAAACCTTGCTCCCTTAAGTTACTTTTGTAGAGTATTTTGTCATGAAACAAGAAAAGTAACTAACACACCAAGAGTCTACCAAGAAGTGAACAAACTTGGCCAAGATTCCACATTGGTAAAGGGCAAGGCAGGAAGTAAGCCTAGGGCTGTCAGCGTCCCAAACCTGGTTCCCTCCTGGGTCCCCTTGCATCTATGCAAAGGGAAGCCAGTGATGGTCCTCTTAGATGGAATGTCTCCATTAGCACCACCCGGGCTGCATAGCCTCCCCGTCTATTTAAAGCTATCATGTAGAGCCTGCCTGAAAGAATCATTTAAAATTGCATATAGGTTAATATTGCATATGGCTCTAGTGATATATATGTTAGATTTCAGTTTTTTAAAAATAATCTTCTTCCACCCTCTCACCCATATCTAAAAATAAGATGCCAAAAATATTACCTGAGAGAGAAATGTAATGAAAAGCAGGGAAAACTATAAATTGACTATGGTCTATTGCAAGATGCGGATGGTTCCGGTTTATGGAGACCCAATTCTGCAAAGCTCCGTCATTAAAGGAGACTGTATTTCTAGGAGGACACATCCAAATGAGCTTTCCCAGTAGCTGTTTGTACGCTGGTGACTTTTTCTTTTCCTGAGAAAGACTGACTTACTATTGACTCTTTCCAGAAAGGGTTTTCATTCTAATGAGTTCATCATTAATGACAAGGAAAAGAAAATATGGTGGAGAGCTAGTATTTTTTTCCCACTCTCAATATCTCTTTAGACTGTCCTGGAATGTGAATTTGCTGCCTTTTTTCCCTCTTCTTGTCTCATTAGGCACAGAATGGGCATGATGCAATGTCGTGAACATTAGCTTTCTATTTAGAAGATCTGGATTCATGTCCGGCTCTATCAAATGTTTCCTGTGTAACCCCCGGAAAATCACTCGATGTCTCTGGGCTTCAGTTTGTGGTAGTATAGTCCTATAATTCAAGCTATTCTGGAAGCTGCAGCAGCAGCTTACAAGTTCAAGGCCAGGCTCCACTACTAAGACCCTGTTTAAAAATGGAACCAAAAACACCTGGGCTGGTGAGATGGCTCCGTGGATAAAGGTGCTTGCTGCTAGGCCTAATGACCTGATTTTGATGCCCAGCACCCAACAATGAAAAGACAGCTCCCTCAAGCTGTTCTCTGACCTCCACGCTTGCACCATGACATAGATGGCCCACAAAAGACACACAGGTCAACAAGTCGGGAAACAGATGTGTGTGATTTGAAAAGCCCGGGTGGGTATGTGCACTAGCTCAGTGGTAGAGTGTTCTCCTACCACTCATGAGACCCAGGGTTTAGCCTCAGAATAAAATAAAATGAATGAAAAAAAGACTATCCTGGAGGTTTTATATGGAAAACACCTTAGACTTTCGTGGGTATTGCTTTGTCTTATTTGGGGGTTTTTGTTTCTTTTGACACATAGTCCTCACACTGTAATTCAGCCTGGCCTGGAACTCACTGTGTACCCCAGGCTGGACTAGAACTCACTATGTAACCCAACCTTGCCTAAAACTCACTATGTAGCCCAGACTGCCCTGGAACTCACAATGTAGCCTGGGCTGGCCTCAAACTCACAGAAATCTTCCTGCCTCCACCTCGCAGGTGTCTCTTTAATTATTTTAAACTAGCTGCTTTCTTCTTTAGAAGTGCCCTTTGGCCTGTCTCTAAGGCACTTTCTCTCTGAGCAAGGTATTTCCCCTTAAGTTGGGACAACATAAAATGTCCGGCTGATTTTATCCCAGATTTTGCTCCCAGTACGAAATTCTCTAGTATTCTGTCAACTGTATCAGAGTCTCTGAAATGAAGCCTGGGGCTTCAGCTAGAGAGATGTGGTGTGGGTATTTACAAAGCAAGGATTCTGTATTACGACTTTGCCCTGTACCGTGTGGGAGCCCAGGTGCTGGGGGACCCTCACCCACAGGACATATGAACTGAAAAGAGAGCTAGAGCGAGCAAGGGCTTCCACATGGGCAGGAAACGGCAAGATGCCTCTGCCAACAATGTTCTGTGGTTACAGAAAGAAAAGGAAATATCAGCGGTCAAGCTATGAACAGGTCAGAGGAAGGACTACGAGATGAGGGAGCAGTCAGCACACTTGGGGAAGACTTTAACAGTGACCCAAATAAGAGGAAGGAGTGGGGATGAAGATCTGAATGGAGGCCTAGGATGCATAAACTCGAAACGCACCTTCTCTGGCCTTACCAGACATCAGGCCCCGGTGCCACAACTGACCCCAGGCTCACACTCCTGCAGATCAGCAGCTCTGCCTGGGGCCTCTGCACTTGTTCTCCAGGCAGAAGCAAAGCTCTCCTTCCAGCTCAGCCACTGTACTCCTGCTTCCTCTGGTCCCTGTTCCTTTGGCGCCCCTACCCCAGTCACACCTGCCTTGCCTGCTCTCGGAGCACTTGCTCTTTTTAGAGGTTATTTCCCTTGTTTTATTTGATTGCTCATTTCCTGACTAGCCTCCCTGGAGCCTGCTCAGGCCTCCCCTCCATTTAACCAAGGCTTCTGAGAGCAGAGGCTGAGACTGTGGTTCCTGTAGGGCACCCAACTGTATTAGGACAATATTTAGCACATAGTAGGCACACGGTAAGTAGTTGTACAAAGAAAGAAGAAAATGAGAAGTTGTTGTTGTTTGGGGTGTTTTTTTATTTAGCTGTTGTTGTTGTTTGTTCTTCCCTCTCTTCTTCCAGGAAAGCTTACACAAATAGGCCGCATGTTTTTGAGAGTGTGGGATCCAGACCCACATAGTTAACAGTCAGAGAAGGGAGAGAAATACGTCTTTCTTCCCATGGGCCATTTGCACACTGCAGTTGTTTTTGCTGGTACTGCTACAAAAAGAAATACCCTCAAGCATCCCCATGTCCTTGCTCTTGAAGGGCGCACCAGCATCCTTCAAAGACAGGGCAGACTAAGGGACAGCGTCTGATGGGTGTGTAGCTCTGCTCTCAGCGTTGTCCCGTCTCAGATTCTCAGTTAACGTTTTACAAGAGGAAACCTGAGGCTTCTGAAGCTATTCCACTTGACTGAACCCCAAAGCAGAAAGCCGAGAAGCAGACCCGGGTCTCTCCCAACACCAGCCCTTCTTACATTTATGCGTGAGCATCTGACAACTGAGCACAGAACTCGGCTCTCTGTGGCCTACCCCTTGGAGAGACTGAAACTGGACCTACTGTTGATAGGTTTGTCTTCAGGAACAGGGCAGAACAAGGCAAGCAAGGTGGCTAGGGTGCAGAATTCAAAAGGTATCCGTTTTTGTTTTTGTTTTCTTGAGACCAGGACACAAGAAACCCAGGTTGGCTTGTAACTCACTATGTACCTAAAAATAATCTTAAATTTTTGATTCTGCCCTCACCTCTTAATTATTTATTATTATGGGCATGAGCCACTGAGCCAATCTATGAAGGCTGGAGAGTGAGCCCCAAGCTTTGTGCATGCCAGACAAGCATTTTACCAACTGAGCCACACCCAACTCTGTTAGATATTACTCTCAAGCATGTGCCCAACTTCAAAGAGAGATGTCTGTTTGCATTTTAGGCCACCCACACCCTCCCTTCCCTCCCCTCATTCTGGCCCTGCTCTTTAGCACGTTGCTTTTGCTGTGGGGGTCATCAAATACCTTCTTCATATACAAACAGTCTGATTTGTGTTAAAGAAGCACTTTGCTGTCTTGTTTCTGTCCATCTCCTGACAAGCTCTTCTGCAAATAGCTACTTTAATTATTTTTCTAAAGAACAGATTTCGGTCTTTTTCTCACAAACCTTCCAGAGGGACTGTAGCTTTGGCTCAGTGGTTAAGAGCACTGGCTGCTCTTCCAGAGGACCAGGTTGGATTCCCAGCACTTACATGGCAGGTCACAGGTGTCTGTAATTCCATATTCTGGGGATCTAGTGCCCTCTTCTGGTCTCTATGGGTACCTGGCACCGGTGCTGTACAGAGATGCATGTAGTCAAAACACACACACACATTAAACAAAAACCTTTAAAACAACAAACCTCCCAGAACTCTTCTGGCTACAGTAAGCTGCTTAGCACACCCCTTAAGATCTTTGCATGTTGGCACCAGTCTCCAGCTCTCGTCTCGACGCCCTAAACACCCTGGCACTGCCACGCCTCCCTGACTCTGAACAGGCTGTGCCTTGCACTGGACTTTTTTTTTTTTTTTGGTTTTTTGAGACAGGGTTTCTCTGTGGCTTTGGAGCCTGTCCTGGAACTAGCTCTGTAGACCAGGCTGGTCTCAAACTCACAGAGATCCGCCTGCCTCTGCCTCCCGAGTGCTGGGATTAAAGGCGTGTGCCACCATCGCCTGGCTTGCACTGGACTTTTATCTGAACTTAAATCATTTCTCCTACAGGGTCATACTCGAAGGTCATTGCACCCAGCTCACAGTCCCACCAGAAGTCCTAGTGGACACCTAAGCCAGTGGATGGGAGAGGGAAGCTGAACCTTGGAGAGCTACAAAGATGCTGAGGGTTTCTGTAGCCTATCAGACTTCCCAAAACAGGAAGCCAGCTGAATGCTAAGGAGGAGGAGCATGGGCTACGTAGTTCGGAGAAGAGAAGAAGGCCAAGTCCTTGTGTGTAACCTCCATGCATCCAGCTTCAGATCCACTAGACATTCTCACGGTCAGATGTGAAAGGGTCCCTGTCCTCTTTAGTTCTGGAAAATCCACATATATGTACCTTGAAATTTTATCTGTCTGGCCAAGACTCTGGTAACCTAGTGTATTAGTTACTTTTCACCATTACTGTTATAAAATACCCGGATGGAAATCAACTTAAAAAATAAAAGGGTTTGTTCTGGCTTATGGTTTTAGAGTGACAGAGTCTGTCGTGGTAGGGAAGTCATATAGCACAGATAGGGAAATCATGGTGGCAGGAGCAGGAAGTTGGCTGATTGTATATTCAACCACACACAGGAAGCCAAAACAAGAGCAGGAAGTGAGGGAGACTCTACATGCTCAAAGTTCATCCCCAGTGAGGTGTTTCCCCCAGCAAGTCTCCTCCTCTAAATGTTCCATAACCTCTCCAAGCAGAGCCGCCAACTGTGGACCAAGTGTTCAGATTCATGAGCCTATGAGGGACATTTCTCATTCAAATCCCCATAGCTCTCCATCCTTCCTTGGGCTGCTCTTCTCCCTAATTTGCCTCAAAATTGGAACAAACCTTATACAAACCCTAGTCACCATTAGAGGCCAAAGGAGTAGTTACATCTGAACACCATTATTATGCACAGGGCTACCATCCCTAACAAGCCCTTAGCTAGGGCCTCCCAGGGCTGAACCCCTCTTTCCCTGCTCCGAAGGGGGTGTGGAGTAGTCTCCAGCAACGGTCTTCAGTGCTGACTTTACAGTCCGGAACAGAGTGAATCAACCTTTGAACTCCCTTGTTTCTATTCTCCTGTGACAGTGTGGGTTCTAGCTGTTGGTCATGAGCTGAAACCAGGTTCTCAAATGTCCCGAGGCTTTCCCATCTGCCTGGGGCTCTGGGATCATGTCTACACTTTTGGCTTTCCAGCCAAGCCTCCAGGGGCAGGGTGTTGTGACTGGCTTGCAGGTGTCACACACAGTCCCAGTCCTTGGGGAGGCACTCCTCCACTCCCCGTTTTTGTCTAAGTTGCCAGCTATTTATTTTCTTTCTTCCCTTGTGTTTCACTTTTCTGCCTTCCTTGTGTGATCTTGACAATGAAGTCAAAGTCAAGCTGACATTTTGAGCTGGTGTCCCTGAGGAGTTCCAGTCTTCATTCCTGGAAAAAAATGTTTATGTCTATATTGGTTGAAGACAGACTTCACCAACCACACAGTAACTATTCTCTGACTTTCACCTCTCTTCCCTCCCTCCTCTTTTCTTTCCCTCCTTCCTTCTTCCCTTCCTCCCTTCTCCCTACTACTCCCTCATTTTTTTTTAAAGCAGGCTTTCCTGCAGTCCAGGCTGGTTTTGAACTTACTATGCAGCCAAGGATGATCTAAACTTCTGACTCTCCTACCCCCTCCCCCAGTGCTGGGATTACAAACTTACTTGACCACATCTGGTTTATGCAGTGTTAGGGATCTCACCTAGGGCCTAGTGTATATAAGACAGATGCTGAAAGATTGGGCAATGACTGGATGCACATGTTAAAGAGGGCATCTCCTATAAAACAAACATTTGCATTACAGAATTGATAAGGCTGAAACCTAACCACCAATGTGATTGGGTATCCAGAGGTGGGGCCATTGGAAAGTATGAGGGTAGAGCTTTCCAGATGGGATTATCATCCAACACAAGAGACCCAGAATCCAGACCTAGTGATGAGGACCTAGAATCTCAGCATTTAAGGGGGCTGAAGTAGGAAGATTATGAATTCAAGGCTAGGCAGGGTAGACCCTGTCTCAAAAAAAGAATGGCAGGAGTAGAGGCAATGGCTTGGTAAAAAATGCTTGCATAGCATGTAGGAAACCTTGGGCTTAATTCCCACTGCCACACACATGTACACACACTTACACACATGTGTAAACAACAATGCAAACACAAGGGCTAGGGCTGGGACTTGGTGGAAGGTCTTGCCTACCACGCACAAGGTCTTGGGTTCAACCTTGTGCACTGGAAACAAAACAAGAACCAAAAAAGACCTGGAGAGCTGAATTGCCTCTCCCACCATGAGTGGCCTCAGGGAGAAGAAGTCACTGGGGACCAAAAAGTAGACCTTTGATGGTAGTGTTCCCTCACTGTGACGTGTTTCAGAGGTTTCCATCCGCAGCCACTTGCCTAGGTCCCTTTGGGCCTGTGGTGACACAGAACATCATGGGAAGGAGTGTGCATGGCGCAAGCATGCCCGTGTCATTGTAACCAGGAAGAGCTAGAAGAAAGAACAGCACCCCAATATCCCCTTTGAAGGTGTCCCCGTTCTCTACTCAGTTATTTAGCTTCCTCCCACTCAACCCCACCTCTACCCTTTTGCCTTATTTATTTGTTTATTTAGAGAAGTTCTCACTATGTCATAAGTGGTCTGGAAATCATTATATAGATCAGGTAGGCCTTGAATGCACAGAGATCCTCCTGCCGCTACCTCTCAAATGCTGTATCTAAAAATATGTCACAGACACAGACACAGACACACACACACACACACACACACACACACACACAAGATCCAAATCACAGCAGAGTGCATATCACCTGTAGAACTGACCGACTTCCCAATGTCTAAATTGTGTCCACACAAAAATCATGCCTTCTTTGCTATTGTTTTTATATCAACACAGTCGAGACAGTGTCTCATCTATTTCCAAAGGGGAAATCAGCTCAAGGTCACACACTTGGAAAATAAAACTAAAGGGCACGGTCTCCTTGAGTGGACCAGGTTGGCCCTAAGCTCACTGAGCTCCACCTGCCTCTGTCTCCCGAGTGCTGTGGCCCTGACTGGCAATCTAACACAAGCCGCTTCCTCCCGGTAAGATTCTGTTATCATGTGTTTGTTACAAAAACCAAACAGAGAGCACCCCCCTTAACTTTAAAAAATAGAAAAGCCGCATGAAGCAAGGGATATAAAGTATTCTGTTAGCGTCCAGAAAGAGGCTCTGAGGTCAGAAACCCCGCCTATGAGTTACTTGCTATAATAAAATACCATGCTTCAGAGCAGCACATGGAAGAGAAGGTTTGCTTTGACTTGAGTTTCCAGAGGGAGACTCCATCATGGTGGGGAGGCTAGGCAGCAAGTGGCAGGGACAGGAAGCTGGAAGGTCACGTGTCCACCCTTATGAAGAAAGCATCGCGAATGAGCTGGAGAGAGACAAAACCTCTCATAGTTCTCCCACAAGTCTCTTGCTCCCCCAACGATGCCACCAGCTGCGTCTCAGTGTTCAAATGCATGTGCTTACAGAGAGACATTTCTCATTCAAACCAGCACACCTAGTGTGACCTGGGCTAGGACAGAAACCAGAACGCATGTCTAAAAGCACTGAGGCGTTTCCTTAGTTTGATTGGAAGTTTCTATTTTGAAAGATTGTCATCCTTCACAATCCAGGTTTGGACACACTCTCAGGAGAGAGAGAGAGAGAGAGAGAGAGAGAGAGAGAGAGAGAGAGAGAGAGAGAGAGAAGAGAGAAGGGTGCTGAAAAGTGAGCCTCACATCTGCTTTGGGATCAGGCAGGACCAAAAGCGCTATCCCTATCTTGCGTGCAGAAAACTGGCAGCGGATAGATGTATTTCTCTAGTCCTGGTCCATTCCTTCATGGTTCTGTTGAAGACACTGGGCAGGTGACAACATGGGTTGGGAAGGCTTGGGAACAGGATATGTTCACCCTTTTCACTTTGCCAAAATATACACATGTTCCGCACATACCCCTTCTTCAACCTGAGTCCTGTAACACTCAGACTGGAGAGTGGTGGGGAGCATGTGCTGTTCTTCCAGAGGACTCAAGTTCGGTTCCCAGCATCCACATGACGGCTCGCAACTGACTGTAACTCCAGCTCCAGGAGGTCCAATGTCCTCTTCTGACTTCTTACAGCACTATCCTCCACATAACAACCTCAACAATACACACACACACAAATGTACAAACACGCATACACATACATACATACAGGCATACACACACGTACAAACAGACTCACATATACACACATACAAATGTACAAACACGCATACACATACATACATACATACAGACGTACACACACGTACAGACTCACATATACACACACCTACATACAAATGTACAAACACGCATACACATACATACATACATACAGACATACACACACGTACAAACAGACTCACATATACACACACCTACATACACACACACATACACAAAGACATACAATCACACATACTTTATAAGGCTGTTACTGTTTGGTGATTTAAAAAAAAAAAACAACTTGGGAGCTCTTTAACAAATATCCCCCAAACATTTTCCAGGTTGGGAATGGGGATTTAAGGACTAGATAGTGAAACCACTAGAAAATTTCTCTTTGGATTGATTTTAAATATTGCGCGAGTTAGATTTGAAACAAGATTGACAACATCAAACACTTTGGTTTGATCAGTGTTTTTCATACAGTAACCCATTCCACTACGAAGCAGCTTAAGGGTAAAGGGACCTGTGGCTCCCACAGAAAGGGAGCAGTCAGTGCATACATAGACCATGGCCAGCCACTCTCCCATCGCCATTCTGGGGAAGAGGACCAGGAATTAGCGGGCACCTTCCCAGGTCTGAATTCTAAGGTCAGACATCTGCAGCTTTCCCTCCTACGCTGCCAGATGAAGAAGCCCTTGTTCTTCCTGTTCTGGACATCCTCGGAGATGTGTGAGCGAAGACGCGGCCCCTGGTCTGCTTCCCCAGCTCATCTGAAGCCTGGGCACGGTGAGACCCGCGGTGTGATCTCGCAGGAACTTTCTGTGCTGCTCTCCTGCAGCAAAACAGCAATGAGTCAAGACAAACAGCCTTCGGAGTGCAGACACTGGCTCGCCCTATGGGCAACCTCTCTGTTGACTGGGCTCCTCGGCATGCCCCTGCACGCAGATTCACTGCCCGGGTTGACTCACTGTGCACAGAGTCCTGGAACAACCAGGTCTCACACACAACCCCGGTGCAGAGAGGAGGTCAGGACCGCGAGCTTTTAACCAGAAAAGCTTTTTCAAATCTTTAAAGTGAGGTTGATTTTCTGTAGCTCACAGGCCTTAATCCTGTCAGCAGGCCACCTTCGCCCCCTTGCGGTGTCCCCAGCCCCCCCTCCCCCGAGAGTGGAGCGCCTGACTCGCGCCTGCTGGAGGCCAGACAGGGAGGGGCTGGCTGTTGGTCAGCTCCAGGGAGCCTGTAGTGTTTTGCAAGGCCACCTGCAGCCCCTTCTGCCAAGCCCTGCTGACCTCTAGTGGCCATAAGACAGAACTGAACAGGACATGATTCTCCGTCTTGGTGTCCACTTCAGAATTACTTGGGAGTTTGGAATACTATCACAATTCAGGCATTTATTAAGTCAAAACCTCCTTCATGGGTTGCAATGCCACCAACCTCCATAGGGCCATGTCTCCTTGAATTAGTGGGTCTCTGAGTGGACTGTCTGATCAGCAATGTGGTTTTTGTGCCTGGCTGAGTGCTGTTTGGAGGCTGGTGTCTGCCTACAGGTGGGACAGTGAGCTTGGCTGCAGACTGCTTAGGGTGAAGGACGGAAGAGGGAAGAATTCCCGGCACAGATGCAGGGAGCAAAAGGTCCCATCAGTATCTCTTCTGTCCTTAACAGCTAAGGAGGATGAAGCTCGGCCTTCGGCTTAGAGGGGAAGGTGGTACCCATCAGCAATCCTAGCATTTGAGAGGTCAAGGCAGACTGAGGCTAGCATGGGTTACACATCGAGTTCAACGTCAGCCCAGCTAGGTGGGAAGATTTTATTTCAAAATATAAGACAAAACAAGACAAAAGGGAAAAGACAGTTGGCAATTGTTTTCGCGTGTTACGTGGTTTACACCTTTTGCTGTTGTAAAGTTCTTCCTACTCTCTCACCCTGGTGCCATCTCAAGAGGAGAAAAGTCTGGATTGAAAGGAAAGAAAAGAGCTGGAGGAGTTGCTTAGCCAGTAAAATGCTTGCTGTGCGCACATGAGGGTCCAAGTTTGAACTCCAGAACCCAGAAGCCGTGAAACTGAAAGAGCATGATTACATGGGTTTGTTACCCCAATACAGGGGAGGAAGAGACAGGAGGATCCCAGGTCTCACTCCCCAGCTTAGTTGGTGAGTTCCAGATCCATGAGAGACTCTGCCTACAAAAACAAGGTGGACATCTCCTGAGAAAGACACTTTGACCTTTGGCCTCATGCATGCACACACACACACACGCACTCACACACCACAACATACACACACACATATCCACAGAAGCACACATGCCCATGACAGCTTTCTCCATCAGCTTTGGCAGCAGCTACAGGGATAGAAGTCTGGTGTGGAGCTATAGACCCAAGACTACATGGCACACCAGCTGCCTGTCAGCCACAGCACTCTGGATGAAATGGGTTGGAAGAAGAGCCAGCGCCAGCGCCATTAAACTGATTTCCAGCAGCTGCGTAGGATTAGCATCACCCACTTCTCTTCCCTGGTCTTTGTGTATTGTTCCTGGAAACAGTCTCCTGATCCTGGCTTTCTCTTTGCTTTTCCTCAGGGCCACAGTATTAGGTATACTCCCTTAGGATCGCTCTTCCCATCCCAATCTGCCCTTCCTCCTGCTAGGCTGGAGACCCTGCCCCCACGACTCAGTGGCCTGATATTCTCCTCCTCAAATAGGGTGGGTGCTGGGCTAGGGTGACTCCCAGGATGGAACCATCTGTCACAGCACTTCAGCACTCTTGGAGGTCCCAGGAAGTGGAATGTTGGCTTCTCCTTGCCTGTCCTTTCGGGGAGCAGATGAACCATATCCTGGGTGTCAGAGCAAGCACATGGGGCTTAGCGCTCTCTAACTCAGCTACTCTCTCCTTCTCTAACAGAGAGAAGGGAATGGCTGCCCAGGAGATGTTGTGAAATCCAAGAGAGATAGTGTGTAGAAAGCATATGATGGAGGCTGGCTCATGACAGAGAACCATTAATGATGTTAGAGCTAGCATTTATTTACTGCATGCTGTGGGATGATGTTTTGAGCTTTTAATATGTATGGCCTAGTAATCTCTAGTGAATCAGCAATGAATGAAATGATAACAAATGCTGGTGAGGACACGGGGAGAAAACCCTGAGATCCTGCAGATGGGCATGCAAGCTGGGGCAGCAACTTTGGAAATCATTAAGGAGGATCCTCAAAAAAAAAAGGGCAGGGCTGTGGAGATGGCTCAGTGGGAAGGAACACTTGCTGAGTAACCAACCATGAGGACTGTCTTACCGGGGGTTCCTATTGCTGTGAAGAGACACCACCACCATGGCACCTCTTATTAAGAAAACATTTCATTGCGGGAGCTTGTTTACAGTTTCAGAGGTTTTAGCCCATCATCATCTTGGTAGGGAGCATGATGGCATGCAGGCAGACATGGTGCTGGAGAAGCAGCTGAGAGTTCTACACCTTGCAGGCAACAGGAAGTCAACTGACACACTGGGTGGTATCTTGAGCATAGGAAACCTCAAGTCCCACCCCCACAGTGACACACTTCCTCCAACAAGGCCATACCCACTCTGACAAAGTCATACCTCCTAATAGTGCCACTCCCTATGAGATTATGGCTGAAAAGCCTCAGTGAGGGTCCAGATTCAGTAAGAGACACTGTCTCAAGGGACCAAGTCAGAAAGAGGTGGAAGAAAACACCTGATGTACACACACACATCACACACACACACACATACACACACACACACACACCAAACAAAACCGGAAGCTAAAAATAGCCTAGTCAGGTGGGCATGTGGTACACACCTTTAATCCTAGCATTCATGAGGCAGAGGCAGACTTCTGTGAGTTCCTAGCCAGGGCTCCATAGTAAGACCCTGTCTCAAACAAAAAAGGGGGGGGGAGCTAGTCTACTGGAGGAATATCTTAGTGGTTAAGATCACTTGCTGCCCTTCTAGAGGAACCATGTGGCTCACCATAGGTAAGCCAGTTCCAGAGGATCCAACATCCTTTTCTCGTCTCCACGGGCCCTGCACACAGGCACTGCACTAAAGATAAGGAAGCAGAGTGGGAAATCAGAGAAGCATCACCTTTCACGATAGCCACAAATAGCATAAAATATCGGGGTAACTCTGACCAAGGAAGTGAAAGATCTAAGATGTATTATTTTGAACCAGGGTTTCAAACTATTGCCAGGCTGGCCTTGAATTCCTTCTGCAGTTTAGACTGGCCTTGAACTCAGCATCCTCCTTCCACAGCCTTCCGAGCCGCTGGTATTTCAGGCCTGTGTCACCAGGTCCAGCTTAGGGACACGCTTTCCTTTGCCAAAACTTGTTCTTCTTTCTAAGGCCCCTGGAGCTGGTAAAGAGCCCGGGCCAGCTCAGTTCCAACAGTGGGACCCAGCTTTTCTGACACTTAACAGATTCAACTTGAGTTTTCTTCTCAGCACTGGTTCTACTGAGTGGAGCCGGAGAGGCAGGAATTTAACAGGGAAGCCCTTCCATTCTGTCATAGATGGTTGACTGTGGCCCCATCAGATCCTCTTTGGATCACCTCTAAGGTGTCATCCAGTTCAGTGTTTTGACTCTGATCCCTAGCGGGTCTCTATCACTGTGTCACCAGTTTTGGGTCAGGGGAACTCACTGTAATTTGAGAACTTAGGGGATACACAGCACATAGAGGAAATGACATGGGAATGAGAACAAATGTCACCTGCCACTACCCAGCTCACACAACGTAGCATCAGAACCAGACTTAGGTTGGAATGGCATGCGGGGGAGCTAGGATGAGTATCCTCTAAATGCCCCAGAGGAACTGTGCTCGTCTGGTTTTCACTATAGTAACAAACACCTGGTGTGCTCAACCTAAAGAGGGGAGGTTTGCTTTAGCTCAGTTCTGTGGACGTTTGTCCATGGCTTGGTATGAGGGAGCATATCACGAAGAAGCACATGGCAGAGTAAATCACTTAACCTCATGACAACCTGGAAGCAAAATAGTGAATGGAGCCAGGATCTCAATGTCCTTTCCAAGGGCATATCCAAATAACCCAGCTCCCTTCCACTAGGCCCCATATCTTAAAGATGGCATAACTTTGCATTAATGGTTAGGGACCAGACTCTTATCACATGGGTCTTTAATAACTTCCTAAATCTCAATAATAGCGGAGATGAAAGGAAACTTCCAGACTAAGAAAGAGGTAGCCCAATAGTACCTCTGTCATCACAATTCTCCCCTGCATGGTACCTTCTTTGTGTTAGCTACTGTTCTAGGTTCCTAGAGAGTCTAATTCAGTTAGTCTTTGGACCAATCATATGGCAATGGGTGTTGTCATTATTATTCTCATTTTACAGACGGAAACACCAGCCACAGACAAGTTATCCAACTAAGTGGTTACAGTAGACAGACTCTTGCCTTAAGTTACAATGTTAACCATTGCATTACACTGCTTCCCAAAAGAGGGTTTCACAGCCAGACCAAAGAGGTTGTTTGAGGAAAGGTTTTTGTGGGCACACTACTTGGGGATGGGGTTGTTTCATCATAGTAGGAAAGGCTTACTGGGAAGACAGCTCCAGACTGGGGTAGCAGAAACATAAAGAGGCTGGTTATGCTGTATCTGATGTCAGGGACCAGAAGCTGAGGCTGGTAGTTGGGTAAGGTGATAATCCTCAAGCCCCATTCCACCCAGCTACTCCTTTCCTCCTCCAAACAGTGAGACCAGATGCTAACACCCATGAGCCAATGGAAGACAGTTCACATTCAAACCATAGCAGGAGTGCCTCACGGCACCAGAACCTGCTCGCTGAAGAACAGATTCTGCGTGCTCCTTCACTATAGCTCTAAGACAAATGCTTATCATTCCAACATCTGGGAATGAGAAGTGAGCAATGTCCTCTCTGGGTGACTTTCTCAAATGGGTGATTTGAGATGTCTCTCCCCTATCCTCCTGGTGTCTTTTCTCCCTGCTCCTTATACCTCTTCTCTGGATCTCTGTTCCACAATGGAGGCTGCCCAGTCTGGGTGGGCAAACGCACCTGTGCAGATGGGGGCAACCTGGGCTCATGCAACACTTCCCATTTTCACTGACACACTAGCAGAAGAAGGAGCAGGAAACAGAGCCCCGACACTGGATGAGCAGAGCACTCGACTGAGACTAGGTAGCTGCCTGAGGTTCAGATTTTATATGTCCTTCAAAGGTCCGTGTGTTAAAGGACCCATCCCAAATGGTGCTGCTGACGGATGGGAGAATGTTTGAGAAATGAGACCCATGGAAGGAAAGAGGTTATCAGAGGCGTATCTTTGAAGCCTGTTGTGAGGCCGTGGCTCCTGGTTCATCATCTCATTTGCTTATTGGCTGCTTTGCTCTGCCAGGTGCTCCCACCACGATGTGCCACATCATCACATCCTGAAAGCAACAGGAGTCGCAACCCTGTGATATCAACCTGCCCTTTTCTTTCTCTGAGATGATGCTCTCAGGTACTTTGTTAGAGTGATGGAAAGCTGACTGGTACAGCAGGCACACTGCAATCGACCCCAGAACAGCTCTTGGCTTATCAGCAACTCATCCCACAAGCCTGGGGGTGGGTCCGCCTATAGTTTCTCTCTTACCACAGAAGTCAAGAAGCAAGAGCAGGGAAAGATAGAAGGGAAAACAGCCCAAAAAGAGCGGGGAAGAAGATGAGTAAAAGACCCGACTGATGCAAATATCGACATAACCATTATGAGGGTAAATAAAACTGTGGTTTACGTTATGCAATGAGATACTCTCTGAATACTTCTGTCTCGAGGAAGTTTTTATTTCACTATAGAAGAAAAATGTTTTCATATTCTCTCCTGCCGCTCAGACCCAGAACCCAGCAAGGCCTTGTGCCCCCGAGAGCCATAATATTATTTGTTAACATTTTTATGATGCCAAATGGTCTGGAGGAGAACGGGCGCCATTCTTTAGCTGGGAAACCATATGGCACAGAGAGTAATAAATAAGGTATTGTGATAGTTAATGAACCTAATTGCCAGTGAAGGCTTTAACACAGAGACTGTGCTGCTGAGAATTTAGCACCGCATTAGGGATGCTGCCGAGCTCCCCTGACTTCTGAGGCTTAATTTAAGTTCTATATTGCAAACTCCAGAAAATAATTCCAAACCCTCCTGCTGGAAAAGCAACCTGCTGGTAGACTGTGATTATACCGAATTACTAAAATCGCAATCAATTTTATACACACAGTTAACCCTTGCCAGGAACGCTCCTGGAGTGGAGAGGCTTTGGAACTGCAGCCTCTGCTATTTGTGGCTCTGGTCCAAGAGGCAAAGTCAGGAAAGGTGTGCCATGGGTGTGCCATGGTCAGAGCAGTTTATTAAGCTGAGAATGGAAGTGGGGGCAGGGTGAGAGGCGATTTGATCCCCTTCATAGCCCTCTGGACCTCCCTAATTCTGCATTATGGGGCAAGGAGACACGGGGTCTTGGAAAGGGGGTCTGTGCTCAGGCACCACTCTTATGCAGTCGGAATCCCTTGCAGGAAAAGAACAGAGCCATCCCTGCTATTATTCCGTAAGTCAAGGTTATTAACTAGAGAAGATCATGTTGTAACCTTGCTTTGTGTAAGACGTAAATGCTGCGCAGCTGGGACTGAACTTTCCCGGCATCTCCAAGGATCCCTGAGAGAGCAGAGCTCACTGCTGCCAGAGAGAGAGGAACTGGGGAAATGTCTTTCATCCCAGCTCAGTTTGGGGGTTTGCAACACACCCTGTTCACTTTCCATCCCTGTGGAAGTGGAGGGAAAGGGTCAACAGCAGAAAAGGAGGTTCCTGGGATCACACAGAGCAGGGTGTGACTCAGAGAGGAAAAGAAGCTTCAGGTCTGTGGATCTCGGATCTCCGTGTGCCTCTCCCCTGCAAGATGGTGTTGCATGGTGGTCCCTCAGCCTTGTACCTTGGAAAGCTTGGAAATGTTTTTCTTCTTCATCTTCCTCCTCCTTCTGTTCCTCCGCCTCCTGGCCATAAGAATTAAATCTAGAGATTTTGCTTTCTACACAAGCACTCTACTACTGAGCTATATCACCACCACGCGCGCGCACGCACACACACACACACACACACACACCCATTAAGGTTGTGTTCTGAAACAGAGTCTAAGTTGTACAGATTGGCCTTCTACTCACTCCGTGGTCCTGGTGGGCCTGAATTTGTATTGCTCTTGCCTTGGTCTCTCAAGTAGCCCGTGACATCAGGCCTAGTTCAGAAATGTCTTTTGCAGATCACCCTGGCTGGATACAAAGATCAGTGGAAGAGCATTTGCCTGACATGGGTGAGTCCCCAGGTTCGACTTCCAGCACAAAACAAGAGCAGCTCCCAGGGATAGCCCTGTGCTAAACTTCCCTGCATGCAGAGAGGGATGGGTGCGCAGCCTGAGAGAGGGCAAGGGTGCTGTGAGACATTATCTCCACACACGTCCAGAAGATGTGGAGAGAGCTGAGTCTGGGGAAGCCTGTCAAGGCAGAAGTGTACAGAGGGGACATCGGTCAGGTCACTGAAACCAGTGAACTGGGAGAGGCAGGTGTAAAAGGAGGGTCCAGTACAGCAAAGTGAGATCACAAAATGTGTGGTCACGGGCTCCTTCCCAAAAGCTAGGATGAAGCCCCACTCCTGCTGTAGGTTAAGGTGTGTTTAGCTTCCTCCGTGGATAAAGACAGAGCTCCTTGCTAGGGTCTGTGAGCCCAGCAGTAGGATTTATAGGACAGAGTCCTCAGAAACTCGGACAAAGCTTGGCATGCAGGAGACAGGCAGGCAGAGCTCTATGAGTTTAAGGCTAGTCTGAGCTACAAGGCAAGTTCCAGGACTGATAGGTCTACGTAATAGAGAGACCTTGTCTCAAAATCCCCCTTGGAACTAGGAAGCTCAGTACACATACACAACAGAGTCCGAGGCTCAGGATGAATGGGGGAAGAGGCACAGTTGCTGAGATTAGGTGGAGGTCCAATTTTAGCAGTCATCCAATAGCAAGGAGTAAAACAGACATGAGAGAAGCGGGGAGGAACCTATATCAGTCCAACACCAGGCAGGCAAGGGAGACGGCCGGTCCTCCAGGCAGTGTGGGCAGAATGGGTCACAAAGCTCTGCTGGGCTTGAAAGGAACAGTCTCCCACAGCCCCAGCCTCACTGTTGGTACCAGATCATCATTACCGACCTGAGCTCATCTCAAGTCTATGTACTCAGGCGTTGCTGTGGGCCTGAAGCAATGCTACCAAGGACTTTGTTTCTAAAACCTGTTGCTTAAACCCAATGATGGAGGAAGTTTGTCATCTGCAGAAGGACAGAGACTGGAGGAAACAGAGCCCAACAAATTCTTCTCAGAAACCCTTCCTCAGACAAAGCTAGGATTCTTGAGTGTGCTACAAGGAACTTCAAGACAAAGTTCAAGTCAGTATGATGCAAAGTTGGAGTTGTTTTTTTTTTGGGGTGTGGGGGCTGTCCTAGAACTCGCTCTGTAGACCAAGTTATACTCAAACTCAGAGATCTGCCTGCCTCTGCCTCCTAAGTGCTGCTTTTAAAGGCGTGTGCCACCACGCCCCATCTGCAGAACTGGAGTTTAAGAAGAAAGTTCGATATTGATTTAAATATGAGCATTAAGAGAGAGATGTTTAGGAAAAGGATAGCTCAATCCAAGTGCAGGTATAGATTTCTCCAGAGAGTGACACTTAAGTTTCTTACCGAGTGTCATATGTGTGATTCTAGAAGTGTGGTTTCTGAAGTCACATACCAAAGGGTTGCTAGGTGCATTAGCTACCTTTGTGTTACATGATAAAATATCATGACTAGAATCAGCTTATAGGAGAAGAAGGGGGAGGAGGAGGTTATTTTTGACTTATGGATTCAGGGAGAGAATTCACAATGGCGGAAGGCCATGTTTATAGCCAGCTAAAACAGGAAAAACCAGAGAACAAACTGGAAACATGAAGCAGAGAACAAATCGGAAGTGGAGCAATAAACTCTCAAAGCCCTTCACTAGTGATGGACTTCTTCCAGCAAGACTCCACTTTCTAAAGGTTCTATGACCTCCTCAAATAGCTCCACCAACCAGAGACCAGTGTTCAAGTACATGAACCTGTTGGGGACATTTCTCATTTAAATAACCACACTAGGAAATAACCTGCCCCCACTTTTTTTGGTAAGTGGGATGATAGGGTGGTTCTGGGGCAGCTTGGAAAGGCTCACAAGCTGATAAAGTAAAACCATGGCTCAATCTTTGCCCTTGCCCTACCTAGAGCAGTGGCTCTCAACCTTCCTAATGCTGTGACCCTTTAACACATATCTTCATGTTGTGGTGGCTCTAACCATAAAGTTATTTTCATTGCTGTTTCATAACTACAAGTTTGCTACTGTTACGAATTGCATTGTAAATATTTTTGGAGATAAATGTTTGCCAAAGAGGCTGTGGCCCACTGATTGAGAACCACTGCACCAGGGGCTTAGGACGTATCTCCTACTGTCAATGGCGTTCCTTGTGAAAGTCCTGAGAAATGTACAACTAGGGAGGGAGAAATGCCACATTTGATCATACAGACTTAGGTCGTAAGCTTGGTTCACTGTTATTTTTTAACATCTCTATTAAAAAGGGACATTATCCTATCGGCGGCGGCGTGTGCAGAGAGATGTCTCACAGGAAATTCTCTGCTCCCAGGCATGGGTTCTTGGGCTTCTTGCCGCGAAAGCGCAGCAGCAGGCATCGTGGGAAAGTGAAGAGCTTCCCCAAGGATGACCCTTCCGAGCCTGTTCACCTCACAGCCTTTCTAGGCTACAAGGCTGGCATGACCCACATTGTCTGGGAGGTTGACAGACCAGGATCCAAGGTAAACAAGAAAGAAGTCGTGGAGGCTGTAACCATTGTGGAAACACCACCTATGGTAGTTGTGGGCATCGTGGGATACGTTGAAACCCTACGAGGTCTCCGCACCTTCAAGACAGTATTTGCTGAGCACATCAGTGATGAGTGTAAAAGGCAGTTCTACAAGAACTGGCACAAATCTAAGAAGAAGGCTTTCACCAAATACTGTAAGAAATGGCAGGATGACATGGGCAAGAAACAGCTGGAGAAGGACTTCAACAGCATGAAGAAGTACTGCCAGGTCATCCGCATAATTGCCCACACTCAGATGCGTCTGCTTCCTCTGCGCCAGAAGAAGGCACACTTGATGGAGATCCAGCTAAATGGGGGCACTGTGGCTGAGAAGCTGGACTGGGCCCGGGAGAGGCTGGAGCAGCAGGTTCCTGTGAACCAGGTGTTTGGGCAGGATGAGATGATTGATGTCATTGGAGTGACAAAAGGCAAAGGCTACAAAGGGATGACCAGTCGCTGGCATACAAAGAAACTGCCCCGCAAGACCCATCGAGGGTTGCGCAAGGTTGCCTGTATTGGCGCTTGGCACCCTGCCCGAGTGGCCTTCTCTGTGGCTCGGGCTGGGCAGAAAGGCTACCATCGTCGGACAGAAATCAACAAGAAGATTTACAAGATTGGTCAGGGCTACCTTATCAAGGATGGTAAGCTGATCAAGAACAATGCATCTACCGACTATGACCTTTCTGACAAGAGCATCAACCCACTGGGTGGCTTTGTCCATCATGGTGAGGTAACCAATGACTTCATCACGCTCAAAGGCTGTGTGGCAAGAACCAAGAAGCGAGTGCTCACACTCCGCAAGTCCTTGCTGGTGCAGACCAAACGGCGGGCTCTGGAGAAGATTGACCTGAAATTCATTGACACCACCTCCAAGTTTGGCCACGGTCGTTTCCAGACCATGGAGGAGAAGAAAGCATTCATGGGACCACTCAAGAAAGACCGCATTGCCAAGGAGGAAGGTGCTTAATGCCAGAATTTGCTTGACTGGTGTGGTTGGTCTCAATAAAAACTTTTTCAGTGAAAAAAAAAAAGGGACATTATCTCCATGTTGGCAATTCCCATAGGGTTTTCTGTTTTGTTTTGTTTTCAGTTTTGTGGAAATTCTTTACTTTCAGAAGAGTAAAAGTTTCAATCAACCAAATTAAATAAAAATAAATAAATAAATAAATAAATAAATAAATAAATAAATAAATAAATAAATAAATAAATGTAAAAGAGAAAGACCAGTCAGATTCTATGTTGAGGGGCCCCTTCCCTTCTCATGCCCCCTTCTTTCTCAGTCTTTCTATTTTGTCTCAAAATCCTGAGACTTCAAGGATTTTCCCATTCCTGAGACTAATGCAGCCCTAATGAAGGCACTGTCTACGAGGGAAAGAGAGGAGGACGGAGGCCCATAGGTTCCCACGGCCTAGAGCAGCATTTAGAGCATGCTTTTGCTACAGAGCACTGTCTTCTCACTTGGCCACCAATGCCACTCCAAGCAGGATGGAGCCTGGCACCTCTGCCTTCATGTTAGTCTCAAGGGCTCTCTGTCTAGAAACTGCAATACCTCGCTCTTCTCTTTCCCCTTCAAGGCTGAAAGCACAAGGAGTAACTGAGACCTCTTGTCACCAGCTCTTACAGTATCCTGTTCCAGATAGGTCTTAGTCATTGCCCTAAACCTGCAGATGTCCTGGATTCCAGCAACAGCACAGCATCTCAGGACAAGCTATTCCCCAGACGAAGGCACTAGTCAGTGGAGCTGTACCCCAAAGTGGGGCATAATCACCCCCTGGGAGCTAGTTTATCTACTCAACAATAAGTTCTCCTTCAGGTCACCTTGCAAAAATAGACTTTAAACACTGGTCAACCACACTTGAGCTTGAATAGCTTAATTATGCATACTTCTTGCTTCCTGCCTCAATTCTTCCTCTAAACCTAAAGATCATGTCAGTATCCTAGAATAAATGTGGAGGTCACAGGACCCCTTTATCTTTTTCTTTTCCTAATGTACATATTGGCTAAATTTCCTTTCTGTGCTTTCTTTCTCTTTGTGTATGCATAGGTGTGTGTGTGTGTGTGTGTGTGTGTGTGTGTGTGTGTGTGTGTGTGTGTGTGTGAAAGAGAGAGAGAGCAAGCCAGGGGTCAACCTCAAATATCCCTCCTCAAGAGTTATCCACGCTGTTATTTTAGAAGGGGACCAGGCCTCTCATTTATCTGTAGCTCATGGGCTTGGCTGGTCAGAAAGCCCCAGATTTCTGCTTGTTACCACCTCCACAGGGCATCTGGACAGTGAGACTGTGGGACTTTACAACATTAGCTTTTGAAGCCCTGTAAGCTGTTCTATCATCACCATCGCCACAGTCACTTTTTTTTTTGATTTTCGAGACAGGGTTTCTCCGTAGCTTTTGGTTCCTGTCCTGGAACTAGCTCTTGTAGACCAGGCTGACCTCAAACTCACAGAGATCCGCCTACCTCTGCCTCCCGAGTGCTGGGATTAAAGGCGTGCGCCACCACCACCCAGCGCCACCATCACTTTTAAGACAGGGTCTCACTGTGAATCCCTGGCTGGTCTGGAGCCCAGTATGTACAACTGGCTGGCCTCAAATTCACAGAGATCCACCTGTTTCTGCTCCCCAGCTGCCGGGAATAAAGGAGTGTGTTGCCGTGCCTGACCAGTTTTCCTCATACTTTATTCATGAGGAACATGAAGGCAAAAAAGTCTTACAGTTCTCAGAGGAGTAAAGTCAGGATAGGCTAGGCACCAAAGGTCCTGACATCAAATACGTTCTTTTTCTGTAGTATTTTGTGTTTTCTTCTCTCTGGTTGTACCATCTAAGTATGGAGAAGATAAATAGGAGCAAGAAAGAACCCAGGACCCAGGGCCATACACTGGATGCGATGGGAACATGGGGACCCTGGAGAGGTCTCAAGATTGTGAGATATTTCAGGATCTTGTCATGTGGCTGGAGAGAATGCCACAAAAATGACAGATATGTGTATCAAATAAACAACTTATCATGAATATAAAGGAGCTAAGATGAAGATGCGAAATAGACCGTGATGCCCTGGAAGTGAGTCCAGACAATAACTACTTACAATTTGATATGAGCTAGACACCCAGCCCCATGCCAAGCGCTTTAGGCAAAATCAAGAAGGCAGAAAGAATAGTGCCTGTTCACAGGGTACAATCCGCCTAGTTAGAGATGCCACAGGGTGTGAGGGCACCAGAGGACACTGGGTCAGGTAGGTCACTGAGCCGCAGGGATGAAACCTTACCCCTGGTCCTGTGGTCCCCTACTGAGGACCTTCAGCTTCTCTAGATTCTGGAAAGCAAAAATTGGATTAAGGGAGAAAAAAGTGCACCACGGCAAAGGAGGCCTTAGTGACGGTCACCAAGGCGCTGGGGCTTGAGCTACTTTCTCAGTCAAGGTCAGGGTCATGGAGAAAAAGCCTAACAAACTCCTGAGCGAGCTATTTCATGCTACTGGGGCCTGTGGACAAGACAGTGACCCCCAACTCTCACTATTCTAGTGGGAGGTGGAGGAAGCTCTCCTAGGCCCAGAGCTCTGTCAAACTGGACAAGTGCTGAGATGAACAGCCACAGAGCTTAGAGTTAATACTGTATATAAATAAACTCTACCATCATGAAAAAGGCTTTCTCCTCAGAAGAGACCATGGGAATATTTTATAGTGGTGCAGACCAAGTGAAAAGATGGAGGATAAATAAAAAGGGAAGATAATTGTTTGATGGAGCTCTCTTAGGATCCGCCACAGCAGGGAATACTTACAGAGAATACATATTACTGGAGAGACACAGCTCTTCACGCATCAAACTGAACTATAAATTGTCAGAAGCGAGCATGGGAGGAGAGGGATGGGCCAGATCCGGGTGCCCACCATGCCATTAGAGCTGAGTTTCCGCTTTCCACCTTGCTCGCAGAGGCTCTACGCGCCAGCCTGGGCACAGTCCCGCAGAAGGGAGACGCCATCTAATAAATGTCTCTAGAAATTTACAATTGTACTGCTACAGTAAAAAGATGGGGCCGTTTATCTCAGCACCATCTGCACAGGCTCATTTGTTGCTCCTGAGGCAGCCCACGCGCACCCAGCAAGTTTGCAAGTCTCCAGCACTTGGGAATGTTTTCTTCACTAGGATGCTGGAGGACTCGATGTGTAATTTCTCTTCCGGCTCCCTGTGGTCAAGCCAGGGGAGGCCGGTAATTGGACCTTCTGGTTGGCATGTGCCATGGACCACAGCATTCCATCTGGGTTTGGGGATTAGGAACAGGGGCCCGGATTCCTTCCTAGGCAGGTGGAAAGGCATAGGGAGAGTTGGAGAGAAGGCTCAACCGGCATGGCGCTTGCCACAGCATGAAGACCTGCGTTTGATCTCTAGCACCTGAATTTAAAAAGGCAGGTCTGAAAGCATCGTGGACTTGTGATCCCAGTGCTGGGGAGATGGATGGAGATACATGGATCCCTGGGGCTTGTTGCCTAGTTATCATAGCCTCCTCATGGAGCTCTAGGCCAGTGAGACCCTATCTCAAAAAACAAAGTAGATGGGGCCTGAGGAATGATTCTCGAAGGTGTTCTCTGGCCTCTGCATGCGTGCATGCAAACGTGCAAGTCTGTTTGCACACACATACACAGCTGTAGGAGGGGTGGGGAAAACACCCTCGTGGCTCATCCGTTCTACTAGTTAGAACAAAGTCTTAGCTAGCTGTGGGGCACTGGTGGAAAAGAAGGCTAGCTTCCCAAGTGCTCACACTGGCTGTACTTCCTTGTAGGCTCTTCTTCAAATGCCATCTTTTCAACAAGGCTTTCCCTGGCCCCCTGATCTAATATTGCAACAGCTGCAGCTTGTAGCATGTCATTCTGCCCTGCCAGTATGACAATGCTCCTTCTTTATTCCCACAGACTCCCACTGTTACATTACCAATGCCCGTACCCAGGTCTCTTTGGGGCCACAGGCCTCAAATCGCTAGAAGTTATTGGAAAGGCCTGGGAATGCATAGCTCAGCTCCTGCCCTCTGCATGTAGTCATTAGCCGATGATGTTTGTTTGTTTTCAAGACAGGGTTTTTCTGAGAAGCCCCGGCTGTTCTAGAACCTACTCTGCAAACTGAGCTGGCCTTGGACTCACAGAAATCAGCCTGCCTTTGCCTCCTGAGTGCTTGGATTAAAGGTGTGCGCTCTCACCACCCAGCTCAACCACTGATTCTTGTAAATGGATCACCTCCCCAGTACAGGGGCTCCCAATGGCTACACTATTAGGATGTGTTTGCTACTGTTGCAGTTAAAATATTGAGGCTGGAATGGGCAGCTATCAAAGTAGGAGTGCAGTTCTTGGCAGGTATGCGGACTTGTAGAGGTATCCACTGAACTCCTTCCAAGGACCCGACTACAGAGAGTGCTGTGAGTGTCCACCACTGAGAGGGACTCACACGGGGCCAGTATGCGAGGATGAGGTCATCGGCCCTGCTCTAAGCTCAGCCTGCTTTCCAGTTGATGTATTGGAAGGTGCAGGTGGCTCTGGCATCATCTGTAGCCCCTGCTTAGCAGTGACCAAAACCTTGAAAGCCACGGAGATGGCTTGAAATCCCTCCCTTCTCTTCTTTAGAAGTCACACCCTACAGATACTGGCTTGAAAACCTGCCACTTCCTCTTCCTTGCCTTATCTTCATACCCAGTCCAAGAAGAGACACCCATCTCAGCTAATTTTGTTTTTGTTTTGGCAATCTTACTTAGGCCAGGTTGGCCTCAAACTCCCTATATAGCCAAAGATTACCCTTAAACTCCTGATCTCTGCCTACTAAGTTGTGGGATTATAGGTGTGTGTCACCACACTTGCTTGGTCTACTGTCATTTCTGTTTCTGTGATAAAATATCCTGAGAAGCTCATTGAGGGAGAAAGAATTTATTTTAGTTCACAATTCTATGTTACAGCCCCTCATTCTGGGGAATTCCTTGACGGCAGGAATTTACACATCTGTAGTCAGGAGCAGAGAGAAATGAACAAATGCATATATACTGCTTGCTTGTTTGCTCTCAACTAGCTTTTCCTCTCTTCTGTGGTTCAGGACCCCCTGCCTAAGGAATGGTGCTACTCACGGTGGGCTGAATCTTCCTACATCAATGAACAAGTAAGACAACCCTCCACCATAGACATGCCCCAAAGCCAACATGAGCTAGATAATTCCTCTTTAAGATGCTCTTGCCAAGTAATTCTAGGTTGTTGAATTAAAACCACCTGCTACATAGCCTAAACCACTATTCTTTGTGCTACGTGCAGAAGCCCCTGTTGGACTTGATTTAGGGATCCACTTGAAGTCTTCATGCCACTGATAGGGGTAAGGGGGTCAGGGTACCATTGAAGTTTGGTGGAGCTGTTCTCAGTAGATGACTCAGAAGCAGTGATGGTTTTCATGGGGGGGGGACATGCTAGTCAGGGCTGCAGGCGGGTGGAGAATGAGTTGACTGTATCCACGCCTGGGGGAAGGCTCCACCAAAAAGAATCAGGTGATGGTGAGGCAAAGGGGACCGTGATGTGGCCCAGGGCTGGGAAAGTGGCCTCGAATGGAGGTTGGAACTCGGGGCTCCTTGAGACCTTTAGTCCATGGAGTGGATGTTTGTGCGGAGGTTAGCTCTGGGGAGGGGCATAGATGTGTGTGGAAAGGAGAAACAAGGCCAGAGGTAGGGTAAAGGGGGAAGGAGAAATGAAGGGCAAGAGATGCTGAAAGGATGACAGCAAGACACAGACACTGAGAGAGGTGACAGTCTTCAGATGTTTGGTGAGTTTTTAGCCTCTTTGGAGCTAATTTTAGACTTCCAGAACATTGACAAAACGCTACAGAGAAGCCCCTCAGCCCTTGCCCAGCTTCCCCAGGACTAACATACCGCATGATCACAGAGGATACTCCTGTAGATGGGGTCAGCCACATGGTAGACCTTGTCTAGCAGGTTCCCTAAACTACTCAACTCCCAGCATGTACAGACCCAAGGAAGGATGGGACCAACGGGATCAAATTCCTGATTTATGGCTTCCTATTTCATCTAGTGTCTTGACTTAGCTGCTATGCTCATGCCCGTCCCTCTTGAATGTGAGTAAGTGTGTGTGTGTATGTGTGTGTGTGTGAGAGAGAGTTTCTGTGTATGAGTGCATGAGTCTGTGAGTGTATGCATGCATGTGAGAATGTGACTGTGCATGTGTGCATTTGTGTGTGTGAGTGTGTGTATGCATGTGTACAAGGCAATCTTGAGAGAGTAGGCCATCAACCATCAGAAGGTACATTAGTTTCTGCCCTCCTGGGGCCATCTGACATGGAGTGTGCCATCCCAGTGGTGGGCAGGTGTGGAAATAGTGACCCAAACACAACTTCCCACATGTCTTCTGAGACTAATTTCAAAGCCTACAAAATTGCAGTATGATTAGGCCAGTCTGCTTTCTCCATAGCAGTGACAGTGACATGTTTGGAGATTCTCTTAAGCTTTGGCTATAAAATGCCACCAGCTTCTTTCTTTGTTTCTTTCTTCCTTCTTTTTTTTTTTTTCAAAGTCTCACTATGTAGCCCTTGCTGGGGACCTGGAACTCAAAGATCTGCCTGCCTTTGCCTCTTGAACACTGGGATCAAAGTCTTGTGCCACCAAGCTTGATTTTTTTCCCCTTATGGGTTTGAACACCTGACTCCCATTGGTGGCCTGTTCTGAAAGATTGTGGGCTTTTTAGAGATGGGACCTCACTGGAGGAAGTGGATATTGTAGGATGCACCTTTAGGCTATAACACAGCCTGACTTCCCGTCTCCTGTGTGCCTCCTGCTCCATCGGCACGTGAACAAGAGGCCACAATCTACACCACAGCTGCGAGCTCTCCCTCCATCAATCCTTCTCTTCAAAGCCCGTCCGTACCCCCTCCAGCTGCTCATCTAGCGTTGGTTTGCAGCCATGAGAAAAGTCTCCAACACCGTTCCTTTCTGCTGTTCTCTGTTTCACAAAGGGAGAGAAATCTGCCATGTTGGCCCTTTAGGAAGACTGGCGTTGATTGAAGGTCAGCCGTGACCCTTATGTGGGTTGCACCAGAGGGGAGGAATCTGAAACCATGATTTGAATCAGATGGCAGAGCAAAGGGGCAAAGCTATGACAGGTCCCTGTGACCAAACTGAGGCAAGCTAGAAAGACAGGAGTAATTGTGGAGACACGGAAAGGGGGAAAGAGCCTGGTTGACATTGATCACCGGTAGAGAGTCAAGAAAAAAAGCAGCGCAATTAACCGCATCTGCTGTGAAGGTTGCTCAAACAGAGACAGCATTTCTATTATACAGAGAAACTTTCAAATGAGAATATTAAAATAGCAATGAATCATGCTTACTTCAAGTGTGCCTACTCCTTTCCCAGATATTTCCTGGAAGTCTCACAAATAAGAATAAACTTGATAGTAAAAACATCTTGAGACCTAGGATTTACATTATGGGCTGTTATCTCTCCCGGTGCCCAGAGAACCACCCTGTGACCTCAGTCGAGTTCTGTAGCAGCTTTTTGAGTGTATCTAGGAGCCACCATAAAGACAGTTCATGGACACTCTTTTAGGGAGCCCACACCTGATTACTTCTCATTCTTTCCCTGAGCGTCCCATGCTCTGCTCTCACTCTGTTTAATCATGCCCCGCCCCCACCCCCTCCCCCACATGCACACACCCTGGCCTAAAACCTATGTTATACTTTCTTCCCAATAAATTCCAACTCTATTTCCTACGGACTGATCCAAAATTCTTTTCTGTGGTGCAACCAAAAATCCCATCTTCACCTGAACTGAGGTCTCTGCTAACTTGGTAGGCTGTGGTGGACAGCAGCATGGGGCTGTGTCTCAAGCCTGCATCCTGCTGCTGAAAGGGCCAGTGACTTCAGGTCAGTACAAATGTTCTTTGTTGGAACTCTTTGGTGATCGCAGAATAAGATGTGTGTATGGTGGGTAGGGGTGTTGTGGACGGAGAAGGGAAAGGGACTAGGAACAGGCATTGCCTTCTAATACCAAAGAATGTCTATTCAAGGCCCTTCTGATGGCTCCTGTCTACTCAAAAGTAGGTGATCTTTTCTCAACTGGTGAAGAAAGATACAAAAGTGTAACAGACCAAAGAAATGAAGGACTTGAAGCAACCTAGTTCTAGCTAGTCATGGTTTCTTTTTCTGTTTTTCTTTTCAGTTTTTTTGAGACAGGGTTTCTCTGTGTAGCTTTGAAGCCTGTCCTGGAACTCACTCTGTAGACCAAACTGGCCTTGAACTCAGAGATCCACCTGCCTTTGCCTCCTGAGCGCTAGGATTAAAGGCGTGTATGGTTTCTTATTAGATTCAGTTTCTCAAGCAATGGAGGGAATTGGACAATTTCATCTTTTCTTTTGGTAACAAGGATAAGAAACAGTTGGGGCTGACAAGATGGTTCAGCTGGTGAAGGCACCTGTGGCCAAGCTGACGTCCCTGGATCTTACATAGTAGAAAGAGAGAATTGGCTCCTGATAATCTCTCTCTCTCTCTCTCTCTCTCTCTCTCTCTCTCTCTCTCTCTCTCTCTCTCTCACACACACACACACACACACACACACACCCCCACATGAGGAGGCAGGGAGAAAGAGAGTAAGTAAATAAATAAAGTAAATAACTGGCTGGGGACTGGGGGTATAGCTCAGGGACAGAGCACTTGCCCAAGGTACACAAGACCCTGGAATCAGTTCCAGCCCCAACAAAGAACAAAATGTTGGCATCTATTGAAGCAAAACAACAGGTTAGCTTTAGCTGCTAGCTCAGGCCCTGGGACACAGTAGGTGTTGGAAGTTATGTACTAACTGAATAACCAGTGTAAGTATAGGAGAAACCGTGGTAGCCGGGGAATACTAAGGAACGGGGTTGGGATCAGAGAGAACTGAGCAGAAGAGTCTAGACATACTCCTTCCAGTGTGTCTTGGACATGTTACACATCTCAACCTCCATTTGTTTCACTAAAAGAAACAGGGATAAGGGACTGGGGGTGTGGCTCAGAAAGTACAGTGCTTGCCTAGCACACGTGAGGCCCTGGGTTCAGTCCCCACTACTGCATAAGCCAGGCACGCACGGTAGGGCAGGCCTACTATTGGCATACAGGTGGCAGAAGCAGAGGCAGGAGGACCAGAGGTTTAAGGCTGTCTTCATCTACATAAGCTTGAGGCCAGCCTGGAATATGAGACCCTGCCTTTGAAACAAACAACAGCGAAAGTGAATCGCTCCTTTCTTCAGTGCTTGGTGGGAATTAAATAAACAATCAGTGTGCTGGACAACTGCAGTGCACAATGCCTGGATGAGATAGATAAGAAAAGTAGCTGGGAGGGGGGATGCAAGGAGAGAGTACTGGGAGAAACAGCAGGAACTGAGGGGCACTAGGGAGGGGAGGGCAATATGGAAGCCTAGTGCAGTGGAAACTCCATGGAGTCTACAAGGTGACCCTACAAATTCTCCTAGTAATGGGGGATGTGGAGCCTGAATCACCAGCTTCTGAAACCAGGCAAGGCTTCTAGTGGTGGGATTGGGACATCAACCCAGCCACAAATTCTTCCACCAACAATTTGTCCTGCCTGCAAGGTGTGCTGGGGTAATGGTGGTGCAGAGCTTGTGGGAACTGCCAACCAAAGACTGGTCCAACTTGAGGCCCAGCCCACTCCTAATACTGCCTAGATGGCCTGGAGCCAGGGGCTGGGGTCCAGAGACCTAGACCAGTGCCCAGCTTAGTTGTCATCAGAAAGGCTTCATCCAACAACCAAAGGGAGCAGATGTAGAGACTCACAGCCAAACGGGGCTCAGGGAACCCCGGTGAAACAGAGAGGAAGGATTGTAGTAGCCAGAGGGGTCAAGAACACAGAACACAGCTCACAGATTCAACTAAGCTGGGCTCACAGGGGTTCACAGAGACTGAAATGACAATCAAGGAGTCTCTATGGGTCTGAGCCTGGCCCTCTGCATAGATGTTACGGTTATGCCACTTGCTGAGCTTGTGGAGCTCCTAACAATGTCTCTGACTCTTTTGCCTGCTCTTGGGACCCTTTTCCTTCTACTGAGTTGCCTCATCTGGCCTTGATATGAGGGTTTATACCTAGTCTTACTGTATCTTGCTATGCCATGTTCGATTGATAGCCCTGGGAAGCCTGATCTTTTCTGAAGGGGAATAGAGGAGAAGAGAGGGGAAGTCAGAGGCAGGCAGGTACTGGGAGAAGTGGATATGGGGAACTGCAGTTGGGATGCAATGTATGAGAGAAGAATTAAGAAAAAAGTAGTTATTTTTTTTGATTGTCTTAGATAGTTAGAATCTGGAGCCATGGCTCAGGAGTTAAGATTACTTGCTATTCTTGTGGAGGACCTGGGTTTGGTTCTCGGCACCCACACAGTAGCTCATTGTGGTCTGTAATTCCAGTCCATCGCCCTCTTCTGGCCTCCACAGGCACTGCATGAATGTGGTTCGCATACATACATGGAAGCAAAACACTCATACATAAAAAATAAAAACAAAAACGCCTTTTAAAGAAAAATAACAGAAAGTCTGGTATGTATACTGAACACATTGCTGTTCACAGTGTACAGTAGGTATGGAATCTGAGCCGAGGTGTTCCAGGCAGTGTGCCTCAGCATTGTGTGGTAGAACCTCGTGCGTGGTGTAGACCATGATCTTCCATGGGGTGTCTGAGTCTGAGGTGCTGGGTCTGCCTGGGTCCCTTAGTCCGCAGCACAAGCAAAGGCCACCCAACCAGATGAGAGGAGGAGGCAGGCACTGTCATACACCACAGACTTGTCTAGAGCAAAACCCTACAAAGCAGAATTCCCCCCTCCTCTGTCCAGAGGCGTGGCCAACAGTGTCGGTCCAGCCTTGAGAGTGCATCAGGCCCATCTGGAGGCTGACTCAACATAATGAAATGCAGGGTCCTATTTCTGTCCTGGAGTCAGTAGGTCTGAGGTTGAACTGGCATTCAAAAAGGGTGTACGTGTGTAAGGGATGTTGCTTGGGGGACCACTGGCCTCAGAATCACAGCTGTAATTGCAATGGGAGACTTAAAATGGACTTTTTTCTGACCCCAAGTCTAGTCCCTCCCTACAGCTGGCGTCCTTCTGTAGAGTGCCTACCTAAGATCTCTGCCAATGCCCCGAAATCAGTTGCCCTGGCAACAGCATGTGGTGAGTGGAGTAGAGCAAGGAACCAAGTGCTCTGAGCTCTGGTACCGTGGGCTGGAGGCTTGGACCACAGGAGTGGCTCTTGGCCACATCAGCTGCTACTACTGTACCTCCTCCTGTTCCGCCTCCTCTTCCTTGACACAGGGTCTCCTGTACCCTAGATCGTCCTTGAATTTGAAATTGCTGTACAGCCTAGGATGACCTAGAAGAACTGGTTCTCCTGCCTCCTTCTCCTGTATGCTCAGATTACAGGCATGCATTGCCATCCCTGGTTTGTGCAGGCCTGGAGATCAAACCCAGGGGTTCCATGCACTAGGCAAACTCTATAGTAGCTGTGCTACATTCTCAAGTTTGCAGCTTTTACGGAGTGTTTTAAAAGGGGCATTTTTAGTGCTGGCATTGGGGCGGGGTGAAGGTTTTGGCCCTCTGGAGTCAACAGGGCTCTGCCTGGTCGTTGGAGCACCCCTCAACCCCCACTGCAGGGTGGCTTTTAATTGCTACTGTAGTTTTTAGTTAGCTGAACTATTGGTGTGGTCATGGACAAAGGGCTGGACAGAAAATGGCAGGAATGGACTGAGAGGCTGAGAGACTTTACATTTCTCCCTGCATGTAGCTCACTGGGGATTCTGTACAGAACAGCACCATGGGGCTCAGCAGGAAGTCTGTGTCAGCGCTGTACTTGATGGGTCTGAAGTTTGTGTCCCCTGGTTAGTGGGACCCAGGAGGCTGAGAACCCCAGCTGCTGCCATGAGTCTCTCCTGCCATTTCCATAGGCAGGGACTGACTGTGACCTTTCGAGGTCCCAAAATAGAAGGCAGAACTAGCTTTCAACACCGTAAAACTCTGTGACACTACATGTTGTCACTGCTCTTCAGGGTCCCTTATTAGCAGGGCTGCCTAGAGAGAGGCAGGGGGATGGCCACAGAGGCCACACCAGCCCCAAATCCTAAACAACTCCATCTTGTCAACCCTCAATGTTGGGAAGTGAAAGCAGGTGCCTTTTGCCCTCATCTGTGCCCAGTCCAGACTCCTGCTCTTTGCCTGGTGTGGCTCCTCTAAGAATCCAGGGCCAGCCCTACATCATTGTTCCCAACTTCAGGTGGAAGCAGGAGGCAGAGGGAAAATGCTAGTCATAACCATAACTGCTGTCCTTTGCTTGGGGCTGCTCTGTCCTGGGCACAATGCTTACACAATGCTTCAGTTAACCAACATAGTGAACAACTGTGGGTACGTCTTCAGCTCTGTTTTATAGACAGAAACTGAGGCACTTAGGGCTTGAGTAAACTTGGCCAAGAGCACAAAGCCAGGGAGTGAGGCAGGATTTGTATCTATGTGGTTCAAGCCTATTCCCTTGACTTCTCCTTCGTACTGCTTCCCATTCCCACTCTGATACCCATAGCTGCCAAGGATGGCTTAGACACTTCCGGTCTTGTACCTGCCAATCACATAGCCGTAGTCACCTGTGTTCATGCGACACTTGCAGATACATTACTTTGCAAGATTGGAATGCTAAGAAGATAGCAGTGAGGGCAGAGGACTCTCAGAGGATGGTCTGTGACCCTAGAGACGGAAGTGGCAGAGAGCACTGGGGTCTAGGATCAGATGGCAGAGTCCGTCCCTCAGCCTCCTATGTGAGTGAACATGGGAAAGCTACTCAACTCCTAGGGACCATTTTCCTATCGACAAAAGTAGGACACACTAAGTGTGGGTAACTCACTCCTGAGATCCCAGTATTCAGGAGATAGAGGTAGGAGGACTACCTGTAAACTTAAGGCCAGCCTGGGCTACCAAGTTGGACACAAACAAAGATAAGATAAAGGAGAAGAGATACAGCTTAGTCAGCAGAATTCTCGCCTAGTGTATATGAAGCTTTAGGAGTGATTTCCCAGTACTGCATAAACCAGCACCAGTCTGTGATCCCATACTTGGGAGAATCAAAAGTTCAAGGAGAGAGAAAAAAAGAGAAAGAAATAGAGAGAGAATGAATATTAGAGCAAATGGCACATTTTTAAAGGTTACAAAAAAAAGAAGCCTAGCACATATTTATTTTCTAGGTCCTTGGAAGGAATTTGTTGGAATAAAATGTCATGGAGCTTAGATGTCCATAAATCTGCTTCGGCTTGTACAAGTAAACACACATCCATGCCTAGACACCAAGCCAGCACATGACTTATGCGGTGTTCTTGCCAGAGGCCTCTCCCTGGAGGTCATTAAATGCATGGTCATCTTGGAGCATGTTGGTCCCCGTTTGCACACAGGACACTCCGAGGGAATTGTCACCGAACCCTTACACAGTCCGGAGATCCATGTGTGGAACTGGAACAAAGGCTCTTTAGCAGCTGGCTCTGAGTCAAGCTATCAAGACCAGATGTGATGCCCAGGTATCCAGAGTGGGAAGAAGAGCTGTGGAGAGTCCCGGAGGCGGGAGGTAGCCAGGGCTTTTTGAAGAGTTATTCATTCTCAATGATGCTGAATTTGTGCACACGGGTAAAGAGGCAAGAAGAGAAGGATGTCGGGAGGAGCTGAAGAATCACAGATGCCAAAGCACTAAACAGGAAGTCATTGCAACCAACTAGAATACAGAGACACATTCAGGGCATTTTTGAGGGGGGGAAGACTACTCTAAAAGCAGAATGGAAGAAGCCGAAGTGCCTCAACAAGGTGGGAGATCCTTCTGGAAGTTTCTGTAGTGGTCTAGGTGGGAGAGCATTCTGGAATCTACTGTAGCAGTCTGGGTGAGTTGGGAGTCTCCAGGGAATTAGAAACCAAAGAATAGGGGCGGAATGGATAGAAAGACTCAGAAAAATAAAGTTCCAAGATCTGCAAGAAAAACCCTGGAGATCCAGGAGATGCTATAGTGTGGTTCTTGTCTAATCTTGAAGGCCTTAGACTCAGGAGAACCAAAGATGTGAGCTCAGTCTGAAGATAGGCAGGGTCAAGGAAGAGCTGGTGTTTCTGTTTAAATCCAAAGGTCAAGAAAAAAATGTCCTAACTCAAGACATTCAGGCTAGAAAAATTCTCTTATGAAAACAGGGGTCAGTCTTTTGCTTGGTTCAGACCTTCAACTTGACTGTATGAGGCCTATACATATTGTGGTGAGCATCCCATGACTTTTCCTGGGAAGACAAGAACTAGCATTATTTATCCCAGATAAGACCCTGATGACAAAATAAGAGAAATTAAATTAACTAATGAGTATATTGGAGTTACTGATGGGAACCTGGGGGAAGGGTTACATCCTATCTGGGTTCGTCAACTGGACACAGCCTAGAACACCTGAGAAGAGTCTTGAAGAATTGTCTAGATCAGATTGGCCAGTGGACATGTCGGTTGTTAATTGATATAGGAAGGCATTGTCCACTGTGGGCAGCACCGCCCCTAGGGAGGAGATCCTGGCCTGTACAGGAGAGGTGTTCCTCCATGGTTTCTGCTTCAAGTCCTTCTCCTGACTTCCCTGAACAATGGACTGTGACCTAGAAGTGTCGTCCCAATAAAACCTTCCCTGCCCTAAGTTCTTTCCTCGTGTGACCACTCACAAACACAGCATCACAAGAGCTTCCTGTGAGGTTTACAGACAGCTTCACTAAGTGTCTCCTCTTCCTGAGACACTCTGACAGCCTCCAGAACCTCAGGAGGGACCTCGTGAGTCTTGTTTCTTGTTTGTTTCCTGAGCCTCCCTGTTCTCTTAGCAGAGATCCAGAACAAGCAGGGGAACAACAGTGGGGAACCTACTTTCCACAGTTTATTCCTTCACCCCTCAGCTTTGTCTAAAACATCCTGGCGGGGCCAGGGGGGCAGGATAACGTTTGGCCAATTATTCGGGCACCCCATGACCCAGTCAAATTGGTATATAAACTCCCACACAAAGGGAGGCCAAATAGTGGCTACCACAAAAACAGCAGCCATAGCCAAGCAACAAAGCTAGGTGACAAAGCGCTTATGGAGCAGAGTAGGAGTTAATGACTGACCTACTTTGAAAGATGGAGAAGCCTGAGGTAACCCCAGATTTGGGTTTGCAGTTAAGTGAAATGGGGTCCTGTGATGATTAGCTTTAGTTGTCAGACTGATACAACCTAAAATCTTTAGGGAGGTGAGTCTATATTGGGTTGACTGTGGTCTTGTCTG
>NC_022012.1:43075542-43078856 GCF_000317375.1 Microtus ochrogaster
GGGGGGGGGGGGGGGGGGGAGAGCTTTTATCTGAATAGCAAGATGAATCTGATTAGCTAGTCCTGTGTTCTGAACTCAGCAGCTAACAGTCCTTCTGGGTCCTCAGATACAGATGAAAAGTCATGGTTGTGGGGGAAGGTTTGTTCATCTCATTGAGGTCCCCACGTCCATTTCCATGTGTATTTATGCATGCCGAGCCCTCTGCCCCTCTCTCTCCCTACTTCCTCATTGTCTAGCTTTACACCTATGTAACATTATCTATAACCAAGTTAAGCTTCTGCCTCACTCTGGAAGGCTTTTCCTGGTCTCCCTTTCAGCGACTGTGACGCGGAGATAGTAATTGTACCCCTTGTGCAAGAGCTGTGAGGATTAAGTAAAACCACGTGTATAAATAAAGATGTGTATTAAGATAATTGTTGTTGTGGCTACACATCCATTGCTCTCCCCACGCATAACATCACCACTAATTACAGATTGATTCCCAGGTGCCGGATGATTATCATTTTAGAACTGTATTTATAGCTATTGACATCCACTCGCCTACATAAATCTATACCTAGGGATGTAGGCCTTGGCTTCCAGCATTTCGTGCAAACATCGGCACGCCTGTCTTCCTGGCTGCATGTCTTTCTAGAAGCTATCTACAGGAGCAAGGTGTGAGTGACGCTTGTATATACGCCCCCCTCCTTACGTAAATGAGAGGAGCATTATTCCAGGTCTCATGAGCTCAGATGTCAAGAGGGGATTAAAAGTGTGAGGATTTTATTAGGGGGGAATGTCTGATAAAAGGCAAATGAGGACCACATTGTGAGGCTGCATGGCAAGGCTGACCTGAGGCGAGAAAGGAGGGAGAAAGTTGGGAAGGCATCTTCCTAGGCTGCTATGCTGTGCCATGAAGATCTGGCAAGGCCATTGGGGAGTCCTCCGGCAGGTCAGGTGCTGGAGGAGTTCCCTGCCTTCCAGCACAGTATGACAGTGTTCCTCCTCCTTTATCCACTCCCCTCTTTCCCCCACTTCTTTAAGCTAGGATCGCCTGTGTCTCAGGCTAATGTCACATTTCTGACTCTCCTGCCTCTATCTCCTGAGTGCTCCATCACAGGCATGTGTGTGCCACCATGCCTGGTCTCATGCTGTGCTGGGCTGCCTGAATGCTAGATGCTAGGCAAGTACCCTACTAGCTGAGCTTTATCTCCAACCAGGAGAGAGCTTCTGTTAGCATCTTTATCCCATTCAGTCTCAGGCCTCCATCAGCCCGTGTGAGATGTCAGAGCCAGTCTGGAGCTCTGGCTGCATTTGGATGGGGCACGGGTTCTCTTGGCTGTCATAGGAGGCGTCATCTATTTTTGTACTTGGCAAAAACCACAAAACTACAGATTAAATGACAGAAACTCAAATTCAAGAGACTTTCCCCTTAGGACTCCTCACCTGTGGCTGTGCTATGCTGTGCTTCTGCTTAAACTGCTCTTAAGTCTGGTGTCTCACATAAAGCCTGGCTTGAGCTCTGTCCCTGACCTGTCATGGGAAGCTATGCCTAAGCTTAGCACTGCTACTCTCTAGCAACTTTGGGGAAGACTTACCCTATGCAAGAATGGGAGTATCTAGAACATTCTTTGCTTGACAGATGGGAGCCCATTCTCAGACCAGGAACATCATAAGAGGAGGAGGAGGGCCCGGGGAGGGCCCACCCCTTGAATCTTTTCCTACTGGGGTCCATGACTTCCCTCAAAGTCTTCTAGTCCAGCTTTGATTGGCAGCAAAGAGACTGAGGATGGCAAACCAGGACGTTGACTTGGTGGGAACCACCTTAGGTTCCGTTGCCAAGTCCACTGATGGAACCAGCCCCAGCACTCCAGTACTGTATCCATGAAAGTGTTATTTATGTGAAAGCTATATCTACAGAGGGAACAATAAACCGGAAAGCAAAGTATGAAGGTTTGCAGCGAGCGCTGTAAAGTTTTATATTCCTGAAAACTAGGGATAAAAGATATAACCATTTAAGGCAAAGTGGATAAAAGGGGTTTCCACGCGATTGTAAAACAGCCTTATAATAGTTAATTGCTAGTTTCTTATTACGATGGGGAGAGTCAAAATAGGCTTTAAAAACCCCACACTGCAAAGTGAAAAGAGGTAGAAAAAAAGAGACAGGAAGGGGTGACCTGTTAAAAAGATTTAAGTCACGTTTTGGCACTTCTAGCAGAGAGAACACTGTTGTTTCAAAGCGCTGGACATGTCCGATAGTAGTGACTAGCCACTCCCAAGTCTGTCTTGCATTCCCCATCCTTAGTCTACCATCCAAGGAGTAGAAAGGACATTTCTTCCCACACTGTAGTGCTTTATGACCAGTGACAGTACACAAGAGCATCCAAAACCCTCCCATTGCGATGCTCAGCTCCCACTCCATCCCAGAGCCTCCACCGGCCTGGCACTGTGCTAGCAACTGGGTGGAAGAGAGTGTGTGGGCAATAGGAAAGTCAAGCAGACCACAGGCATCTATGGGTGACAGGGGAAGACAGTGGACAGGACGGATACCCAGAGAGGACTTAAGGCTTCACAGAGGGCAGCTGATCTGAGTTGGGTGTTGGTGGCAGGGCAGGAACATGCCAGAATGACAAATTCTCGTGTGCAAGGGAATAGTGTGAGTGAGGTAACTTCCAAGGGTCCATTTACACTACACCCCTTTAAATGATGCTGTAGCAACTAATGGCAGGGTTCAGAATGTATCTCCACAGGGAGGGGGGCAGGTTCTTGTGTCCCTGAAGGAGGAGTAGAGCAGAGACATACGGTTGTAGCAGAATCAGAAACAGTTTATTAGGAAAAGATATACATACTTCAAAGGACCAAGACTGTGGAGCCACCATAATGGCTCAGTGGGTAGGTGGACTGGCCTTTGATACTTGGTGGCCTGAGCTCAATCTTTGGGACCCACACGGTGGAGGGAGAGAACTGACTCCCATAGTTTGTTCTTTGATCTCTATGTGTGCATTATGGTACACACACGCACACACGTGCGTGCACACACACCACATCAAATTAATTAATCAATTAGTTAATTAACAAATGGAAGGGAAAGGCCAGATGTGGCTGTACACCTTTGTAATCTCAGAACTGGGGAAGCAGAGACTGGCAGAACCTTAGGGTTGGCAGCCAGCCTAGTCCAATCAGGGAGCTCTAGGACCAGTGACTGACCATGTCTTAAAACACAAGGTGGATAGCACTCATGGTTGACCTCTGGCCTTCGCTCTGAGTTTCACACATACCCAGGTGCACAGGAACACACACATACACACACACACACACACACACACACACACACA
>NC_022012.1:43078956-43101557 GCF_000317375.1 Microtus ochrogaster
AGAGAGAGAGAGAGAGAGAGAGAGAGAGAGAGAGAGAGAGAGAAGGAGAGAGAGAGGATACCCTTTTGGGCTTACGGATTCTAACAGAGTTCATAACGGTGAGGATGGCATGGCAGCAGGTGGAGAGAACAGGAAATCTGACAGGTTCTGTTTTCAACAGCAAACATGAAGCAGAGAGAGTGAACTGGAATTGGGGCCAGACTACATCCCCCCAGGGACCGTCTTCCTTCAGCAAGGCTGCACCTCACAGAACAGCCCCAAATACCAAATAGCACCCCCAACTGGGAAGGAAGCACTCAAATAGCCAAGCCTCGGGAAACATTCTCAATCAAGCCACCACAATTTCCAAAGGAGGAAGTGGGCTAGGGCAGGGAGGGCTCAGGAACTACACAAGGATCAGAGCTTTGCTGCACTTAAGTGACAGCTTCCGGACTCATTTGCATGGTGCAGGCTTTTCTGTCCATGCTCCATTCATTACATGGCATGCTACATACAACTTCTCGCATCACATACCTCATTAGCATATTCAGCTCCACACAGGGGTGTGTTTTAATATGATAAGGAGCCCAGGTGACCGTCAGATCCTGTGCAGTGCCTCTGTGCCTGGGCTAATGGCCATTGGAATTGCCTTTACCACTTGAGGTTTTTTTGTCTTTATTTGATCTTTGTGTGGAGGGTGTGCATGTATACACACATATGTGAGAGCACAGAACTCAGATGTCAGCCTTAAGAGCAAGTGCTGTCACCTGCTAAGCCATCTTGCTGTTTTTCTGTAATATGCAGATTTCATAAGGCTTTGCGGCAGACATTCCAGAGAAGCATACCCTCTACCCTACAGTGTACAACCTGTGTGAACCAACACAGACACCCTGTAAAGCTGGCGTGTCAGATGCACCTCGGGAGGGTGAGGCAGAGCCCAAAACCCAGCAGGCACCGCCCCGGATCCTCAGGGCTTCCCATGTCTGATATCTAGGACTGGAGGTCAGATGGGACGGAGCTACTTGTCTCTTCCTGACTACAGGGTGACCTCTACTCCACTCCCAACCTGGAGATCCCTAAGGAGATGTTAGAGGGCTGGGGCAGGTGTGGGGCAGGGGTAGGGTAGGGTGGGGGAATCCATTTCCCCCTTCAGCCAGAAAAAAAAAAAAAGCACATTTGAGGAAGCTTACAAATTCCTTCTGCACAAAGGTAGCATTATTGGAGTATTGTTGGAGAACAGATTTTTAAAAAAATATTTATTTATTTATTTATCATGTATACAGTATTCTACCCGCATGTATGAACAGACACTGCTCTTAGTCACTGAGCCATCTCTCCAGTCCCAAGAACAGATTTTTGTTTTTTTAAAGACAGGGTCTCACTATGTAGCTCTTGTTGGCCTGGGACTCACTATATAGACTGACTGGCCTTAAACTCACAGAAATCTGCGTGCCTCTGCCTTCCAAATGCTGGGATTAGGGGTATGTGCCATCATGCCCTACGTAGAAAATAGGTTTTTGAAACAACAACTCTTGTCAATCTAGTCCTACAGAGCAAACTCTCAGCCCCACAGGGAGAGTCCCCCTGCTGGCAGTGCCCTCTTCGAGCCTCACCGAGGAGATCATCTCTCAGAGAAGGTAGAGGAAACTGGTAGAACCATGCCCTTCCTGTGAGTGGTAGCCCCCGCTCAGTTCACAGGGACTGCTTCCTGCCCCAGAGTCAGTCTGTCCTTCCTGGGGGAGGGAAGGTCTTGGGATGACCAGTCTCCTATGAGCTCTGCTGAGTCATGCAGCATTTGACCTGTGACCCCCACAGGAAACCCTTCCGACTCCTTAGTTATGTCTGGAGAAAAGCCATGCATGACCCCACACTTGGCAAAATGGGAGGTTCCTTCCCCCACCCCCACCCCCCCACACACAGCCACCAGCCTGACTTCTCTTGAACTTGGGGAGGAGAGATTGGAGGAAGAACCTGGAGATTCTCTTGACCCTGCGGTTGTGGCTGCTGAAGGGGCTGGAGAGCACACATGGCAGCAGGTGCCCCCGATGACCCCTCTACTGGAGATCACCCATGGTAGCAGGTTCCCTGATGACCCTCCGCTGGAGATCACCCATGGCAGCAGGCGCCCCAGATGACCCTCTGATGGAGATCACCCATGGCAGCAGGCGCCTCGATGACCCCTCTGCTGGAGGGCACCCATGGCAGCAGGTGCCCCAGATGACCCCTCTGCTGGAGAGCACCCATGGCAGCAGGTGCCCCAGATGACCCCTCTGCTGGAGAGCGCCCATGCCAGCAGGTTCCCCAGTGACCCCTCTTAAGGACTTACAGCACATGCAGTGGTTTCCAGGACAGAAAGAACCTGGCTCTATGGTCATCTTAACAGAAAATAAATCCAGTAGGAAGCATATTCCTTGGTGGATTGGACAGTAGTGAACCTCCACCGCTCAGCTCTGGCTATCTCTCTGGTTAAATGACAATTAAGCTTGTCCTGTGTGTGCTCGTGATTTGGGGAGACACAACCCCGAAACCAGCTATAGCAGAGCACAGAGTAACCCCTGTGAGAACTGTAAGCCTGCTGCTTGGTGGGTTTGAGTTTCATCGCCAAGAATAGGTCTTAGGAGCCAAAGAAGGGGCATGAATGCATCAGCCAAGAGGAAAGGGCGGGACACTCATGAAGCCTGAGACCCTAGAGAAGTATCACCCGGAGGGTATGGCATCATTCCCTGTATCTGGAAGGTCCTGTTGAGGTCACCACACCATCTCCTGCATCCAAAGAAACTGAACCAGGACATGGCTGGTATCTCGGAAGGCCTGCAGGGAGTAAGTCTGAGACCCATACTGGGGTAGGTCCTCAGGCTTAGGAAGCGCTTGGCACCATCTCAACTCAGGAGGCTGTCCTGGGGGTGATGGGAGATGGAAATGACAAAATGGGTCCTCTGTCTCTTGCCACACTGGCATGCTGGCCTCCAGTCTGCTTTTCTATCCCTTTCTTCTGAGCTTATAGAGTTGATCCATATTCATCACGTGAGCACACTGCACGTGTTACCTGGTACGAAGCATGGTTTCTCTTTCTGTGTGAACGCAGTGTGCCCCAGTTTACAAACTCTCCTGTGCTGGAGACAGATGGATTTACAAAAAAGCAAGACTAAACCGTGAATGGAACTCACCCACCATCGACTAAATCCTCACTGCAATCTCATAAAATGGGTGCTTTATTATGCCGAGTTTTACAGACAGGAAAATGGAGGCACGTGGAAGACTGCCCAAGATCTCAGGGCAGGAATGATGAGCCCGCCAACAATGTCTACCTCCTGCCTTCTAAGGCTTGTGTATGTGGCACAGTGTGAAATAGAAGGCCTTTGCTGAGTTCTGAGTCAAGACTTCTAAAAACGAGCAGATTCTAGATGTTCCACGTGGATAGGCGATAGCCACAATGACCTGTGTGGAGGAAAGCCCAGAAGATGGTGTGATAAGGAGCCAGAAGATAGCACAGTCCACAGAATACTGGATGTACAAGCTTGAGGGTCTGAGATCAAATCCCTGGCACTGGGTGTCATGGACCTGTAACTCTAATTCTGTTGGGAGACAGAAGAATGGAGACCCCTGAGCCTTGCTGATCAGTAGCCTAACCAAATCAGTGAGATCCATGTTCAGGGAGAATCTAAGGAAGATACCCCTGGCCTCTGCACACTCACTTGCACACACAAGTACACACACACATAGATACACACACATATGCCTGCACACATACAAAAAAAAAGATGGTGTGTTGGGGCTAGAGAGAGGGCTCAGTGATTAAAATACTTTCTGCTAAACCAGAGGACCTGAGCTTGGTTCTCAGCACCCACATCCAGCCACTCACAGTTGCCTGTAACTCCAACATCAGGGGCATCTGCTGTCTCTGACTTCTTCAGGCACCTGCTAACATGTACATGTTCCCCTGAAGACACAGATGCATGCTCATAACGTGATAAAGGGAAGCTCGGGAAAGGAAAGACTGAGGGAGAGAGAGAGAGAGAGAGAGAGAGAGAGAGAGAGAGAGAGAGAGAGAGAGGAAGGTGAATACCAACATCAAGTGAGCTGAGACATTCAGGGCCTGGCTTTGAAGCTGGGAAAGCACGCCCCACAGTCAGCACAGGTGGCCCAAGTCTGGGAAAGGCAAGGAGGCAGATTCTTTCCTAGATCTTCCAGAAGGCACTCAGCCCTGGGGCTCCATTTTGGACTTCTCAAACCAATGAACCCCCTCCCACAGAACAACAACAGCAGCAGCAACTCTGACAAAAGCCAGCTTTCATTCCGGGGAAAATAGTGTCTTGTTTGGAGCCAAATCTTAGAGGCCATGGCGAGCAATGTGGATTCAGGTTGTCCTGAATGACCTGCTCCACTATAGAAGTAGTGACAGTCACAGCACAAATGCCACTTAGGGCACTTACCAGCTACACTGTGGGAGCAGCAGGTAGGCTGGTTATAGTGAAGAAGGAGGTCTCTGCTGTAGGGGCAAGCCACTGTGTGATCTGATAACATGCTTTGGATACTCGAAGCCCATGTGTGGTCTGTTAATGGTTTTACCTGCTAGTCAGAAGGCTAGCTAGATACAGGCATGGCCGATCAATGCCTACGAATGGGTACTAAAGATAGCCCCTGGTAATTTTAGCTCTGGATCTGCAACATTCCAAGTCTCTGCATTCATGGTTGTTCTAATCAGTCAATTAATATGCAAAATCTTCAACACAGATGTGGCCTTTTCAGGGGAACCTCAGTTCACAAGAACGGACCACATGCAGGTGCAGTAGGTTGATGACTTGCCAGTCGGCGGGGGCAAGACTGGAGGTCACGCTATAGCCACACTGTGGACATGGTATCTGCTGTCCCGATATGTAAAGGGATAGACTCGTGAAAGCCTTGCTTAGGACAGCCGTATCTTCCTCATTGAGACACTCCTCCCTGAAACAAGCCTGGGGTAAATGAGTGTCTCCCAGGCACTGGCCCTATCTGCCACCCCACTGACCTGTTCCTAGTACTTGTGCTCATAGCCCACCTCTAGCGCCTTTCCCCCAGGATGGTGAGGAGTGGTTTCAGGTTGATATAGCATTGACTGGAGTTCGGCAGAGGAGAGAAACAGTCTTCCAAAGGTGTATGCTGAGAGAGCTTTGGACAAAAGTGTCCCGCACCACCAGCCACCCACATCTTCATCTCATGTACAAAGACAGGGAGAACTAGAGCCAGCCTTGTACGTGAGAAGATGAGCATGGCCAGAGCCTAGGCAGGAGTCGCAGAACACAGGCCTCAGTATGGGCACGTGGTGACAGACGGGTTTGGTGGCGCTGCCTTTGCCTGAGTACTTGAAGCTCAGGAACGCTGTCCTTATTGTTGACCCAAAGGATAGGACTGGCCTTGAAGGAAGGGGGCTGCAGACACCACCGGTGAGGGATTGGGGTCTTTATTTGGAAGGCACAGCAGGGAAGGGGGCAGTAAAACACTTTGTGCCTGACTTTCCATAGAATTTCTGGGCTTTGTTGCCACCTGGTGGACAGAATCTAGAAGTAATTGTAGTTGGCCAAATAATGGTGTCTTGCTGGATGTTTCTTTCTTTCTGAACCATTTACTGGAAAAGTTCTTCTAGATTGGGGGAAGGGAATTCCAGGGTTCCTATAAGTCCCCCACATGCCATGCTTACAAATCTCCTTCTTCTATGGATTTAAAGCTCATTACAAAGGGTCAAGGCCGTAGGGCTGCATGGGAGATCTGGCCAGGCTCAGGATGGGATCCTCAAGTGCGGAAGGGTCTCTCACTGTTTCAATGCTGAAGTTTTATGGAGAAACTCTGTTAGGAAGCTGAAAGTGTGGGGGTGAGTAGGGAACATAAAGGGACAGAGAGGACACCAGTGTTTGGGTGCAGCATGGTACAAGCAGGCTCCTTAGTGGCCTGGCCTTAAGGTAAGTGCCTAGCTCATTTGGCTAGACCTGTCTTTGATATAGGACAAGCAGGACAAAGGTCCCCATCCACCATTTACCAGGATCAATTCTCACTGGTTCCAAATGTGTCCTGAGCCAGTGAAGAAGGACCAGCACGATGCTAGGTGTCTCTCCTTGAGCCCTGTAGATTCCCTCAACTTTTCTCCACTGGGATCTCAGAACCCCCAATACCTATGAAGTGGTAATGGTGTGAGCCCCACTTGTAGACACACAAGGAGACCCAAGATGCAGAAGATTTGACACTTTGGGGTCTAACACTCCACAACACACTCATGTTGTTCTCAGTAAACATGGCTCAGAAAGCAGAGGGATGTCTAAGTGTAGCTCTGGTCTCCCTCCTCCCAAAAGCTCCAACAGAAAACCGAGGTAGACCCCTCTTCCTTAGCCACCCTCTCCGGAGCCACACAGCTAAAGGTCCCTTTTGAAAGGCTTCTAGGAAAGGAGCGGCAGGTTGCTCTTTTCCCAACTCCTGTTTTATTAATCATTGTTAGCATTGGCATCGCCAGGAAGTTCTTCCTCCAGTCTAACTTCTACACTTCCAGAAAGGAAGAAAGAGAGAAAGGAATAGGAGGGAAAGGAGAGAGAGAGAGAGAGAGAGAGAGAGAGAGAGAGAGAGAGAGAGAGAGAGAAGCCAGGCGCCAGCCTCTATTTCAGGATGGGGTATTCTTATTCCCTAAAACTAGGGTTGAATTCTCTAACCACGACACTGTGACATTCCAGGCTGGCCATCACAAGCCTCAGTGGAATAGCTTAAATTATAGAGGACTAAGTTAGAAAAATGGAAAGACAAAGATCCAAAAAAAAAAAAAAAAAACCCACCCAGTCCCAGCTGATAACTAGTTGGTAGCCAAGTGTTTGCCTTGGGGTGCCCTCCACCTCACCGGTCAGGATATCCACTGCAGCTGGAGGAAGAGGCCAAGGAGTTGGTGTTAGGCCAAGGCCATTGCGTGGAGTGGGCTGGACCAGTGTGACTGCCTCCGGTGCAGTCAGAGGAGCTGCCCCTTCTTGCCCAACATCCCCTCCCCCGAAGATGCAGAGGGTGGCGGAGGGAGTGATTAGCATGGGGCATTGTCCCCAGATAATGGGCCCCAGCTGCCTCCAGAAAGGAGAGACAAAGCGCCTGGCGGCTCCACGCGCATTATCCCCTCGTTAAATCTCTGTTATTAGATTAGATTCAGAATGTATTGATTCAGAGGCTGGGGGAGGAGGGGGAGGGAGGAGAAGCTGGCTGGCAAACACTGAGCTGCACTCCCGCCCCCCCCCCCATCCATCATCAGGAAACTTTTCCTCCAAACTAGCCTAGGGGGAATTCACAGTTGTGGCCCCTGCCTCCCAACCCCAACCCCAACCCCAACCCCTCAGTGCTGGCTGATAAGCTCAGCCTACCTGTCCCAGCTCTCCTGAAAAGCCACCAGGTGTCCACTCTAGGGTATGCCTTTAAGGTCGTTGAGCACAGGCGGCCAACATTAGGCACAAAAGCAACTTCCCGTCCTAGGAGCCAGTGGCAATCTCCTAGCAACCCAAGAGCACCAAGGCTTGCAGGGCTACAGAACACTTCCACAGTTGGGGGTGGAGTAGGGAAGGTTGCTGCTAGAAGCAGGGTGGGTGGGGAAAGGCCGAGGAGCTCTTGGGAGGTGAGATGGGGAGGTGAAGGAGGGGCATGGAGACCTGAAGCCCATCCCTCTTCATAGGACAGGCTCAGAGGCAGTGGGGCCCTGTTAAACTAAAGCAGGCCTAGAGAAGCTGGACCATGCTAAAAGCCCTTGACTGCTCACCACTAGCAGAAGGAAAGGCTGGTTCTCTGCCCGCACTCTGGCACTATGGTTTTTACCTAGAACCTGGCGTGTTTCTCTGTGGGTCTGTTTAGTAGCCACTCAAGGAGTGTGGAGTGTCTGTCTAACTTCTCTTCCTTCTTCAGACTACCCCCACTGGAGAAGACAACTCTTGGGTAAAAGCCGTTATCTTCTGAGAGCCACCTTGACCCCTCAAGCCAAGGACCTCTTAGGATAACCTTGCAGATGAGACAGTGACGGGTGGGAATAGACAGGTCCTTATCTCGACTAGAACTGGTCAATTATTCCTACCTCCTGCCACTGGCCACAAATCTTCCTTCATTTATTCCTAAAGTTCATGTCAGGACCCTGAACCTGAATTTAGGGTCACTGTACCCTCTTATCTGATTTATCCCAATATGGCTACCTCTCTGCTCATTAAACAACACTACCCTCTCTCCACAGGGTCTCACTGTCGCTCAGACCGACCTTGAACTAACAGTAATCCTCGGCCTCATGAGTGCTGGGTGTACAGGTGTGAGCCACCATTCCTGCCTCTACTTATCTCTTCCGTCGGCACATTAGGGATTGGAGGCCCAGCCTCACATCTGACTAAGGCCCGGCCTCAGACTGAGCTTTAGTTACGAAAGGAAAGAAGTAAGCAAGTGATTGGGTGTCCCCAAACATGGACATGGTAAAGACTTCTTAGGGAATGGTCCAAGATTAGCATTGATGAAGAGAAGTTCTCCAGTGTTGAACCTCAGTTTCCCATCCTTGGGAACATGGTATAGATGTCAGATCAATGCTCCTATTGGATGTGGCCAGTGGACCAGAAGATGTTACATGCAGCAGCTCATTCCTGAGGTGGTTAATTGGCCGCCTCAGTACTGGGCTCTGTCGCCCCATTGATTACGAATGAAGGGTGAGAAGGGGGAGATGGGGAATCAATAGGCTGATGAGTGTCTTACTAGCTCTCTGGTTGAACACTTTGTCAATAGCTACCCACTTAATGGCCAGTGGTGCATTGACTGTCCATCTTTCTATCCTTGTGGCCTGGGATATGAGAACCTTCTGATAGCGTGTGACGAGGCCCAGCAATCCTAGTAGGTGGGGCAGCTTTTGACTCTAAAGCCAGGCTCCAAATGAGGAATTGCAGGGCCTATCCTGAACAAGGAGGAGTGCCCCACCTCTTGCCCATCCTTGCTCAGCCAAAGGAAACTCTTGGTCCCACACTTTCCCATTTGACTCACACATAAGCAAAACAAAACAAAAGGTGAAATTCTGAAGTCATATCAAAAGTCACGTGTCTGGGGTGGGGGTGGTGATGAGACCTCAATCCGGGTTCACCAGAGGAGCTAGCAGGAAGTCAGAATCCAGGAACTCTTTCTGATAGTGGAGATCCTGGGACAAGAGGCAACTAATAAAAGGTAAACCAGGTGACCCTTCTTCAGCCTTGGGCTCTTTTAGATGTGACAAACCCCAAGGCTCCCAATTTCTGCCCTCTGCTCATCCTCCAGGTGGTTTGTGAGCTGAAACTGCAGAGTTGGGGGTTTGAGAATGGCCGTTCCCAGTGTTTGTATTGACTCTCTTATTGTTGACTGCTCTGGAATGGCTTTAGAGGTAAGGGAACTGTTTGATTTTATCCCAGACAAGTTTTTGGTGGGTCCTGTCCCTGTAGCCCGGCCATTTGTTGTCTAGTCCCCCCTACCTTGCTCTACTTTGAGTGTCAAGCAACTCATATATTTTTATATTTTGGTTGTGAGCCTAGCCTTTAACTGTTGAGCCATCTCTCCAGCCCAGAGTGTCAAGCAACTCAAGATAGCGAGAAGGATAAGATAGGAACAAGCTAAAGTGTCAGAGGGAGCCTCATCTACACACTCTTCAGACTAAGACAGAATATTCCTTTCCCTAGATGCCTGTTAGGTGGGAGGAGTTGGGGCATTGCTTAGCGTGCCTAAGCCTTGATGTCTAGGACAGGCGACAGTTATGTCCAAGTTATATCCCAGCTCTGCCTCCATCCAAGTTAGGGCACCAGGCACTAGTTACTAAGAATTCCCAGCAGAGTTGGCCCAAGCTAAGCCTTGCCTTTAGAGTCACCTAAGCACGAAGCTGGAGAGTGCTGACCGTGGTGCTGAAGTCTTATCGCCTCGCGGCACTCTGTTGCAGTGTTAAGAGCTTGCTCCCTAGAGACCATATAAATCCAGAAGCACTGGCCCACAGGAATCCTTCCAGCATTTCCCCAGTGGGCTGCAAAAAGCCTCCCTCTCTCCCCTCATTTGATAAATGCTCAGTCTTGACCTTCAAACTGATCCACCTCCTATTGTTTCATCATGATGGCTGTCACGTCACCCTCTAGTTCCCTGGTCCAGGACGCATCAGTCAACTGAAACTACAGGTAACTTCACCATCCAGCCTTTTCCCATAGCTGAATACAAATGGTCATGGACAGAGAATAAGATATCATTGCGTTTTATTATCCCCTGCCCCTACTGGCTGATAAAGCTGAGTGCTTAGGGAAGCGGCCACAGGTGAGCTGAAGAGGGAGCCATTTGGGGACTGGATAAAATGGATGTAGAAGTCTCAGGCACCTATACTAGAGGGTTAGTTTTTCTTTGAACAAGAAACAAATTTTGTGGAAATGAGCAGTTCCAAGGGAAGCTTTAATCAGGGAAGTGCTGGAAAGGAAATCAAGGCCCAACGCATTGATGAGTAAGTAAAGTTAGAGAGTACTTGTTTTCTCTCGAACTAGGTATCATGCTTTAAAGCCATGGTAAAGGAAGCTGGGAATGAAGTGGGGGAGGCAGAATGGGTCTTCATCACTAAGTTTCGGGACCAAGGGTTCAGACACTAGTTTGGGACTGCTCGGACTAACTGGTGTTGGAAACAGAATGAAGGACCTAAGGAGAAATCCCCCAGCCCCGAGTACCCTGCTGGGTTGTGTTCACTCGAGAATAATGCCAAACGGACCAGAGCGTGACCAGGGTGATGCTGTAGACCAACACAGCTAGCAGGTAGATGCGGAATAGCAGCCTGTCCAGCACATACCCCACTCGTAGCCAATCCCGAGCCACCTCCCGCATCTCATCCCGCTTCTCCAGGAAGTGCCGGATGGAGGCTAGCTCTTGCAAGAGCCCACGCACAGCCAGCGAGGCCTCTCTAGGTGGTGGGGGAGGGCTACCTCTGTCCCTCGAGGTCTTCTCCAAGTCCTGGGGTCCCCCAACATGGCTGACGTGGTTTCCCATGGCTGGAAGAAGAACAGAGCCTTGGTGTGAAAGGGAGGCCAGTGAGCTACCCTGATGCTGTAGCAGAGGAGTGGGGTATGGGGACCAGAAGTCAACTTTGGCTGTCTTCCTCAGTTGTGTTCTCCCTTTCTCTCTCTCTTTTAGGACAGGGTCTCCCTATGTGGTCCTGGCTGGCCTGAAACTCACTACATAGACCAGGGCAGCATCAAACTCACAGAGATATGCCTATTCATGTCTCCCACAGTGCTTGGGATTCAAGGCGTGCACCACCACACCCAACTCCTCTGAGCCCTTCTCAGCCCATGGGGCTCAGCCTCCAGGACTTGCATCCTATATCCACCCAGACTGGTAAGGGGTTCAAAGGCAAAGCAAAAGGGCATGACTGGGCGTGGTGGTGCACACCTTTAACCCCATCACTTCCAAGACAGGAAAGATCTCTGCAAAGTCCAGCCTGGTCTACATAGCTTGTGAGACCTGTTCTTTTTGTTTTGTTTTGTTTTTTAAGTGGAAAGGGAAACAGGGTTCCAGTCTGATTGACATCTTTGACTGAAGCATCCTCCTGCCTCTATCCTGTACCCAATCCCCAGGTCCTACCCTGCATTCCTGGCATGTCACAGTCCCCAGACTCTCTGTGTGAGTCTGGCCCTGTCCTCTCTCACCTGAGCAGTCATCAGCCTTGCTGGCTTGGAAGGTGGCTGGAGGCCTATTGGTCATTGGCTGCTCCCCAAGGCAGAGCAGCCAGGCTATTTTCCGTAGGACCAGGTGCCTTAGCCAGTCCGGGACGGGCCGCTGTAGGTCCTGCTTGTGTACCAGCCGCACAATGAAGATGGTCTCGGCAAGGCTTATCACCAGCAGAGCCATGCAGACCACAAAGTAGACGCCTGAGCCAGAGAAAGAGATCCACTAAGAGTGGGGGCAGGTCCTCGCCACAGTGGGCACTTCCGGGGGTGGGGCTTACCGATGAGGGGCGTGCCGATGGCCGTTGCAGGCAGGGTATCTGACACAATGATGAGAAAGACGGAGTATCCCAGAAGGAGTGTGATCTTGAAGGAGACTCTCTCGCCACTGTCCGGGGGCAGGCAAAAGCCCACGATGTCTACCACCATGAGGAAGATACTGGGCAGCAAGAGACTGACTGCGTAGAATAAAGGCCGCCGGCGGATGACCACCTGGGACCAGGACAGAAGCTTGAGAAATGACTGGGCAGACAGGAGCCCCGGGACCATTAGTCCATACCCACCCCACTCTCTTACAGAATGTCTAGCCTGGGACTGTTTGGGAAGGAGAGTAACAGACCCCTAGCCTTCCTCCCGCACCAGGCTTGTGGCTGTTGAGGATAAACATGGGGATGCTTCAGTGGTGTCCCGGTCTCCCTTGCTGAGGTTGCATGGAATGGGTATGAACCTGGAGGTGGCAGAAGGGCTACTATATCCTTCCCAGTTTGCCTCCCGAGGCCACCGGCGCTGTGGAGGTCTGCTTGTTTTTGTGGCTACCCCAGGCACCGCCACACCCACTCACGTAGAACTTCATTTCTGCATAGCTGCTACTGGTTTCCATACTGAACTCCTGGAACTGGGGCAGCACTCCCAGTAACTCCCACTCGCCCTGGTTCATGAAGATGCTCTTGTCTGACCTCACTTCTTCTGGTGACCTCCACAGGGAAATGTTGATGTCCTGGACTGAGAGGAGACAAAAAGCAAAAAAAAAAAAAAAAAAAGCTTCAGACGCTCAAGCATAACCCAGACCTCTGCCCTTAACCCTCAGCCCTGGTTTCCTCAGCTGCACAGAAACGAAGTTCTATGTGGGTGGGTGTGGCTGTGGCTGGGGTAGCATCAGAAAGCTAGGTGACAGAACACATTCCATCTGTCTCACAAGCCTATAGTGCAAAGAACTGTAGGAAGTGTCCATTAGAAAGCTTTCTGCTTCTGTCTCTCTCGCTCACTTACACACACACACACACACACACACACACACACACACACACCTTCCAAACAGATTTCTATGTTAGGGTTTCTCACCTAGGAAATGATTAAACACAACATTTTTACCTCTGCCTTCACAGAACTACCTGTCTTTGAAAAAGAATTAAGAAAATAAGATAAATCTTCAATGACACCATACCAAAGATATATATATATATATATATATATATATATATATATATACACACACATATGGGGGTGGGTGTGTATGTATTATACATATATATGGAATGTATATAATATAATACATAATATATTATAATATATGTAAAGGAAACTAAATGTCCATCAGAAGAGAAAATATTTAATAAACAATGTTATACCTAGATGAGTCTATTGCAGTTAAAAATTATGAGGAAGATCTCATACACACTAACTTTAAAAAAAAAGTCAGGGATTCATTGTTGATACAAAGAATCAAGTAGCAGTGTATGATAGTATATGCAATATGTGCCCTCCGTAGGTAGCACATGCACATACATGTGGATGGAAATGCATAGAGAAGTAAATGGAAGATTCTATCATGACATGTTCTGTTTAAAAACAATTTCTTTATGTGTACGAGTGTTTGGCCTGCATGGATATGTGTGTACTGTGTGTGTGCAGTGACTATGGAGGCCAGAAGAAGGCACTGAATTCCCTGGAACTGGAGTTAGCAGTTGTGAGCTATCACGTGGGTGTCGGGAACAGAACCTAGGTCTTCGGGAAGGGCAACAAGTACTCTCAACTGCTGAGTCATCTTTCAGCCCCCTTTAGCTGAAATTTAATGTAATGACCATGTCGGAACAATAGTCCAGCAGTATGCCTTCCCCAACCCTCCACTGAATAGCTGGCACTTACACATTCACTAAAATTCTCAGAACCAGACACTGTGCTAGAGAGTCTAACAGTGCCAGAAAACACGTTCCCACTCCTCTGAAATTATATCCATGAGAAAATTAGACACGGACCGAACACATATTATCAAGTGATGAAGTTAGTAAGAAAAACCAGGGTTTTTAAAAACTGCACGAGAGATTGCTAGTCTAGGGGGCTATGGGAAGTCCTCCCAGGGGCTGGTGACACCTGAAGGATATACAGGTCAGCAGAGAGGTTCAGCAGGCTGTGTTTGGGGTGGCAGGAGTAGGGGAAGGAAGAGGGGAAGGTAGCCTGGGAGAGGGAAGAGCCTGTGACAGAGAACAGGCAAGGACCTCTGTCTGGGCCTCCAGAAGAAGACAGCTGGGCTGGCACACACCAGACGAAGCTGGTGTGGTACACTGTGGGCAGGACCAGGTCAAGGATTTGGATCGGGTCCCAGGACTGCTGGGAAGCCATTGAGGGGTTTAAATGACATGATCAATTTGCATTTTTAATAAGAGCTCACTGGCTGCTGCGGGGAGCGTGAACCACAGTGGGGGTGGTGTGTGTGGAAGACCAGGGCGGGAAGGAATGAGGGCACCTGGACAGGAGGTGTGGGTGTGAATCAGGAGTGAAGAGGAAGTGGGGCGGGCCTGAGATACATTTCCTGCCAGATCCTCTTTGAGACACTGAGTGAGAATTGTCCCTTGCTGAGTGCCTTGGAGCCGATTCACACCATCTCATTATTCCTTGTAACAACTAGGGGAGGCAGTGAGAATAGCAATATTGGCTCCAACTGGAGGAATAGAAAATGGAGACTCATTGACTTTAAAAAGACCATGGTGGGGAGCTTGCTTAGCATGTATAAGGTCTTAGGTCAGATTCCCCAGAACCACAAAGGAACAAGACAAATGAAAGAGACTGGTTAAAGGGAAGAGAAGAAGGGAAAAAAATAAGTGGTGTATTGATTAAAGAAAGATGTGTCAGAGAGAGTATTCCTGACCCCAAGTACCTAGAGTCCCAATCTCTGCCCCACCCACAAGCGCACAGACTCACTGGTGTGCAGCCAGCTGGTGAAGGTCAGGGAGCAGTTCTGCACATCAAAGGGGAAGTTATAGATGTCAAGGGTGCAGGCAGTCACCACCTGCAGGGGCTTGTAGTTCTGGACTTCACCGTGGTGATGCACATACACGTACGGGATGTTCGGAGACTTTCCCACGTCCACACTGGTCAGGGAAGAGGAATCAACTTGTGGGCTGAAGAGGCAGATAGATCCTTGCCCTGGAAAGCTAAAGATCTTTTGAGTAGCCCAGTAGGAAAGGAAATTCAGGGAAGGTTTGGACAGCAAGATAATCCAGACATTTTGTCCGGCCTTAATTTTCCAGTGTTATCAAGCTTAGCTTTCTGACTATCATCAAAGTCGTGTTCCAAACAATAAAAGGTGTTTCTCTTTGGTTCCTCTAGCAACCTAACTCTTAAAGGGGGAGAAGGAATCCATGAGTCTACAAGCCACTGGCTGTAGGGAGCTAGCCTGGCTGTCTCCGGGCTGTTACACCCACTCCATGCCAGATAGAAAAGAGGTGACACCCAGGATAATGGTGGGTTGATAGGAGAGAAGGATCCTATGATCCATCCTGACTCTGATTTTGCGTTGATTCTTACTACTAGAAGCCCCCAAATAGGAACAGTCATCATCTCAGGAGGAAGAGAATGGAGACTATGAGTAAGAACAGCGGAGCCTAGGAAAATCCAACAAGAATTGGCCCATTCTCGTGACTGAGCCTGGACCCCAAGGCCTGAGGTAAGCTGAACCCAGGGTCCCTGTCTTTACCTTCTGTGGGATAAAAATGAGAAGCTAAGATAAAGGGCAGGAAGAAATTTCTAGAACACTTACCACCTATGCCATTTGGGGCATTCAAGGGTGGGGTTAAATTTAATAGTCTTCTTCGGGAAAATGCTATAGAGTAGGATAGTGCAGTTGGCACTGTATGAATCCCTCTGGCACCTCCCTTTTAGTATTATTATTAAATTTTTAATAAGGTTTTATGTAGTCCAGGCTGGTCTTGAACTTTCTGTGTAGTCAGGAATGACCTTGAACTTCCGATAATCTTGCCTCTATCTCCCAAGTGCTGGGACTGTAGGCCTGTGCCACCTCATTGGGTTTATTCGATACTAGGCATGGAACCCAGGCACTTTGCATGCTAGCCAGATACTCTGTCAATTGAGTCACAGCCCCAGCCTACCTTCCCCCTCCTATCTGTATTTTCCCCACGTATTTTCCTTGCCTTTGAACTCAGATGTCCAGTTGGTGGACCCTGGATGAACCTGCAGGATGGGGAGAAAGTCAGCTGGCTGAAGGCAATGGGACCATGTTGGGCTGCTGGGAACAAAAGCTAATGAGACCCACTTCATACTGGAGGTGCCAATTGTGGCCTGTTCGGCACATAAGTGGCTTGGGAGGTTTGAGCATGTTCCTTGGCTCCCGATCTCTTTTGTGACCATGAGCATTGGCTGTCATCAGTGTTCCACTCCTTTCAAAAAAATGCCATGGTCCCCTCTGACAAATGCAGCTGTCTCCACTAAGTTATTAGAACTCAGTGTGACATCACTTGCTGGCTTCTGTTCCTAAGATGGAGGCCCCTGTACTGAAAAGTATAAGGTTGTCACAACCAGTGCCAAAAAAAAAAGGGTTGGAGGTTAGCAAAGAAGAGAAAATTTGGTAAAGGAGAGCTTGAGCAAATGCTAACTTGGCCTACAGCCTGCAAGCCTGGCTGGGACAGTTTGGAGGCTGCAAAGAGGACATTGTTACCGGGCCTGGCTTCTCTAGCCCCAGCCTCTCAGCCCCCTAGACTCTGATGAAAGTACTCACAACTCATTGATGAGAATGTCAGGGACCCAAACGCTGTCTGTGGGGACGGACAGTTTGGTGATATTGTCAAAGTCCTCAGGAGTCCACTGCAGAAACTCATCAGTCCAGAACTATATGGGAGAAGCAGACACTGTCACAAGCAGCTCCCTGCCTTCTTCAGAGATGGTCACCTGCAAATCAGACAGCTCTCCACCCCTTATGCTAGGGCAGTAGGTGGCCTGGCAGTAGGTGGGCACCTTCCAGGGCAAATCTGGCCATGGACCCACATCACTCATTGGTTGCTGAGAGACCCCACCCCTACCCCCACAGCTTTCCATCATCTGCATGTGTAACAGCACAGACTGCTGCAGCCTCTTCTGGGGGAGCATGCAGCCTGTCCTTGTTTGGCTCCTTGCCCATGAGACAGGGTGTGTTCTGAATTAAGAGGATCTTCATAGAGTCAGAAGTGGCGCAGCCTGATAGGGATTAGTGTTTCTCTGCTACATTCTCTGTCCCATACATGGTAGTATCGTGGCAATAGAGCATGGCTATGGCTTAAGAAGGGATTCCATGGAGACTTGTGGATGCTGCTATGCCTACAGAGCCTCTGCGGTGAGGCTTCTCTGGTTTACCTCCCTCCCCGGAGCTCAACTAAGGCCTGAGACATCTATATACCAGTGTGACCTGCGCCTATCAGAATGAACATGTGCCACGAAGGCAGAGTCCTGAGGGTTAAGGAGATGGCTTCTCCCTGTCTCCATCTCTCAATCTGGTGGTTAACCAACTTAGTTAACTAGAAGTTGGAGCTGTGTACATGAAGTGAAGTGAGGCCAGGGGCTGTCCTTTCTCCAGGGTTATTCACTCAGCACTTGTCAGGGAAGCGTCAGAGAATCTGAGAAACCAGGGGTGGGGCCTGGGAGGATGCCCCGTACCCACTTGGCCCTGGCTCTGAGAGGGGAACATTTCAGACTCCTAGATCTTCTGCCTACTGTGCCTCTGAACCTCCACCATGGCCCCTGAGATTCCTGACTCCTTGAGAGGGGGACGTCCTTCCTGGTAGAGAAGTCTCATCCCAGGAAGCAGGTGGGGAGAGGCGGTCGGCTCACCTGCCGGTACCAGATGTAGGTGGTCAGTACCTGGTTCTTCTCATCCTAAAAAAGGTAAAGGAGCTGAGAGGTTGTCACCCACACACCACCTAACAGGAGCTGGTCTTCTGGGAAGGCAGGAGGGAGAAAGGGACTGGGGAAGGGGATACACTGGCCGCTGGGCAGCCAGGAGAAGCTGGTCTGTTAAGAGGACACAACTAGAAAGAAATGTAATGGTTTCTTTTCAAGTTCAAAGATACACAGTGTGGTGTGGCAGTACATGCCTATAATCCAGTATTCAGGGCGCTGAATTCAGGCATGTTTGTGAACTTGAGGCCAGCCTCAAAATGCGGTAAAACTCCCTCTCAATAAAACAGAAAGAAAAAAAACCCTAAAGAAATGTAAATTGTGCATGTTTTCTGTTGTCATTGTTTATCACATTTATATATATATATATATATATATATATATATATATATATATATATATAATGCATATAGGGCCTGCGGTATTATGAAATTAAGAGACTCAAAACTATAGAATAATAAAAGTGGTTACTCCCCTCTCCCCCAGCTAATTGCAGGTCTCCCTTTCTGAAACAGCACACCAACCTGCCGTTAGCTATTCTTTCTAAAGATCTTCTAAGTGTTGCGATTCCCTCCTATATTCGGGGAGGGGTGTCATGTGACCCAAGCAGCCTGTGAAGTCAGTTCCCACCTCCCCATTGCAAGACGGAGAGCCCACAGCTCTTCAAATGCCTTTGTGTTGATCTCAAGCAATGCTTGGCTTCACCTGCTGAACAGTGCACCACAGCCCATAGTTATTGATTAGTTCATTGATCTATTACTTGACATTGGATGTACTGTTGCCATTTAGTGACCCCTGCCACTCAGGGACCTGTGTAAGGCACTAACTAGGGGTGTCGAGACGATACGTGGAGACAGTTTCCATCATGCAGGAGGTGACCACATCTAGGAGAGGGTGCACATAGGTGGCCCAGGTTTGTGGTTTGGGCAGCTGTGCAGACACAACTTCAGTCTGTCCTCAGCCGTGATGCCAGCCCATAGGCTCAAGGCTTCTTCATGCCTACAGTACCTCCCAGAGGTGATTTGGCCTCACATGGCTTCTCTGACCCTCCCTAAAAAGTTGAGGGCAGCTCACCACACTGAGGATGGCATACATGATGACGTCGATGGAGACGGTGGTGGGCTTCCTCCAGTCCCGCACGGGCCGTACCGCTTTCTTGTAGTTGGTCAGGAGGTGATCTGACAGCCTGAGCAGAGCGGGTAGGGTGGTGTTGCGGGCCTGGGTGGCCGCCCTCCGGCTGGCTGGGAAGGAGAACAGTTTTACACAGGAGCCAGAGCCCTGGTTCTCCTGCCCCAGCTTAGAATCTGTTCAGAAATTTCATTCTCTGGGCAGGTGAAATGGCTCAGTGAGTAAAGGCACCTGCCATCAAGTCTCATGACCTGAGAGAATGGACTCCTGCAAGTTGTCCTCTGACCTCCACATACACGCCAAGGCATCCGTGTGACCACACACATGCACACAACAATCATGATAATGATGATGATGATGCTAATCATAATAATAACAGCAACAATAATGTAATTCTAAAAAGAAGAAATTCTAGCACCGGGCCCTGGCCCTCTTCTGGGTATTTTGAGTATTCCTTGGTTTCCCTCTGGAAGACAGTGGTAGTGACTCAGAAAGCAGGGGTGACACTTGAAAACCTCACTCCCTTCGGCAGCACGGCCACTAAAATTGGTATGATATAGAGGTTATGGAGGACCCTGCCCAAGGATGACATGCAAGTTCGTGAAACAGTCCATATTTCACGAAACAAAATGAAAACCAATGTGCATTTGGGTGGGGAGGGCACAGCCCAGAGGGCCAGGACCCAGGCATCAAGAAGGCGGGATTGTACGGTGGACTGACTGGTCCCTTGCAAACTAGGAGCCACAAGGCTTATTATCACTAAATAATACCACGTCCTTATGTTCTGCGCTCAAGTTGGTCACCAGACAGCAAGTCATTCTTGCAGGTCCTTCACTAGTGTGTCATCTACTTGCCCCATAAGCTTCCTCCCCGTCTGGAAGGACAGAGGCAGGCAAACAGAATTGGAAGGGGCTATTTTTAAGTTTGTTTTATTTTGCTTTGCTTTTCAGGCAGGATCTCACATAGCTGAGGCTTGCCTAGAACTTGTCATGTGACCTTGAACTTCTGATCCCCCCTCCTTCACTTTCTAAATTCTGGGATTACAGGCTTGTACTTTCACTCCTGGTTTTATGTGGACTGGAGCCAGGGCTGTGTGCACACATGCTAGGCTCGGCAGGCCTCTACCAACAAAGAGACTTTCTTTTATTGAGTCTTCTTCAGGATAATGGAATAGTATCTGCACAAGTCTTCCATTTCAATCTCAGGATAGCCTGCCAGAGTAGCTAGCAAGATAGACCATTATATGAACATGATTCCCCAAGGCACAGGAGGGTAAATAGCATATACTTGCTAGCCGAGAGACAGAGATTCAAACCACATTCCATACCACTACCTGAGATTCTGAAAGACTTGGAGGGGGGGTCCGGTGGGCTTTGTGGACTCTTGGAGATATGGAGGGCGTGCCTGGCTGCAGAACAGGGTCAGTTGAGAGGAAAGGTAACTCAAAGCATTTACACATGCAACTAGCTTCTGATCCATCTACCTTGCTTCTCCTGCAATGACATCCTATTCCTAGCCTTCACATCAGTCCCACCCCCTCGGTGGCATCCTTCTCACTGTCCCCCAAGCTGTTGCCACGGAGCTTTGTAGAAGGAACCTCCCTGAATGGGGCCGAACGTGGTTTGCAACAGAAGGACCCAGGACCCATGTGGCCGAACACTCAATTTCTGAGGCAGTCAGAAGAGGATTTGGTAGAAAGGGCAGGAAGTTTGCTATTACTGAAGGTGAGTCTTGGAGGAACTTGGAGGAGGAGAAAGACCACAGGACCCAAACAACAAAACCAGCAGAAGCAAGAAAAAGTTACTAAAGTGGCACACTCTGCTGCTGCCCCTCAGTGAATTAGTCTCCCGCTCTGAACTGTGGCTATAAGGAAAAAAAGTGAACTAAATGAGCTCACAGGTCCATAGCTGCTTCCGTTTGATAAGTTGAAAGCAAATGGGAGCCGTCTCTCAGCACCTACCTGTGAATTTCTTATAAATGGACAACCACCCTACTCCTTTCTCAGCCCAGGATTCAACTTGAGCTCAACTTCTCAAATCACCTAATTGGACCCAATACCTTAGAATGCTTTCTCGCTCAACAGTACCGGGATAGAGATAGCCGACCTTCCTTCAGCCCTCCTGTGGCTCCAGCCTCTCCTACCTTCAGCCCTTTGAGACCTAAGGCCTTCCCTCACCCCAGCTTGCTATTCCCCTCCCCAGCAAACTCCTTACCTTCTGCCTGGGCCAGAAGCGTGGACAGGAACAGGGCCAACAGCACCTGCGGCGCGCAGAGCTTCATGGCCAGCTTCCCGAGCGTGGGAGGGCCTCGGAGCAGTCGCTCAGGGTGAGTTGCCCTGACTACCAGTCTGCACACCCTCTGCCAACCTCATGTCCCAGGCAGCCTGCTTTTTCAACTGCTGTCTGCACCTTGTGAGAGACTGCAGCCTGGCACTCGGGCCACCAGAATTGGGGAGCCGCCAAGTTTTCCAGCAAGCTGCTTTTCCGCTGGATCAGGTTTCAGGGCAGCGGGAGGAAGGGGAGGGGAGTCTGCCGGCTGATGTCAGGAGAGGGAGCTCATGCCACTCATTCAAGTAGGAGCTTGGCCACATCTTTGTCCAGGAAGTTTTGGGAAAGGGGTCTACAGAATCTGTGGTGCAAAGATCAAGATTGACAGCGGTGGGACTGTACACTGGGCTGTCACTGTCACTAGTGTCCCTTCACAAGTATAGCATGGGGAGAACCAGGGGGTGGCCTAAGCAGGGGCAGCAGGAGTCATACTTTGGCTCCCTAAGGTGACATAATGCCTCTAGGGAAGCAGGTGACTGGACATTTTCTGCAGACTGAGAGGATGCCGGGGGAGGGGAGATGGAGAGGCAACTAAAGGTCTTTGCCTTCATCCTCATTCAATTAAAATTTTTTAAATTTCATTTTGGTTTATTTTGCTTTTTTAAGTCAAGGTCTCTTGCAGCCCAGGCTGCCCTTGAACTCACTAGGACTCTGAGAATGGCTCTGGACTCCTAATCCTCCTGACTTCACTTCTCCAGAACTAGGATTACTTAAGGCAGGTTCCACCAAGAATTGAAGACAACGAAATACATTTTACATCTCTTTGCCTGATTTTCTGAGCTTTAACAAATACCATTAAACGTATGGCCTTCTGCCGCTTTCTGAATGGAGGAGGAATGGATGGGGGGGGAGGTGTAGATGGGATGTGGGAAGGGGGAATGGGAAGAGAGGAGGGAGGGGAAACTGGTGGGTATGTAAAATAAACGAAAAAGCTTAATAAAAAGAGAAGAAGTGTATGGCCCTTTGTGGTTACAGTCTTATCTTAAGTAGGGGGACATGGTTGCATGGTATGGTGCTTGCCTGGCATGCACAAAGATTACTTTAATCCCTGGTGCCACACGGCCAGGTGGTGCTCACCTCTAATCCCAGGGAGGTAGAGGCAGGAGGATAGGAAGTTTCAGGTCACGTTGAGCTACACAACTGGTTCCAGCACACTTTGGGCTACACAAGACCCTGCCTCAAGAGACAAACAAAAAATAACTAAATAAATTAAAAGTTAAAAATGAAAAGGGAGGCTGGGCACTGGTGGCACACGCCTTTAATCCCAGCACTCGGGAGGCAGAGGCAGGCGGATCTCTGTGAGTTCGAGACCAGCCTGGTCTACAAGAGCTAGTTCCAG
>NC_022012.1:43101657-43112579 GCF_000317375.1 Microtus ochrogaster
ACTCGGGAGGCAGAGGCAGGCGGATCTCTGTGAGTTCGAGACCAGCCTGGTCTACAAGAGCTAGTTCCAGGACAGGCTCCAAAGGTACAGAGAAATCCTGTCTTGAAAAACCAAAAAAAAAAAAAAAAGAAAAGAAAAAAGAAAAGGGACTAAGCACTGTGCTTCCCATATGTAACCTCAGCACGTAGAAGGGCGAGGTAATAGAACAATAGGCTCGAGGCCAACCCACGCTGCACAGAGAACCTGACATGCCTGTCCCTCCCTCTATTCCTTCCTCCCTCCCTCCCTCCGTCCCTCCTTCCCTCCCTCCCTCCCTCCCTCCCCTCTCATACAGACTTAAAAATAATAATACGCATATATTTTAAAGATTTATTTTACCTTTAAGTATGTGTCTATAGGTGGAGGGAGGGCATGAGTGAGCATGTTCATGTGTGATCGACGTGCTGAGAGCAGGTGCCCTCCGAGTCTAGAAGAGGACTTTGGGTCCCCTAGAGCCAGAGTTACAGGCAGTTGCAGGCTGCCCATCATAGGTGCTAGGAACTGAATTTGGGTCCTCTACAAGAGCAATATATGCTTTTAGCTGCTGAGCCATTTCTCCAGCCTTGTAAAAAAATATTTTTAATGTCATGTGTATTTACTTTTAAAAATTTTTGTTGGGCATAAGTAAATGTAGATTAATATTAATTATAGAAAATTATGAAGAACAGTTATAAGCATCCATAGGTTTACTACCCCAGAGAGAGTCACTGTTAATATTTTGGTGTATGTTCTATGAGTTCTTTCCATAAAGTGTATAGTTAAGAAAATAGGAGATTGGAAGGGTACCTCTGTGGTTAAGAGTATTGATTTCTCTTCCAGAGGTTCTGGGTTCAATTCCCAGCACCCACATGGCAGCTTACAACTGTCTGTAACTCCAGCTTCAGGGGATCTGATGCCTCTTCTGACCTCCTAAGGCTCCAGCATGCACGTGGTCGAGACATACATTCAAGCACACACACATCCACATAAAAGTAAATAGATAAATTATTTAAAATATACTATATATAATTTCAAAGCCTTCTTTCTTTCTTTTAAAAATGTATTTGTTATTTTTAAAGATTTTATTTTTAATTATATGCATGTATATGTGTGTGTGAGAAATGCAGGTGTCCATAGAGGCCAGAGGTGTTGGACCCCAGGAGCTGGAGCTGGAGCCAACCACGTCACATCCCTAGCACCAAGAATAATGTAAGATACTTTTTTAAGACAGGGCCTTTTGTAGCTGAGGCAGGCCTTGAACTCCTGCTACTCCTGTCTCCTCTTTCCAAGTGCTGGGATTATAGGCATGTACCACCAAGCCTGGTTTATGTGATACTGTGGATCAAACCTAAGACCTCATGCATGTTAGGCAAAGACTCTACTAATTGAGCTACATCCCCAGGGACCTAAATTGTCGTTAAAAGACAAACACGTGCCTTGGTCAGGCTGGATCCTTCCCACACTCACGTGAACTATAAACTGTGCACACAACACTGTGACATTCCTTGGCAGATTCCCTTCCTAGGGATGCTAACCAGAATGTGGTTCTAGAAGATCCCATCAAACTTACAGAGCTTTTGTTACTCTTTTATAAATTCATGTTTCAAAAGTAACCATTCAGAACAAGGAAAATCAACCCATACATTTGTCTTGAGAGAACGGCAGTGAGACCAAGAGCAGAAAAGTTCACTTGGTTAAAAAAAAAGGGGGGGAACCCCAAAATTGTAAATAATGTGTCAAGCCAGACAACCCTAAGAGAGGATGTTCTCAGATTTTGTGGTTCACAGAAAGGCAAGACAAGACAGGAGGATCCAGTCTATCTCTTGGATTTCAGTCTGGAAACACAAAGAAATCCAAAGCTGCAAGAAAGCCAGTCCACCCTGGGGACCGGCTAACACCCCTGGATTGCCTCTGCTTGGGAACCATTACCTGTGCAAAGCTGCTGCAGAGGGCTGCAGGATCTCTCCTCTCACTTATGTGCATTGTGGGACCTGCAGACGACATGCTGCCACTCACATGGCAATAAGCCAGGGTTGAGCTTTCAGCAGACCTGCACCTGGGGTCACTGCTGATGCTATTTCATCACCAAAGAGCAGGCCACGCCCACACCCTCATCACTATGTTAGATGCTCCACTGTGGGGCTCCGGGGCACACCCAAGTCATGCCCTCCATCTGAAGACAGAAAGTTAGGAGGAAGCAATCAAGAGACACCTTGTCTAAAGGGGGCCACCCTGCAGTGGGACTGAAGAGGGAAAGAAGAAGCAGAAGATACTGAGGAGATCTAGAGAAGGCGAAGGATATTTGAAAACTAAGAAGAGGAAGAAGAAAAGGGAGAATAGACAAGGAGGGAAAATAGGATAGAGACTGAGTGGAGCAAGGCAAGGAGGGAGAGGAGCAGGAGATTGAAGGAGAGGAGGAAGAAGGCATTTGAAGCAGCTGGAGGTGGAGTGTGGACTGCCCCTCCCCGTGGCCCTCCATGGTAGCTCATACCTGTAATCCCAGCTGCTTGGGAGGCTGAGGGAAGGGGCCCAAAGCTGAAGCATGGCTGAGGATAGACAGCTCAGTTCATAACAAGTTTACCTAGCACGCAAGAAGCACTAGACTCAGACGCCAGAACTCCACAAAGCCACGCGTGGTGGGGCACACTTGTAATGTCAGCACTGTGGAACAGGAAGATCAGAAGTTTAAGGTCACCTTCAATTGACCAGCCTGAAATACACAAGACCCTGTCTCAAACAAACAAACAAAACATTTAAGACTAGACCCTATCTCAAAATCAACAGCAACGAAACCCCTCCAGTCGTAGTAGCGTCTGCCGGGTGTGAGGGAAGCGAAGACACCAAGAGCAAGAGTTCAAGGCCTGACCAAGCTACCTGAGAGTCTGAGGCTAGCCTGAGCTACCATGAGATCATGTCTCAAAGAAAACCCCCCCAAACTAGAAATTAAATTAAAAATATTTAGAGTATTAGGAATGCTAAGATCACAGCTCAGTAAAAGAGAGTGTGAGTAGCAGAGGTTCTCAACCTTCCTAATGCTGCAGCCTTCTAACACAGTTCCTCATGCTGTGCTGACCCCAACCATAAAATTACTTTCATTGCTACTTCATAGCTGTAATTTTGCTTCTGTTATGAATCACAATGTAAATATCTAATGTGCAGGATATCTGATATTTGACCCCAAAGGGATTACGGCTCACAGGTTGAGAACTGTTGCTCTAGGTTTGAGCCTCAACACTGAGAATTAAAGAATATCATTAGAAAACCTGGAGACCCTGTCCCATGGGCCCTGCGCCTTCGCTTCTGTGTTCAGTACTGGTATCCTCTGGGGCATCCAATTGGGTTAGAAGGAAAGAGGATGTATTGTATGCAGCGTGTGCATTAGAGAATTAATCCCTAGATAACAGGATTAGAGGGAGCCGGGCAGGCCATGGCCTCAGATGGAGATAGATTGCCCGGGAGTCTCTCTGATGGAGCAGCAATCAAGTTTCCCCTAAAGAAATGTCCTAATAATGGATTTGATGGCACAACAGACAGAGGGAACTTGGAGCCGCGGCCAGTGGCGGGGTGTAAATTGCCTCAGATGAAACTGTGGAGTCCCTTTTGCCCCTTTTTAACAAGATAAGAATTAGCGTGAGGCCTTGATGAACTCGCCTTGGCCAGTGGGGACGAGGGAACAGCAGAGTCCTGCCTAATTTGATTCCTGAGCTCTGTCTCAGACGGCCAGGCTCCTCCCAGGGAATGGGAGCAGACACGCAGATGCCATATGGCAGGGAGCCAGTCTGCTTGATGAAAAGCTTTAAGAGCGCAGGACCCACAGGCTTGGGCTTGCTCTTTGTGTCCAGTCTTCCCGGCTCGGGAGGATGAGCACCATACTTGGAGAGGGTTTCCACCCACCTAGAGATGCTGCCATGTACCCTCAAGCCACTGATCACTATTCTTGCACACAGCTCCCTGGTTGAAACAGAACTTAGGTGAGGCATCTGGACTCGCCTCAATCCACACAGCTGGTTTAAGATAGGACCGAGTGAGCCGGGCGGTGGTGGCGCACGCCTGTAATCCCAGCACTTGGGAGGCAGAGACAGGCGGATCTTTGTGAGTTCGAGGCCAGCCTGGTCTACCAAGGGAGTTCCAGGACAGGCACCAAAGCTACAGAGAAACCCTGTCTCGAAAAACCAAAAAAAAAAAAAAAAAAGATAGGACCGAGTTCCTCCAGGCTCCTGGCTCTAGCATCTTCCACTACAGCGGTGTTTTCATCTTCCGTAGTAAAATTTTACTGGTCTGTAAAACTTTTACCACCAAAGATCCTGACCTTTTAAAACCTATAAACTTACAAAAAAAAACAAAACAAAACAAAAACAAAACTGTGACCAGTGGCAGCATCTGGTCCCACTGCAGACCCACCTGCCAGGGAGAGGCTATGAGTGGCATCTGTCTGGCCTGTCCTTTCAGTGCTGAATAGGAGACACCATGCATCATTCTCCATCACCTTGTGGACAGGGTTTTCTTCTCCCCTGGGCTGGGCACTTGCTAAGAATGAGTCTCACAGGACCCACCTCTCCGTACTGAGTGCTAGGCCAGGAGAACAGACAGGTGCACCTGCCTCCAGGGACCACATGTATCAGGCATAGAGGCTGAGAGATTCAAAGACTGTTTATTCAGGGAGAGAAGAGACACTGGAAGGATGGGCAGTGTCTGACAACTTCCTAGTTCTCTACTCAAAGAGACTACAATGGCCTACATAGCCGAGAGAGGAATGACCACATTCTCAACAGGAAGAGGGTCTCTCCCTTCCTGGTCATTTCCCTGCCCTGGTGCGTTGTTTGTGACTCTAATCTTTGTGCCAACGCAGCCCCTAGATCCTTGAACATCTACACTGCTCAGCACCATCCCAGCAACAGTGGGTACTGTTTGTTGAGCATCTACTATGGGCCAGCTCTTTGTCTCAGTTGCTCACTGTTTTCTATGAAGATGTTAATAGTTACTCCTGAGGCACAAATGAAAAAGTCAGAGCAGTGCATCCAGAGCAAAAAGGCTGCTGGGAGGAGGGTGTGGTGTGGGGTATTGACACAAACTCATGGCCTGTAATAGCCCAATTATAACCTGAGTATAATCTGAGTGGGGTTTTTTTTTTTCTGCTTTATACCCAGGCTAATTGAACTTTGATCTCTATACTCCTCTCTTTCTTGTCTTGGAAATGAGCAAAGCCCTTCTTTTATTACTCTAGTTGAAAGTCAGGCTCATTGGGTTGACTCTCATCAAAATATATAAAGTATTTCTTCTTAGGGAGGAGTTAAGACAGAGTCTCATGTTGTCCAGATTGACCTTAGACTTCCCATGTATCTGGGCATGGCCTTGAACTGATCCTCTTGCTCTCTCCTCCTGCGTAGTAGGATTTACAAATGTGTCCCATCATGCTTGACTTTAAAAATATATTCATTGAAGAATAGAATAAGAATATATAATGAGGGATGGGGGATTGTAGCTAAATTGGTAGACTATTCCCCTTGCATGCAGTACCGCATAAACTGGGTATGGTGTTAACACTTGAAAGGTAGAGGTAGGAGGCTCAGAAGTTTAAGGCCATCCTTGGCTATACATTGAGTTTCAAGCAAGCCTGGGCTATGTTAGACTGTGTCTCAAAACAAAACTCAACTACAACTAAGAAAACAAGAATAGATAATAAGTGAAGGGGCACAAAGCCCAGTTTCCCCCTAGAATGAAGTGGGTTTGCAAATACTCTGCTCTGCCGTTCTGCTCTTGCCAAGGCCTGCTTAGCACAAGTCAGCATGAGGCCCCATGGGATGTCTGACCCATGTAGCTGTGATGCTGGAGTTTAGGTCACCTATTGTGATTGTGTTGAGTGTAGGCACACAGTGGCGGGGCTGCCCTGGAGGACGGGAAAGCTTGCTTTCTCTTGTCACCAAATAAAGAGGCCCTTTTCTAACTCCCCACCAGATGCCATAGCAACCGGAGGAGGTCAAGATGACTTTGAAGCTGTTTACAAGTGATGGGTGAGGTGTTGATGCTGCATCTTTTCACAGGCAAAGCAAAAATGAAGACATCAGGCATGGGGCTGTGGAGCTGGGCAGCGCTTGTGTGACTCTGGGGAGCGATTTCGGGAAACCAAGACTCTAAGCCTGGCAAGTTTAGACTTCAGCCATTACACACTTTTCTGCTCTCTTCCCTGTCTCTTCTCTATAAGTGCTCATGTCCATAGCATGTTTTCACATAGGAGCTGTGAGTGGCGTCTCATATCTTCTAATCACGTGGAGAGCTGAGGCAGGAGGATTGCTGTGAGTTCAAGGTCAGCCTAGGCTAATAGTGAGCTTTAGGTCAGTTTGGGATACAGAATGACATTCAAATCCCCCTCCATGTATGAGTTTGTGTGTTCACACACAACCTTCAGAGTCCACACTGAGTGGAAGAGAAGGAAGGGGACTTTGTGCCTGACTGGGCTAGTGTGGTGGTGGCAGCAACGGCCTGAGAGAAGCTGCAAATAAAGACAAGCCCCATCTCACATGGAGATCTTTCTCACATTGAACTTGGGGCCTTTCTTTGACAAGCGTTCAACAATCCCCAAAGGACTTAAAGACTCATTGATGGAGACCCTGAAGATCAGGACAGACTTTGCAATTAGGATAGTACTGGCCTCTGAGAATGGATTAGAAGATATTCTTCCTCTATTTTCTCTATTCTTTTTAACACTATGTTTCAGATTTTAGTTTAATAGCAATAGGTTTCTGTACATATCTCATTTTGTGGGTTCTCCTTGCCTCACTCCAACTCTTGTAAGTTATCTAAGAAGACGATGACTCGGCCTCTTGGGCATGCTTCCCACTTTGAAGAAGAAACTTCTCCCATCCTTTGCCCAGATTCCTAATTTCATTATCTCGAAGGCAGCAGCTTTCTCCTGGGCCCCATACAGCATCACCAATGGTAGCGTGCTCTCCCAGGCAGGAGGCCATTCTGAATGTATATCTAAAATTAGCAAGTTCCCACGGAAGGCCAGGCTTTAGTGGGTCACCTGTCCATATGGTCACCCCAGAGCTGGAGCTGGGGGCAGAAGGTCATTTGGCTTAAGTTTCTCTCAAGGGAATTAATGAATTCCAGGGAGGAAGGATCCATGCAGGCTATCTGATTTGTGTGGGGGAGAGGGAGGGAGGTCACCATCCATCCATCTGGCTACCCTAGAACTGGACCTGGGGGCAGAGTTTGGATCCCTCACATTTCTCTTGTACTGGAATTCTCATTTCTGGAGCGCCTATCCTTTCCATCTCCTTGATTCTGGGAAGAATAGAGCTGTCATGTATTATAATTAGCATTTTCAGAAAAATTTCCAGAGACAGACTTCAACCTCCCCTTTGGGATTCCAAAACAAAGTTTCTTCCCATCTCTAACTTTAATTGCACTTGCTACAATTTGGATCATTTCCTTGTCCCTGGAGAAATAAGTTCCATAGCCAAGCCATCCTTTTCAGGGTCTCTTGGTGGAAACATAAACATCACGGATGGTCCTGGACTCTTCCAGAGAGAAGAAAACAGGCAGAGAGCGATACTGACCAACATTCATACAGCACTAACAGGCTTCCAGTGCACTTGCACTGATATTCTGTCTCCTAACGCTCTGAGCCAGAGACAAGACTCTCCTTTCATAGATGACCTATGATTCTGAGATACTTAGGAACTTGCTCAAGGTGCCCACGCTTGGTTCATGTTCATATCCACTCTTGGTTCATAGCCCTTGGTCAGACCAGGGCAACACTCCTGAAGATTTGAGTCTGTCTTCTGTCTTTTGAACTGGGATGAGACACAAAGAAGGAAAAACCACAACAAAGTGTTGCCTTGGGGAATGGTGACTGTTAGGGGATAGAGTAGAAGGAAGATTTCTTTCTCACTTTCTACTTTGTTACGCTACTAAATTGCAAATATGTTAAATGCAAAAACCTTAAGTGAGGCGTTAAGCAGAAGCAGTGGGAACGGTGGGATACAGTCCAGTCCTGTTCCAGCTTCCATCACGGAATGTCAGTGTGACCTTGGACAAACCAGCTAAACTGTCTAGGCTTCTGAGTCATACCTACTAAATGGAATAATATGATAATTGCCCTGTCTGCCCATCAAATTCCTCTGGATCTATGGCAGCAATACACTTTGTAGTTATTAATCTGGAATTGGAAAGGTGATACAGTGTGACCTGGCTCGGATGACGTGTGCCGTCCTTCCATCCTGGTTCTCAACTACACAGAAATGATCAAAACCACAGATCATGTTGACTGATATCTGGGACCCTTTGCTTAAGGACACAGGCAGCGGCATCACTGAAATCTCACATGGGAGATGAGCCTTCCTCCCATTTACAGAAGAAAATGTTTCAATCTGAAGGAAGTAGCTACACAACACCCCACCCATCTCTCATATTCTTCATGCTTCTTCCTGGATATCCCGAGTTTTGGTGAGGTATAGAGATGCCCTATATTTTCTTTCTTTTGTGACTGAGCACAGGGCCACCATGTCCAAGCACGTGTCATTTATTCTGGGCAGGTTGTGAGTTCACACCAAAACTACCTCCGGGGTAGTAGGGGATTTATAAGTATTGACTACTAGAGGGCTGAATGGTCACTTGAAGGGCCCTGTAGATGCTGGTGACTTGTTGGTCCATAGGTTGATTCCTCTAAGAACTGGGCACTGAATGTTTACACAGGCTCTCCTGGGGTCGCCACAAGTCCCAACTATGACTATGGGCTTGAAGAAGCTCTCTGCTGGGGATCTCAATGTGAACTCTAGATTGTGGTTGGCTCTACGACTGGCTTCCTTACTATTCAATTCACCTCGGAGACTCAATGTGATATCATAAATAGCTCCCAGGTCCTAATCCCTGGAACCTATGACTGTTACCTCCGGTGGTAAACAGGGTTTGTAGGTGTGACTAAAGGAAGGGTTCTGAGATGAGATTTTATCCTGGATTATTAGGGTGCTGTAGCATGGATATGAAATGTCTATACAACACGTGTGTATACAGTGGTGGTGCTCTTTTTAGACGACGTGGCAGCTTTAGGAGGTGGGGCCTAGCTGGAGGAGTAGGATACTGAGGATGGGGGAAGCTGGAAGTTTAGAGATGAGCTGTTTCCTGCCCCTTCTCTCCCACTTGGTCCGTGGAGATGCTAGTAAACAGTCTCACACTGCTGGAAATGGAGCTTCCAGCCATCCCACACGGCCATCTTTCCCCCATCATATTGGACTGTTTCATCTCAAATTGTCGACCAAAATAAGGCTCTCCTCCCTTAATTGCTTCTTATATTTGTTTGTTTTTTACTCTGACAGTTTGATGAATGTGTTTGGTTTATTTTGATCACGTTCATTACCTTTTATCCTGTTCCGTTGAATCTCTTCTTCTCAAGGAGTCATCTCTCTCTCTCTCTCTCTCTCTCTCTCTCTCTCTCTCTCTCTCTCTGTTTCTCACTGTTGTTTTTGTTTGGGGTTTTGTTTTTTGTGACACACTTAGCTTAATAAGGGTCACTTACATAAGCATGGATTGGGGAATATTTACTGGAGAATGGCTCTCCTGGGGTTACCACAAGTATAAGAGCGAGGGCATCTTAACAGTAGCTATGCCATTAATGAAAATGATTTTTCCTCTTCCCTCAGTAACCATTAACTGTCATTAGCCCCTTGGTTAGAGGTCGAACCTTATTAAGCCCTGATGGAATGAATACTTGCGTGTCTCATCTTGTATAGGTCTTGTGCCAATAACTACAGCTGCTTTGAGTTCATGAGTTCAAGCCCAGACAGAATGTGGCATGTCACAGCACTCCATCCTCTGTCTTCTGCACTCTTTCTAAACTGTCTTCCTTCCAGGATGTTTCACGCACCTTGGAAGAGGTGACATAGATGCTCCATTTGTAGGTTAAATTGCTTCCTGTCGGATATTTGGTTACATTGACCAGAAGGTAGCTAATACCTGTCTGGTGTCAGCCCTAAATCACAACTCTCTTCATATGAATATTTAAGGACAGAAGGGACAAGATAACACAAGCAGAAACTAGAATGTTGAGCCTCGAAGAACTCAACAGGGAGGAGCCACCAGGAGAGGCAGATGGACTCCAGAAGTGAGAAAACAGTATTCTACCCTCTTTGCAGAAGGAGTTAGTTTCTACCAACCCCTTTGGTGCGAGACAATTGTCTATATTCTGTCAATTGTATTTTAAATAAATGCTGATTGGCCAGTAGCCAGGCAGGATGTATAGGCGGGACAACAAGACAGGAAGTAGAGGCAGGTCAATGAGAACAGGAGAATTCTGGGAAGGAGAAAGCCCATTCCTCTGCAGTCCTGTCCAGACACCGAAGAAGCAAGATGTGACTACTGCCTTGCTGAAAAAAGGTATTGAGCCATGTGGCTAACACAGATAAAAATAATGGGCTAATGTAAGTTATAAGAGTTAATAAGAAGCCTGAGCTAATGGGTCAATCAGTTTATGATCAATGTAGACCTCTGTGTGATTTCTTTGGGACTAAACAGCTGTGGGACGTGGTGGGAGGACAGAAACCAGGCAGGACAGAACCTCAGTCAACTTCCCTTGACTTTGAAGGATGAACCCCAGAGCTATCAAAGAATGGATATATGTAGTTTTAAGTCACTAATTCTATGGCTATTTGTCATAGTAGCAACAGGGAACTAATATATCTCATTCCACAGAGAGCCCCATAACCCCATAACCACCAGTACAAATGCCAATCATGTGTATTTAAGTCATGGGGCTTTTGTTATTATTGGTTTGGAGTTTCTTTTGTTGTGGTTGTTTATTTGTTTTTGTCTTTATTTATTGAGACAGGATCTTACCATGTAGCTCAGAGTGGCCTTGAATTTGCAATCTGTCTTCTGTAACCGCCTAAATTTTTTTTTTTTTTTTG
>NC_022012.1:43112684-43145786 GCF_000317375.1 Microtus ochrogaster
AGTGCTGGGATTAAAGGCGTGTGCCACCATCGCCCGGCTCCGCCTAAAATTTAAGATTACAATCATGTGCTTTTGTACCCAGCTCCCAATTCTCCTTTCTTCTTTACTGCCCCTCCTCATTTTTTTTTTTGAGGCAGAGTCTCCTGTAGCCCAGGCTGGTCCAAAACTTGCTCTGTCTGTCAAGGATGATGCCAAACTTCAAATCCTCCTGCCTTTACTTCCCAAATGGTACATATTCAGTTTATGGGGTGCTGTGGGTCAAACCCAGGGCTCCATGGATGCTAGGCATGTACTCCACCATCTAAGCTACATCCACAATTGCCAATTATGTTTTTATACATCAAGAGACCTACACCGTCAGAGACCAAGGTTAGGGCCTAACTATACTACAATGGCCATGTGATTGTTAGCCTATATAGCCTTGTTCTCTGTCTCCAATACATGGCATGTAGCAAGTGTCCTGTAGGTAGCACTATCAATAGCCAATATCACCATTGTCATCTTTACTATATTCTCCCAGCCACATCTTCAGAACGAGAACTCTGATGGCCCTTCAATTTTGTGTTAGCAACACACACACAGAGACACACAGACATACCTACTACTACTACTACTACTACTACTACTACTACTACTACTACCCAAAACAGCAGATCAAGAGACCCCCAAACCTATAAATCCACAGTAGTCAGCCTAGCTTCTGCCAAGCACCCTGGAAAAGCCCAGGATGGCAAAGAGATTACCTCATGGTGGCAGAAAAGCAAGCAGGCAGGCAAGTATCCAGAAAGATTGGCAGGCTACAGGGAGGCCTAAGGCCTACAGTGAAGCCATCTTCTGGAAGAGCTGTACTCATATAACCTAATGGGTATTTGAAATGTTGCCTGCAGGGGAGGATGGGAAATGGGGAGAGCGTTCATTCTCTGGGGAACCAGGGCAGAAACACAGTGGTAGGGAGAATGGACTACTTGGCCTCACGGACTTGGTAAGGAAGAACAAGCAACCACTCCAAGTTATGGTGCCTCCTCCTAACTTGCCCCTCTGGGTGGCAGGGACAGGAGTGGTGGCAGCAGTGTGGCCTGTCTGACAGCTGGGATTCGCAGACCCTTCCCACTCCCCAGAATGACCTTCACTGAGTGGTGTCTGTGTCAGATGGAAGAGATGAGGGTGGAGGGTGCCACATGCTCCCTCTGGTTCCAGACTTCCTTTCGCCCAACATTCTGCTGTTGCTAGCTTTGAGGGGATGGAAGGGGTACGATGAACAAGAGGATTGCATCTGTCAGAGGCGAGGATGGCGCCTTAGAGGGCAGGAGGCTCCAGGCTTTCTCCCTGAGCGAGGCAGGGAACGGGCTCTGATGCAGTGTGTTATATGGTATGGCACAGCCTTATTTCTTGGGGAAAGTGGGTGTTTGGTGTCAGGGGAAGCAGCCAGGGGAAGGGGCCTGATTCACGCTCATTCACTGCTTCCTTGGACGGCACACAGAGCCATCTCCGCCATCTGCCCACAGCCTATAATTCGGAGGCCCAGCTGCACTGGGTGCTTGACTGCCCTGATTGTGAAGAGAGGAGATTACCGAGTGGAGTGCAGTGATTGGCAGGTGCCCAAGGGTCCAGCTGCCCTGGTGGCAGAGTGGACTCCAAGTGACACTGTTCTGTCTCTGAAAGCCTACTTCCCAATTGTTCAGGCCTCCCAGAGCCCCACAGTCATCTTCAATCCTGTTGTTCCCTAGAAGCCCTGCTTCCCCGAGAGCAGCGTGTGGGTGAATGCAAACACATCCCTTAGGGATCTGCTTAAACTCAGGTTCAGGATCAGCAGGTCTGGGAAGGTGGATCTCCTGCACATCTCACAGCTTCCCAGGCAGTGCTGATGCGCTCTCTCTCTCTCTCTCTCTCTCTCTCTCTCTCTCTCTCTCTCTCTCTTCCCCTCCTTCTTTCCCTCCCTCCCTCCCCCTAGGCTCTCACAGTAGCCTGATGCTGAGGTGTTGAGGAAGATTCTCAACTATGTAAGGCACTGGTTTGATATTCAGTAAGTCTTGACACCCCAGCAAAAGAGCCTTCTAAATTAACAAACGATGCAGAAACAAACAACAGCAACAAGCCCTGAGGCGCTAAGACAGTTTTATGGCTGGTCTAGAATCAGGAGTGTCAGGCTGGAAATGAAGGCACATATTCTGGCTCTAACCACTTCCTCCAGTCACACAAGAAGTCACACGAGCTACTTAGGAGGGATCTCTGTGAGTAAAAAGCCGAGCGTGAGGACGTGACTTGCGCTCCACAGCTGGGAGTGGTGGTGCACGGGTGTGGCCCCAGTCCCAGGACAGGACAGTTCTGTGGGGATAGGAGCATGAGGATGCCCGGGGCTTGCTCGCTGGCCAGTCTAGCTGAAACAACAAGTCCAAGTTCCATGAGAGATTTTACCTAAAAAATAAAAATAAAATAAAGTGAAGAGTGAAAGAAGATACCAGTTGCTGACCTCTGGCCTCTATACATGAGTGCACAAACACATATGTACACCAAACCCGCATGCACACATACACACACACACACACACACACACACACACACACACACACGTCAAGGGTACAAGTTCAGGGCCATGGAGTACCTGAGTGTAACGAGCTGTCTGAGGATGTGGGAGCTGGATCCAGTGCTCAGACTTGAGTCTGAATTGCGGTAGCTTGCATCTGAAGTATTCTTTAGGGCTCCAAATGTTCACGACTTGGGCCCTAGCATCATGCTACTGGGACTGGGTGGAAACTTGAATAGAGAGCAACTGCTAAGAGGTCTCCGGGCTGTTCTTCCGGGGAACCCCGGTTCAAATTCCCAGCACCTACACGGAGGCTTACAACTGCCAGCAATCCCAGTTCCAGGGCATCTGACACCCTTAAGAGCCTCTATGGGCGCCTGGGTATATTTAGTTATACATCCAAGGTAGCCAGCAGGTTTTCATCAGATGAAGTCTGGCAGCTTTAAGAAGTAAAGTACACCACAGTGGAACCCAAACCTGTGATTCTGAGCCCTTAGACCTGTGCTCTTACACATCACCACTCCTGTCAGGGGGTGAGCTCCTTGCAGCCCCTGGGCACTGTGAGCATCTTACCGGAGTGTCCAGCTGGCACAGGGCCAGGTCCCTGCCACACAGAGCAGATGCTCTATCACTGCTGAGCTGAGGGAGGAGTGGGTCAGTATGTGACTGAGTCTGTCTTGTGGGGTACTGAACCCCTCAAGCAATCCTTCTCATGCTTGGCCCAATTGTCTCCTCAGTTGAAGCTGACCTTGTAGCACGTACCATTGAAATGCTCAGAAGAGCAGAAGAAAACTTTCAGTTTCATGAGGTCACATCCACAGATCCACAGAGTCTAAGGAATAAGAAGGGCCCAAGTGGGAAATGCATGGATCTCCCTGGGAAGGGGAATAGAGACCTTCTAGTTGGACTGGGGGTGGGTGGGTATGGGAATTTGAGGGGTTGGGCAGTGAGTGGAGGGAGACAGTGCTGAGAGAATTGACTGGAAAGGGGGGCTTTGTAAAGTCGGGTAGACGCCTGATGCAAGGGAAACTCCCACGAGTCTATGAGGATGGCCCCAGCTAAGACTCCTGGTAACCGTGGATGCATAGTGGATGAACTGGCCATCCCCTGTGATCAGATTGATCTGTTGATAGCAGAGAGCCTTCATCCAGGGACTGATGGAGGCGGATTCAGAGACCCACAGTCAAACAGTGGACCACACTCAGGGAGTCTTGCTGAGGAGAGGGAGAAGGGTTTGTAGGAAAGAGTGGGGTCAGAAACATAGCAGGAAAACCCATAGAAAACCACTAGTCTGGCCCATGGAAACTCACAGAGTCTGAACCAACAACCAGGGAGCCTGCATGGGACTGACCTAGGCCCTCTACATATGTGTGACAGTTGTGAAGCTTGGTCTATATGTGTGGGACTCCTGGCAATGTGAGTGGGTGCTGTCCCCAGTCCTTTGACTGGCTCTAAGAAACTTATTCCTCATGCCTTGACCAGCCTGAATACAGGAGGAGGTACTTGGTCTTATAGCAACTTGATATGCTGTGCTTTGCTGAAGCTCATGGGAAGCCTGCCTCTTTCTGAGCTATTATGGAGGAGGGGTAGACTGGGGAGGGGGAGGGCACAAGAGGAGAGGAGGGAAGGGAGGCAGTGGTGGAGATGTAAAATAAATAAATTAATTAATAAAAAAATAAGAAAATTAGCCGGATGGTGGTGGTGCACATCTTTAATCCCAACACTCAGGAGGTAGAGGTAGGTGGATCACTTTGAGTACGAGGTTAGCCTGATCTATTTCCAGGACAGCTAGAGCTGTTACACAGAGAAGTCCTGTATTGAAAAACCAAAAAAAACAAAAATGTTGAAGAAAGAAAGAAAGAAAGGAAGAAAGAAAAAAAGAAAGAAAGAAAGAGAGAGAGAGAGAGAGAGAAAGAAGAAAGAAAGAAAGAAAATACTTCTGGAAGGGATCCTCAGAGGAGGCTGTATGGACGGACCATTGCTTTATGTCCTGTATACCAGTGCTTTGACATCCAGGATCCTTCTGATGCTAGAGAGATTACCCGCCATCCATAAGCCATTCTCTAGATGTGGTGAGTAACTAAGCTGGCAAGCATTTTGTCCAAACAGAAACCAACTGATCCAAAGCCCACACCCTGCCCTGCATCCTTCTTACATTCCAGACTGCTGGCACCGGGTCTACTCACCCCGTCGTCGAGCATCTGAGCACTGGTCATAGCCTTCCTGCCACAGAGCCATGGAACCCATCCAAAGCCAGTGTCATCTATGTCCCCTGTCCTCTATTCCTTCTTGCAGAAAACAGTTTTGAAGCTCTTCCTCCTTCATTTGCCTCTGGTCTCTGGAATGAACTGAGCATTTTCCGGTACACACACTGCCCCCTCTCCACTAGGGTGAGGTACGGCTACCACCTGTGGGAACCCTGCACGATAAAATGTCTTTCCTAGCAGTCATTTCCTGATCTGTGGATCACAGATTTTGGACTAATCCGCTGTTGTGTTTATGTAACAAACATTTACTTATCTGTTTTATATGTGTGTGGTTGGGTAGATATATGCATACCACATGCATATGGGAGCCTGCAGAGGTCAGAGGAGGGAACCAGATTCCCTGGCAATGGAGCTGTAAGAGCCTCATTTACCTGCATGGTTGACCTCTGCAAGAGTGGTGAGTACTCTTAACCATTGGTCTATCTCTCTGACTTCCATGGCACTTACTTATAAGCCAGGATGTTACCATGTGGCCCAGGTTAGCCTCCCAAGCCTCCTACTTCTGCCTCCTCCCAAGTACCGGGATTACATATGGGCATTACCATGTCCAACATAATACACCACGTTTTAAAGCAGAGGTAAGGGGCTAGCTAGGGGGCACAGTGGCTAAAGGAGCCTGCTGCTGAGTCTAACAACCTGAGCTTAATTCTTGTGACACACACATATGCATGCAAATAAAATAAGTCTAAACCCAAGACAGCCCCTTCTACTTCATGAAGTCTACATTTTTTTTCCAATACACCATTGAGCAAAATGAATGTTGAAAGGAACCACGCTGTTTCTGGCTTTGCGTGTACCTGACATCCTGCTCAGCCCCGTGTGGGAAGCAGCTTCTCTAGACTGAAAGTTTGCGTGCATTTGTTCTGGGGCATTTGTGCTCCATGGTGGGTTAACTTTAAAGGATCGTGAAGGAATTGGTCTGGCTAAAAAGAATCTGATGTGTCCTAGTGTACAACGTTCCGGAAGATAGCTTTGGAAAGAAAGAACTCAATGGAGAAGGGTCCTTTGGGTGGTATGAGGACACGAATGGGTGGCAAGGAGGGACAACAGGGAACCTGGACAAGCTTCAGCTAGTGTATCATCTATCAAATTTCACCTTGCTCCTCAAAAGGCCGAGTGAGGAGCTGGGGCTGCAGCGAGACATGCCCCCAAAGAAGAAGGCTTCTACTGGACTCAGCGCAGAGAAGCCAAGACTAGCCAAGGGAGCAGGACAAGAAAACCTGCCAACAGCACCTGCCTTTCCTGGCTCTCAGCCTGGAACTCTGGAAAGAGGATGAGCGGGTGACTGGGTTGGGGGGAGGGGACCAGGAACAGAGTGGATTAAAGGCTGGCTGTCCCCAGAGAGACCCAGGATGGCTGATAACCCTGTATGGCTTGGGTGAGTCCTAGGTCTTTGAAGCTGAACACTAGACTGCGGGAGAGTAAGAGACAAGGCAGAGGTGAGAGAGCGGCTCCCTCCACCCTCAGTACTGAGCCACTGCTTACCACCCGGCAGTATCTTCCAGCCCCTGCCGAAAGCAGCTCTGCGATTCCCATTTTATGGCCTCTGCCAAATGAAGCACAAATTTAACTACATCACTTCCCCAACAGGACAGGGGAGAGGATGGGGGTGTCGTGCTGGGCTCCTTCAGCCCCCTAATCTAATCACTGGTGTGGGTCATTTCAATTATGGACAGCAGAGAGCAGTGGGGGACGTGGCTGCTCATAAAAGTATCATGCTGGGGCTCAGCTAATTATGAAGTTTTCACCGGCTCTGCAGGTAAATAACTCAGAACCGAGCAGTGGCAACATCCAAAGAGTCAGAACCGGGGACCGAACAGGACATAGACAAGACAGGAATAGACAGGCATGGACAAGGTAGCAAGGAGAATAAGGCGGGGCTCCGGGACAGAGGGTGAGAATTCAGGGCATAGAAGGAGGCCCGTCCTTCCCAAGGAAAACACACAAGAGCTTGAGTCTGTCCTGGGCTGACTGTCCACCACCCAAGGACTCTGTCTTGAAGCCATACTCCTTTCATGGCTACTCTGTCTCTGTGTCTCCTGGTTCTCACCCTCCTACCCTGGGATTGAGGTCAGGGAGAGTTGCTAGGTATGGAGATTTCAATGCTAAAAGGCTCAACTTCTTTTTCTACTGCCCCTCTAGGTTGTCTGCAAAAGGTGGTAGGTGTATCCTCAGGGACAAGTGACTCCCTCTGTCACCTTGCAACACAAAAAGGCTGGGGGCGGTGTAGCCCCCTTGATAGAGTGTTTCTCTAGAATGAACAGGGCCCTAGGTTTATTCCACAGTATCATATAAAACCAGGTGTGGAGATGCATGCCTGTAATCCTAGCGTTTAGGAGGTAGAGGCGGGAGGATCAGAAGATCAGTGTCATCTTCAGAAGAATAGCAAGTTAGAGGTGAGCCTAGACTGCACGAGATTCCATTTTAAAAAAAAAATCAAGACAACAAAACAAACAAACAATGAAACAAACAAACAAGCCAGGCTACCAGGTCACCAGAGCAATCCTCTGAAAGTTATCTTGAGATATTAGGATGAACTAGAGGCTTCTTGGCAAGCCTGGGGTGTGCTTTTCTCTTTGTATTCTAGACATCACCCTGGAGCTGTGATTTCTTAGATTATGGGGGACAGCAGATGGCAGGAGCAGTTGCAGCTGGGAGAATCCCATTTTTGTTATGTTCCTCAGTTTCCTTCCTTTCTGAGACGAAGCTCATGACAAGGATGAGGATGTAGAAGGGCTAACCTAAAGCTGTTCTGTCAACCAGGATTGCTGGCAAGCATGCTCTTTCTAGGACAGCACACACTCTCCCAAAAGCTCTGTAGAGCCGTGGGCTCACAACGCTGCTGCTTTGGGCGCCAGATCTGGCCCCTGGGCTGCCAGTTGATATTAGGGCTATGGAATTCTAGACAGAGGGAGTCTAGTTAGCGCTCAGGTTCCACCAGGAAAGGACTGCTTCTTAAATAATGTTATAAGGATCCTGGGTCACTGGGGTTGTAATAAAAGTGAGCTAGGCTGGATGTTGAATGGGAAATCTCAGGGTCCTTCACTACAAAGGGGACAGTTGGTGGCATCAGCCCTTGAACTTTAGATCCTATAATAAGGTCACTCCTTGGGAGAAGCAGGGTCTAAACTTAAATCCTGGTAGAGATTGCTGGAAACCAGACCCCACACCAAAGGCTCCAGACCGGATAGCAGGCAGGCTCCTGTTTATTTTGTCATCTGTTAATGACTTTTTAAAATGTCATTAAGTTGTTTCATTTTGCTCTCAGAACTCTGTGACATGGCGATAGTAAATATTTATAGCATCAATTTCAGTAAGTCAAATTGTAGTCTGAGAAATGAAGTCCAAGCTCCCTGGGGTAAGCAATGATGGAACCAGGACCAGAATCAGGCCTCCTGGCTCCGACTCTGGCACTTTCTCCAGTATGCAGTTAGTGGGGAGGAGGCTCCACAGTCAGGCCTTTCTTAACTTTCCCTCTGTTGATGGGGGAGGAAGTGGAGGAGGCCAGGATTGTTGTGGAGGCTAACCCAGAGCACTGCTGAGGCAAAGAGACCAGTGGTCGAAAATAGGAAGCGAAGAAAGAACCAGGTGGAGTTTGCATGGACACTTCCTGTTCACAAACTTTTTGCCTACTCCATTTCATTAACAGCAGCAGTGGAATTTCATGGGCAATTGGCACTGAGCACTAACTGGGAGGTAATGAAAGAGGGAGTGTATAGGTAAAGGCTGTTGGAATTTAAATCCTTTTTCTTCAGGGTGGGGAGAAGAGGGCAGATTATTTTAAGGCAATTTTAGTCCTGGAATAGGTTCCTAGAAAACAGCTTTGGACTTGCACGGCCTGTGCTGGCAGCATCAGAATGGACAGCCATCTCTAAGCCTTGCTCTGTCTTTCTGCCCACCAGCCTCCTGAAGACTACCCTCCGTGAGGGGTGGAAAAGTGAATGCCTGGGGACTGAGCTCTGACCTTGGGTAGATTTTGTTCCTCTGACTTGGGAAAGCACATCAGATATGAGTTCATCAAGCAGTGAGCTAGCATGAAGTGTTTTGCAATTATTACTGCAGAATCCCTACATGGAGAACTCCGGGGCCCTGGGTGAGCTTGGTATGGGGGAACGCAGAAGGAACAAAGAGAAAGCAGAAGCCCACACTCACACCAAAGACTCAGACCAGAATCCATCTCTGTTGATAGCAGGCAAGTCAGATTTATTTTTTGTCATCTGTTATTTACTTTTCAAAATGCTGTTGAGTTACTTTGCTTTCCTAATTCTATGACATGGAGAGAGTAAATATTAACAGCCCCTACTTTAAATTAAGCAAATGGAAGTGGGAGAAGTGAAGTCTAAGGTCTCCTGGGTGAATAGTGATAGAACCAGTCTCAGCGTCAAGTCTAGAAGCATGTGGGCTATTGGGCAATCTCTGTCTGTCTGTCGTCTGTCTGTCTATCCCTCTTCCTCCTCACATTTACACATGCATTAAAGGGAAAGGATATAAGGTAATACGAGACCAAAGCAGGGCTCAAAACATATGGGCTCTTAAAGCAGATTATATCAAATGGAGCCCGGCACGGTGGCACAGTACTTACAATCTCAGCACTTGGAAGGTAGAGGCAGGAGTATCAAGGGTTCAGGGTCATCCTTGGTTGCCTACTAGTCAAGCTTAGCCTAGATACAAGAGACCCTGCTTCAAAAATCTAAAGCCAATTTTTTTTTTTTTTTTTTGCTTAAAAGCCTAAGTATATATGGTTGCTGATTGTGGCTCAGGAAAGGTAAAAACTTGCTTGTTACTGTATACTCTATTCTGTTTATACATCTTTATTATGAACATATATGTTTACTGGTTCAGTCAATAACCAATTAAGATGCTCATCTGTGTAGCCACTGAAAAGAGACAATGGAGTCCTAGAGAAACTTTTTAAGCCTACCCACTCTTTCCCCTTCAATCCCTCTCCAGACACAGTGAAGGTTTCCCTAACTGTTGTGCCCCCCCACATCAAGTGAGACCAGCAATCTCCATTGTTATATTCTGCTCCACAGTGCCCAGAGAGTGCACAAGGTGACAGTATAGAGCCCCAGCACAGCGAGGTAGATTCGGAAGAGCAGCTGATCAAAGTGGTACAGGATGGCCAGCCAATCCACCTCCTTTTGGTAAACCTGCTCCCGAGTTCGGAGAGAGTTGTTGATGGATTGGAGCTGGAGCCAGACTTCCTGCAGAGAACCCGACTGAACCAGGTGCTCCTGGTGGACAGGGGACTCTGTGTGACAGAGGAAAACACTCTAGATGAGCTGTCAAGAGGGAAGGCCCAGAGAACCTGGCAGAGCTGTCCTGTGTCAAGAGAGGTGTGTGTAGGCTATACCTAGCTAGAAGATTTCCTGAGCTAGGATAGATGGTTCTTAAATTTCTTTATATAAAGCAACCAGAACCCAACCATTCGTATTCCTTCCCACCTTTCTGTATGTAGTGTGATGTGTGTGCGTGTATAAAGTGTGATGTATAATGTGTGTGTATGTAGGCAGTGTGATGTGTGGTGTGTGATGTGTGTATAGTGTGATGTGTGGCGTGTGTGTAAAGTGTGATGTGTGTGTATAGTGTGATGTGTATGTATAGCGCGATGTGTGTGTATAAAGTGTACAGTGTCTGTGTGTGTATAGTGTGATGTGTGGCGTGTGTGTAAAGTGTGATGTGTGTGTATAGTGTGATGTGTATGTATAGCGCGATGTGTGTGTATAAAGTGTACAGTGTCTGTGTGTGTATAGTGATGTGTGTTGTGTGTGCAAACATGCTTGTATGCCAGAATGCTACAATTTTTTAGTTCATAGCTCAGTCACTGTGGTAGAAATGAAGCAAACTAGAGGTGACTGAAAGCCTGACCTTCAAGCTAAAATGACCTCCCAGCAGGAAGTCACCTTCAGTCTGCAGAAGAAATCTCAAACTCAGAACAGGGGTTGAAAAGCTCGAGTTTCCCATTATTCGTGCTGGCCAGACTGGCTGGGTGCTTCCCCAGGACCCAGGTGCTCAGCACAACAAAGCAAACAGGGTGAGGATCACAAGACTTCTCACAAACCTGTTGTCTCAGCACTTGGAGCCCACAGGTGCAATCTAGACTCATCCACGTCAGGGTCTCCTCGAAGGCAAAGAAGAGGCCGTTCTTGCCCACTGTGTCGCTCCTCGTGGAGGAATTTGATCAACAAGATGGACTTGGATAAACTGAGAACCAAGAGGGCCATGCAGACGGTAAAGAAGACCCCTGGGGAGGAAAGGGATTTGGTTGTATTCAGTCTACCATTCGTGCAATACCAGATCTTGGCCAAGAATGGTTATAAGGGGGTGTCCGATGACACCCGAGCTGCTTACCAATCAGAGACGTACACCCTGTGCTCCTCGGCACTTCGTCAGACATGTTGACCCTGAAGACTGTGTAGCCCACCAACACATTGGTCTTGAATATAATTCTTGCACGGCAGTTGGGGGGCAGGTAGAAGCTCCCCAGGTCCACGAGCATCAGGAAGATGCTAGGAATCAAGAGGCTCACAACATAGGCCAATGGGCATCTGCGAATCACCACCTGGCAGAAGACGAGGAAGCTCTTTCATCTAAACAAACAGTCTAACACTGGGCTGAGCCCACAGTCCTTAAGACCCAGCCCTTATGAATAATGCAAAATGGCTATGTAGTTTATATTTGAGGCAACTGGGTGTGCTGGGAAATGCCTGGAACCTCAGAATGTGGGGAGCAGGACCAGGAGAATTGCTATGAGATGGAAGCCAGCCTCGACTACATAACAAGACCCTGTCTCAAACAAAACACACACACAAGGCTATTTTGTGATTCAAAAAAAATGGAAAGTTTTCACAAAGACCTAATAATGTTGCATGTGTGTGTGTGTCTGCATGCAGATGTGTGTCCATTTATAGGCATGCAGAATCCAGAACAGGATGCCAGGTGTCTTCCTTTATCATTCTCTGACTCACTGCCTGAGACAGGGTATCTCACTGAACCAGAAGCTCAGCACTTTGGCTAGGCTGGCTTGCTTATGAGTTCTCTGGATCTGCCCATCTCTGTCCACCAATCCTGGGCTGATAACCTGGGGTTAGCTCAGTTGATAGAGTGCCTGCCTACCATGGGCAAAGTCCTAGATTCTATCCCCTGATCTGCATAAACTGGATGATCTGGCACACACCTGTAATCCCAACATTGGGGAGGTAGAGGCAAGATCAAGGCCCCTTCTCTGAGGTGGTGATTTCCCCTCAGGGCTGACAATAAGGCCTCTCTGGTGGTGGACATTCAGTAAAGTCTGATGGGGCAAACCAATATCCTGGTCCCTTTGCTGTTTGATTTGCACGAGCACACTGCTTAACAGCTCCCGTCTCTTGGATTTGCCAGACAATGCGACACTTGACTACTTTCTATGTGTTAGATCATGTGCTGGAGGCTTTTTCATCTATTGTATCATTTATTTTATTCTCATCAACTTCTTCGATAGATAACCTTACCCTGTACCCTTAAGGAAGCTGAGTCAGTGGCTGAGGTGTAATGTAACCCCACACCTTCTGATTCCTGGTGCTCATTCCTCAGCTACAGCCTAGCTACAAATCTGGATCTGCCCAGATGTGGAAGAGGAGGCATTATTAATTTTTTTCTCTCTCATCTCCACATCCTGCTCTGGGAGAAAAGTACAAAGAAATGAACACAGAAAGGAGGTACCGAGGCCTGAGATGGAGTGGGGCGGGGCAGCTTGGCTGGGGAGTTCGAGAGTTGAGGCTCCATAGTCATTGGATCTGGGACCATGTCCTGACTCAGTGGAGCTTGGCAGGCCAGAGCTGTTTGGTGGATTGTAATCTGGCTGTTGTCTTTCACATTAAACATAATTGGCTACAAATATCTACACCAGTGCAACACACATCGCTTTGCAATAATTTGGTTAAAACACATTTCTATCAAAGGGCAGTCAATAAGAAAAAAGAAACACAATGAACTATCATCAACCTACATCTCTGTTGGGCTGTGACTTAGACAGCCTTGGGAGGTGGGGTAGGAGGAGGGGGGCATTGAGATGCTGGTGATCTGGTCTCTTAGAGTGGGAGTTGGAGAGGTCATACCTGGTCAGGTAGAGGAAAGAAAGTAAGATCACCCTTGGAGACTTCATGGCAGAGATTGCATGAGAAGGGGAAAAAAGTCTATGAGTATTGCCCTAAAGAAAAGCACAGGGCGGGAGCTCGCCAACTCCAGCAGGATAGGGAAGGAAGCAGCATAGGACCTAACTAGTCCCTCTGAATGTGGGTGACATCTGTATGGCTGGGGCAGACTGCGGGACCACTGACAGTGGCACCAGGATTTATTTCTACTGCTTGTACTGGCTTTTCGGGAACCCATTCTCTTTGGATGGAGACCTTGCTCAGCCTAGATATAGTAGGGAGGGCCTTGGACCCTCCCCAAAGCAATGTGCCTTACCCTCTCTGAGGAATGAAAGGGGGTGGGGTGGGGAGGAAGGTAGAGGGAATGGGAGTGGGGGGACTGGGAACTGGGATTGGTATGTAAAAAAAAAAAAAAGATAGTTTGTTTTCATTTAAAAAAAGAAAGGAAAAAAAGGAAAAGCAAGAGGCATGTTGGTTAAGGGGGAAGGGCCCAGATCTGTAGTCAAGGAAATAGAACCTATGTATGTAAATCTATTGTTATCCCAACTGATTGTCCGCTCTCTTTTCCTTTGTCCAGCAAACACTGAGCATGAGGAGGCTGCTGACATACTACTGTAAATACGAGACACATAGTGTCATAAGTAGGATAAGTCCCTGTCCTAGCCTGGTTTTAGGAGTTTGGGAGCCGTACTCTGGTGGCTAGTGTTTGAAAAGTCTATGGGGTAGAAAGAAATCTTGCTCCAGAATGAACCAAAACCAGAGTCCTTATCTCATTTGCATGATGCCACTAAAGACTTCCTAAGCTTAGCCTTTATTTTATGCAGAGATTGAACCTAGGGCTTCCTGCATGCTAGACAAATTATCTACCGCCTGAGCTATATAGCTCCTTGGGCAGATTTTGATGTCTATAATAGATACCAAGAGCCTTTCTTATTCATCTCTGTACCTTTTACGTCTGTCATTGTCCTTGTTAGCTTAGTCTTTCTGACACAGCTTAGAGTCATCTAAGAGGAAAACCTGGACAGAGGAATTGTCTGGATCAGATTGGTCTGTGGGAATGTATGCGGAAGATTGCCTTGATTATTACTTGATGCAGGAGGGCTATGCCCACTGTGGGTGGCACTATCCCTAGGCAGGTGGTCCTGGGCTATATGAGAAAATTAGCTAAGCACAAGCCTGGGAATGAACAAGCCAGCAAGTCAGCAAGCCAGCAAGCCAAGTCCCTCAATGGTTTCTGCCTTGAGTTCCTACCCTGACTTCCTTTGGTGATAGATTGTAACCTGGAAGTTTGCACCAAATAAACCCTTTCCTCCCTAAGAAGCTTTTGGTCACAGTGCTGTGCCCCAGCAACAGAGATTAAACTTCAACTATCATTACTTCTGAGATGTTCACTGAACTCCATCAGAATCGGTTAATAAGGCTACCCTTAGTTTCAGTCAACTGGAGATGTGAGATTAGCCTAAATGGTGGGCATCCTGTTGGGGTCAGTCTTCATACGGACCTCACCTGAGAACCCATGACTCCTGCTTCTGCTCAGAGGAATGTGTCACCTGCTCAGCGTGACACTGTTCTCTGTAAGCCTGCCCTACCCAGAGCCCATCATTCCTAATGGGCTAGAGGAGCTGGTGCCTTTAAATTCCACAGCAAAGGAAGAAAAAGCACTTTAGTTTCAGCCTGTGTTCTCCATTAGACACCCTTCAGGTGTTAGCAATATTATGCCACAATTTCATTATCCATTAAAGCCAGGTAATAATAAGTACACAAAGGTATTTGGAGCCTATTGATGTTAATGAAAGAGATCAATCTAATTCAGAATGTGTGTGTGGAGAGCTCCTTGGAGATGGAACAGGCCCCAAGGTTAGCCTCTAATTGCCTCCTTGATGGTAGACCCCACCAGTACTCAATTTTGCATGACCGTCTTTATGACATACTTGGAATTTTGACGCCCAGACTCATGCTCCATACAGAAGCCCATTTTCCTCCCCTCCCAAATCCCTCCGCATACCCCTGGTTCAGAAGGAATGGGAAAGTTGTTGCCTTTTAAGCAAGAGCCTTGTCCCAGAGCGAGGACTTTGGAGATGCAGACTGTGGATCTTGTGATTATCACATTCCTTGAGCAACCCTAGGATGGTTCTAGAGTTCAAGCTTCCCCCCCCTTCCTTCCTGTTTTCCCTCCCTTCTCTTCCTTGGAAGGGTGTCCTCTCAAGTATGAGCTGCATCCACGTTATTGATCAAGAGTTTTTGAAGGACACTAGAATCCTTGGATCCTAAATTTAGAGCATTCAATGGAAATCTCAATAAACTCACCTTAATCTAGAAAAGAGAATCATGATAGAAAAAAAGATTGAGCGAGGCATCTCTCTTTCCCAAATTCCCTTTTCATCTCCCCAGTACTCTATAAGTTTCCAGTGCCTGGTGAGTTCTCATTCAGCGTCAGGGTATCTTGATTGGCCCTTTCCATCCAAAATGACTTTTAGATTTTCTCCCTATATCTGCCCACTCCTACAAGGTTATACAGAAACAGAATGTCTATCCTGCTGTTTTCTGGGAACCAGCACCTCTAATAATGTTTTGGAGGTAATCTCCCCTCCCATGGCTGTTGGATTGGGTCCCAGGCTGTACACAAACATCCTTACAGGGAGAAGAGCTTTGTCTGGGACTCCTGTGCAATACAGTTAGATTCTAAAACATTGGTGGTTCCCTGTGATAAGCACCAGTGGCTGTGATTGCATTAACTGGTACCAATGCCATCCTGAGCATTTGATGCCAGATAGATGGTAGCTGTGTGTGTTAGTGTGGAATGATCCTGTGTTTTGAAGAGAATGTTGTCTCTCTTGCCTGTTCCAACTGTCCCCAGCTTGGTCTGGGACACAGCAGGTGATTAGATTAAGAGAAGGATGGTCCTTTACCGTCAGGACACCAGTGAGCGCACTGTTGGCACAGGGCTTTTGAATGACACCAGGATGCCTTGGTTGCTAAATGCAGAATGTCTTACATGGTATGAAAACAATGAAGCCAGGCATGGGGCACAAGGCAGCCATGGAAAGGCGTGGAGGTTGGGAGAGATGGAAACCAGCAAGCATTCTGGAACATGTGAGTCTTTCCAAAGCTACTAGATTACTTCTGAGTCTGGCTAATATAATCTGTGACTTTACTCAGGATTTTTTGGGAGGGGAATGGGTTCCAGAGAATCAGGTGAAAGCTAGCCTGGCCAGGTAATCCACCTGACCCCCAGGGCAAAGACACCTTGGGGAAAACTTCCAGGGCAGGAAATCAAATGCATATATCCTTACCTCCAGTATGCTTCATAGAAACACCCTAACAGAGAGGAACCGGACTATGGTTCCTGCATGGAGGGACACCTCTCAGGAAGCAGTGCTTGCCTTCTCTCTTATTCCAAATGGGTCCAGCTACCCTCAAGAAGACAAGCTAATATTTAGGGGGAAAGGATGTCATGTAATGTGTAACTGGAGAGAGAGAGAGAGAGAGAGAGAGAGAGAGAGAGAGAGAGAGAGAGAGAGAGAGAGAGAGCTCGCACAAGGGTATATCCACACTCACACTCCCATTTACCTGCCGCTCACGCCTTTGTCTCCGTGCAGTGTAGGTAATGGTGTGTGCAGCACTCCGTGGAGTGCTTGGTAGGTGACTGGTTCCACCTTGCACTTGCCATTCCCTCGCATTTCCCTTTAATGCTCTCCATTATTTGGGCTGCATTAATAATGTTTGCAGGCTGATATCTTTAAAATTAATGAGGTGTTTACTCTTAGCCAAGAAACTCATTGAAATTAAAAAAAAAAAAGCTTTCTTCCCCCTACTCTCTTTCTCTTTCTAAGAACGAGTGGACAAGAACTGCGGATGTGGTTCAGTGGTAGAATGCTCGCCTAGTGTGAGCCTGTGAGCAAGGCCCTTACTTGAGCCGTAGGATCACGAAACAAAGAAGAGAGGGCAGGCAGGCCACAATGGGCACCCTTGATCCCTTGCTCCACAGGCGTGTTTTGTTTGGTGATGGGCTGCTAGCCAAGGAGTAGCCATGAGGGAGGCTCAAACCCCAGTGCTTTTAAGGCGCTGGCTTCACAGGTTTTCTAGAAAACAGACACCTTTCAGGCAATGGAGGCCATTCATGTCCTCAGGATCCCTGATCTCTTTGCATCAGCCCTCAGTCTGACCTGCAGGCTCCTCATTCCCAAGGCTTGATTCTGGAGAGATCCACGACACAGGCACTCCTGACCTGTTTGAAGGACCTATTTTTCAACTGAATTTATTCTCTGCCATGGATACCATCCCCCTGCCTTGTCACAAATACCACCTTCACTGTGCGCAGTAAAGCAGGGCTCTCTGCCGAGTTCTAGCATTGAGAATCTTCTGGTGATGTGAGTCTGCCCGTGACCATGGCAGGGTGGTTTGCTAGGAAAGCCAGAGAAACAGAAGCTTGGCAGGAAAAGTGGTGAGCACCACTGTCCTTTTCCCAGAGCTCCTCAAGACAGACAAATTTCCCTGGGTACAGTTTGACCAGGCATGCATTAGAGTACCGTGGCTTCCACCATGGCCTGGTCAGCAGTTGTTGCCTCTGACCCCGAAGCTACTTACTTGTTCTACCTGTGTCTGTCTGTCTGTCTGTCTGTCTGTCTGTCTCTCTTTCTCTCTCTCTTTCTTTCTTTCTCTTGTCTTTTCTCTCTCCCTCCCTCCCTCCCTCCCTCCCTCTCCTTTCCTTTTCTTTCTTTTTACAAAATAGGGTCTCATGTAGCCCAGGCTGGCCTCAAAGTTGATCTAATTCTCTGGTCTCTTCCTAGTGCTGGTATCACATATGTGTGTTATCATGCTTGGTTTATGTGTACCAATGATAAGCCCCAGGGCTTATTGTAAATTATCAACTCAGTTACGGCCCCAGCCCCACTCATTGTTTCTGTGGGTCATGCAGATGACTACTAGCTAATTCCTTCAGATATTCAAGTTAGTAATATGGTCATTTTCTGCATCTGCATCTGAAATTAATTGATAATTTTCTCAATTAAAAATGGGACAATTATGTTGATGAGACAGGTTTTGTTTTGTTTCGTTTTGTTTTCTTCCAGTTCCTTGTAATGCTGATGGTGTACATTGCTTTGGGCTTTATTCTCAGTGGCAATTAGAAGTGATAATGTTTGTGTAAGCCAAAAGGTTTGAAGGCTTCTGCTGTGAGGTGGGTCAGATCTCTGGAGTCTACATCCTGTTCTCTCTGATTCCCTTGTAGATTATGGTGGTAACGTGGTGACTCGGGATCTCTGCTCTCAAATACTGCAGCTCAGGGGGATGGGCAGAGCCATCTCAACACGCTTTTCTCAGGTAATAATGAGGATATGCAATAAAGCAGATCCCGCAGCTCAATAGAGAAGGCCACGAACTGCAGAGACGTGAAGACCGGGTAGGAAGGAGAACCTACGTTAAATTGAATCTGTGCGAAGTTTCCAGCGCTGTTCCTCAGGATGTGGTATGTGGAAGACACTGAGAGCAGTTGCCACTCACTGTCATTCAGAAATGACCTTTTGTCATTCTCAATGTCTTCTTTAGTCCTCAGAAAGCCCAGGTCTATGTCTTCCACTAAAAAAAAAAAATAACAGAAACAATGGGCTTCCTGAGGGAGAACCAGGAGCCAGCACCCCCCACTTACCCAACCCCAGTTTGAGCCTTTCTTTTTATCCTGACCACACGCACAGTATCACCAGTGTTTGAGTTACAGAGTAGAGGCGGGGGTGAGGGGAGGACCAAAAATAGTTTAATCTTTTGTTAAACTATGAATTTGAAGTTGAAGCCTGCTCTCCACAGTGCATGAAGCATGTTCTGTGACTTTTAGAACATCCTCAATGATGATAGAATCCTGATATCATAATAACAAATTAAAAGCACCGGTTATAACATTGTACCTTGTCTGAATTCTAGGAAAACCCACTGCAATAATACATTTTTTGAGGCAGAGTCTTGTGTGTCCCAGGTAAACTCAAGTTCTCTCTATAGCCAAAGATGACCTTGAATTTCTCTGATCCTCTTGCCTCCACCTCCAAAGTGCTGAAATTTCAAGCAGTGCTACCACATCCAGCTGAGGTTTAGATTTTTTAAACAATCAACCATGTGTAAGAGTAAAATAGATCTGACGTTAATGTCATTTCACCCATGTGTGCCCACACAGCATAGGTATTGCCAGCAGACTGCGTCTCTTGTGGTTCATTTACCTGTGTGCAGAATGCTGTGGAAGGTAAGGCTGCAGTTCTGGATGTCAAAGGGAAAGGCGTACGTCTGCAAACTGCATGCGGAGACCACCTGGATGGGCTTGTGGTTACTAATGGTTCCAGAAGAGTTCACATACACATAGGGAAGGTCGGGAGATCTTTCAAGGTCCACACTACAGGAAACACAAGAGAACCTGTTATGGAGAGAACCTTAGTCTTTTCCAAACATACACAAAACTGACTATGTGGTGGTAGTGACCCTGAGACCCAAAGTAAGACCTAGGAAAAAAGAAAAAGAAAAAGGATAGAATGATATTTCCCATGAGGTGACTCTCAGAAATAACAAGTCTCATCAATTAACTCACCTGCTACAACTACAACAATAAACAATAACTCCAAGTACCATTGATCAAATATGTATCTTTTAAAAGAATTATTTTATTTTAAATTATACGTATATGGGGATGGTATGCTCACATGAATGCAGATGCTCACAGAGACCAGAAGAGGGCATCAAATCCCCAGGAGCCAAGTTACAGGAGGTTATGAACTACCCAATGTAGGTGCTGGGAACTGAATCCCTGGTCCTCTGGAAAGCAGGACGTACTCTTAACTACTCTTAACTCTTAAGTCATCTCTCTAGCCTCCAAATTTGTATCCTGAATCATGTCAACTCGTGGCCATTCCATTCTGAATATTCCCCATAGTATAACCCCAGTAACCAGAGAAAACAAAAGTATAGCAACAATGACTGAAAGGAATTGGCATTTGGCCCGAACAGGTGAATCAACCCAAAGGTCACAGAAATACACCCCCAGAACACTTACAACTCATTGATGATGATGTCGGGGGCCCAGATGGCACTGAGAGGGAGAGAGAGTTCTTGAATGTCATCAAACAGGCTAGAGTTCCAGGATAAAAACTTATCATTCCAAACCTGTTAAGAGCAGTCAAGCAGGAAGCAGCAACACGAGAAAGCTTAAGTGTACTGTCATAACTGAGAACTGATCCAGTCACCAGCCCCGTGATGTGCTCTGTTAGGGGGAAGGAAATCCATTCTACGGCTACACCCTTGAATGAATGTAGTCTCTCTGAGCAAAGAGACTGTCTCCCTAGTGGCAGTACCACCTCCTTAAGATAACCACATTTTGCGGTAGATCCTGATCAGGAACCCAGAATGCAGAGGGGGAAGGAGAATGAATGGATTACCTCTTGGTACCACACGCTCGTCTTTAATTTTTGATTCTGTACGTCCTGCAGAACAAAAAAGAAAAAAAAAAAACCATCCTCACAGAATCTGAGCACATGATCAAGCGAAGGCAAGTGCAGAAGCATCCCCACGACATCTCAGTACATCAATTATCAGAGGCAAGCGCAAACATCTGACAATTTAAGAGGGAGGAAAATCAAACCCAACCAACCAAAGCTGATTTTAAAAACATTACCTAGCCTCCTTGATACCCGAGTATCCTCAGTTCCCGCTTATCTTGCACACCTGTGGCTTTGCATGTTGCTCTATTATCCAGGACAAAATAGCGCTCTAACCGCACTTAACATTTTGAGTGATTTTTCTAATCTCTTTTCCTGCTTTAATTAGTTACTCTGCCATTAATCAAACTTAAAAAAAAATGATACGTATGTCTTAGCCAATATTGAGCTGAAAAGATGAGACCAAGCTCCTACTTCTAATCAAGATATTATTCATAATCTTTCAATGAAAGCTATCTGCACTGACACATGCAGACATCTCTGTTAAGTTACTTTGTGCTTAAATGTGTCTGCTTATGAAACAGACTTGATGAGCTCAATACAGGTGAGGTACACTTTCTTGACAACAGATGTAGTTTTTCCATGTCTGTAATAACTCGGTGATGGTTTCTAAATTAAAGAAAGCATTGAATGTGGGTGAGACATGCCTTCATGTATATTTGTCCAATGAAAGCCAGAAATGGACACTGGACTTCTTGAAATTGGAGCTACAGATGATTGTGAGCTACCTGTGGGTTCTGAGAATTGAACCCAGATCCGTTGGAAGAGCAGTGCTCTTAACCACTGAGTCACCTTTCCAGCGCCTTGGTGATATTTTGTTAAAGATCCCCCCCACCCCCGCCCAAACAGAAGCAGCAGTAACAACAACAGCAACAAAACCCTCTTTACCAGCATTCTCCACATCTAACCTAGTAAAGGACAATCCAAAAGAAAGATGTTCTTGGAGATTAAAAGAGAAGGGTTATTTCACACACATCATATCGAACAACTATTAACTATAAAAATGGATCACAAAGCTGGGCGTTGGTGGCGCACGCCTTTAATCCCAGCACTCGGGAGGCAGAGGCAGGCGGATCTCTGTGAGTTCGAGACCAGCCTGGTCTACAGAGCTAGTTCCAGGACAGGCTCCAAAACCACAGAGAAACCCTGTCTCGAAAAACAAAAAAAAAAAAAAAAAATGGATCACAAGCCTGAATGTTTGAGCTAAGACTAGAAAACTCAGACTCTTGGGATTTTAAATTAGGTGATGTTTTCTTAGATATGAAGGCAAAAGCAACAAATGAAAAAAGTGGTGATCCTACTGCACATACTGGCTTTGGGGGAGCCTAGGCAGTTTGGATGCTCAACTTATTAAACCTGGATGGAGGTGGGCGGTCCTTGGACTTCCCACAGGTCAGGGAACCCTGATTGCTCTTCAAGCTGGTGAGGGAGAGGGACTTGATCGGGGGAGGGGGAGGGAAATGGGAGGCGGTGGCGGGGAGGAGGCAGAAATCCTTAATAAATAAATAAATTTAAAAAATAAAAAATAAATAAATAATAAAATAAAATAAAAGAAAAAGAAAAAAGTGGGATTTTTATCAAAATCAGAAAGCTTTTTGTGTGGCGTAGAGAAATGGCTCAGTAGTTAAGAGCACTTGCTGCTCTTGTAGGGGACCCGAGTTTGGTTCCCATGCTCGCATCTGGCAGCTCACAATGACCTGTGACTACAGTTTCTCAGGCTCTAATGGCCTCTTCTGGCCTGCATCAACACCTGCACACATAAAAACATGCAGGCACGCACACACACATATAAAAATAAATACAAATATTCTAGGATTGGAGAGATAGCTCAACAGTTAAGAGAGCTTGTTGCTCTTCCAGAGGAATCTGTGCCAGGATCTAACACCCTCTTCTGGATTCTGAGGACACTGTGTACATGTGGCTTGTGGATCTATGTGCAGGCAAACACTCATACACTTTAAATAAAATTTTAAAAAAATAAATTTATAAAAGTTGACAAAATGAGGCATTAAAACATCTAAATATCATCATTATCATCATTATTGTGTGTTAAGTGATGTGGGAACATATATGCCAAAGTACGTGTGTTGAAGTCAGAGAACAACTTTCAATAGTTCCCACCTTCTACTGTGAGTACTGTTGTGTGTAGGGGGCGGGGGAGGGAACAAGTGCTTTGACCCGCTGAACCATCTCACCAGCCCCAAGACATCACAAGACATACGAAAGAAACACAAACACAAACATTCATAAGAGACTCCATGAACAAATGCATACCAGAGGACCAGAAAACCTAGAGCAGATGGGTAACTTGCTAAGTAAAGTGTGAAAGTTGAACCACAAGCTCACTAAGACCTCGTTAGAGTAGAGCTTGGCGATCCACTTCTGTGGTCCCATCACTCCAGCGGCAGAGGCAGGAGGAGGACCCAATATTCAAAGTCATCCTCAGCTATATAAGTAGCTTAAGGCTTGCCTGAAATACGTGAGACCCAGCCTTTAAAAGCTAATCGGGGAACTGAAGTGATAGCTTAGTGATTGAGAGTGGTGCTCTTGCAGGAGACCTGAGTTCGGTTCCTTCTGCCCCATCTCCCAAGCGCTGGGACTACCAGCATGCACCATACCCAGTTTATGCCAGGGTGAGGGAAAGAACCCAGGGCTTCTTGCACACTAAGCAAGCATTCCCCAGCTGAGCTACCCCCCAAGCCCAAAGGAAACGCAATAAACTTTTTGAATTAAAGTTTCCCCTTTTTACAGTCAAGAAAGTGGGTGGTTACTGAATATGCATTTCTAGGTACAGCAGGAAAGAAGAAAGAGCAAGCAGATAAGGAACCCTGTTTCCAGGCTCAACAAAGGCTGCTTTGAACTCATGGGAACTACAGATTTTTATGGACTTTAAATAGATACTTGAGAGAGGCAGGTTTTAAAGTGGTATGCAAAGCGAAAAGATTGGAATTCACAAATATTTCCCCAAGGAACAGCTTGTAGAAGGACCAGTGGGGACCCCCAGCCAAGATTGGCTCAGCGGGGGTTCTGGAAGGTTTTCTTTTTTTTAAGTCTTCTATTGAGAGCCCAAGATCAGAGGATACCACTCACTTCACTTCCTTGGGAAACGTGTGAGCCAAGAAATTCTGGAATAGATCATGCGATACTCACCCAAGTAATGCTAGGCTTAGTGACCCTCAATGAGGATTCCCTACAAACACGTATTTGTAAACCTCCAGAACGCAGTTCATATTAATGGAAACGGTCGTTAACTATGCTCACAGGATTACGGCTGTGTGTTTGTGCACAAGCACACTCGTGCCATAGTGTGAGTGCAGAGGTCAGAGGACAGCCTTGGCACTGGGTTCGCTCCTTCCTCTGTGTAGGCTCTGAGGATGGAGCTCAGGTCCTCAGGCTTGGGGCAAGCTCCTTTACCTGTTGAGGGTCTCCATTTTCCTTACTGGTTTGTCTGTCACTGACCTAGCACCGTATAAACGCCTCTCATTGATCTGGATAGCTGGGAAGAGGACCTCCCTGTTCCCATGGCTCCTTTTCGCTATCATTTGGTCCAGCTGATTCGACTTGCCAGTCATATTGATACCATCGCTTATTTTCCTCTTCTTGCCTACTGCTTTGTTGTTTTACACCTAGAAATGATATTTACACTTTTTTTTTTTTTTTTGGTCCTAGAATCTTATGGGGGTGGCTGGGAAGATTCATCATTCAGTCCTAAAGAATGCGATGTCAAAAAGTAGTTTGAGGCTAAAACTAACAATTTTTTTTTTTTTTTGTCAAAGAAACAAGTTTCCCAATGCCAGCTGGTGAGTGTAATTGGTTCTCTGGTGGCATTATTCACAGCTCTTCCCTCTGCGTGCCTCTCTTTTTTCTTTCGATACCTTCCATCTTGCTTGTTAAAAGCAAAGGATATTTCCGAGAATTGGAATTCATTAGTCTTCCTAACAGAGGGAGTCTATTTAGATCTAAATTGGTGGTTAGCAAATATACAGATAATTCTCTCACATTCTTATTTATCTTTCCTAGTTCCGGAGACTATGGAAACAGATGCCTGAACGTCTGGCTGGGAGGCTCCAGTCAATGGGCTGGAATACAAAGGTATCCGGAATTCGGAATTGACAAAACTCAATAGAAACAAATTGGAACTCTTCACTGTTGAGTAGATTATCTCTATAATCAGATTTCCCCAAGGAACTCGTAATACTCAGAAATTCGAAGACAAGACTGTAGGCTTTTCCATAAACAAAACAGGAGGCAAAACACGCTATGCGAGGCGAGGTGCTGCGATGGGAGCCAGGCTGCGCGTGCTTCGTTCAGCACGAGTTGCTAGCAGTACAGCTGCTGGCAGAGGCATCCGGCAAGTTCGCTATTCACAGCGGGAGCATCTTCCTCCGGACAGAATCTGCGAGTGAGTTTATCAGAACCCTCACAACTGTTCCTAGGGCTGCAACTACCTTTGTCTGGCTCATCTACATATAACAGTGACATTTGTAAAGTGTCTCCGGAGTAACCCAGTCATCAATAGAGACAAACTTAGAGTCGGTGTTTTGTTTTGTTTTGTTTTTTTAAGTCACTATCTATTTTACAGTATCAATCTAGCATCTTGGAAGTAAAATAAATCACAATGCATGTGGTGGGAAATAAGAACACAAGCGACGAAGACTTTCTATCAAGAAACTTGTAACAGCTTAGGGGATGTGTAGCTGTAGTGATCCACGCTATAGCCCCAGAACTCAAAGGTTTTTGGGGGTGGAACAGCTGCTCGGTTCAGGACAGCACTTGCTTGCCTGTTTGGCATACAGCTGTTGTCAAATTGACACAAACCTGGATACAAGGAGGAGGTATCTCACCGGAAGAAACACCTCCATCAGATTGGTCTGGGTGCATATCTGGGGGCACGTTTTCTTAATTGCTGATTAATGAAAGAGAGTCCAGCCCACTTTGGGTGGTACCATCATCCCTGGACAGGTGGGCCTGGGCTATATAATAGCTAGGCTTAGAGGAGCGTGTCTTTAATTTCAGAACTGGGAGGCAGAACTTGCTCTACATAGTGAGTTCCAGGACAGCAAGGACTGTGAAGAGAGATCTTGTCTCAAAAGAAAAAAGAAGAAGAAAGAAAGGAAAAGAAAGAGAAAAGAAAAGAAAAACAGAGCTAGCCAGGAGGAGCAATGCAGTAAGCTTTAACTCCTTACTCCAGTTTCTTGCCTTGGCTTCCCTTCTTGCTGGGCTGTAACCTGTAAGTCAAACAAACTCTTTCCTCCCCAGTTTGTCTTTGGTCAGTATTTTATCACAGCCACAAAAAGAACAGTTGTGAACATAAAGACCTGAATCCAATCCTCCGAAACCTATGATGTTAAAACAATGAAAAGTGCTGGAAGCAGTGGCTCACCCTTAAATTCAAGAGCTTTGGAGGCAGAGAAGGTGGATTCCTGGGGCTCTTCTGTGAGCCAGTGTAGTCTACTTGAGGAGTTCCAGATCAGGGAGAGACTCTATGTTAAAAAGAGAACAAGCCAGGCGGTGGTGGTGCACACCTTTAAACCTAGCACTCAGGAAGGCAGAAGCAGGCAGATCTCTGTGAGTTCAAGGCTAGCCTAGTCTACAGAGTGAGTTCCAAGACAGCCAGAGGGAGATACACAGAGAAACCTTGTCTCGAAAAACCAACAAAAAAAAAAAAAGGAAAGAAAGAAAAGAAAAGAAAGAAAACAGACAAAGTGAATGGAGTGATAACTGATATCATATGAGGAATGATAGCTGAGGGCCTGTGAGATGGCTCAGCAACTTCTGATGCCTGCCACAAAGCTGGGACCCACATAACAGGAGAGACCTGCCTCACACTGCCCATTGTGACTCAAACACACACGCACACACGTGCGCGCACACACACACACTATATATTTATTTAAAGAAATGGCAGTGAGGTTACTCTCTGGCTTCCACAAGCATCCACAGCACCCGCACACAGCTTCGCATGCATGAATATGCTTGAACACACATACACACATACACATGCAATAGAAAATTGACTCAAAAAAAAAAAGAACAGAAAGAATTGACTGAACCTAATTGTGAATTATGTGTAACCTAGTCCAGTAACAAACAAATGTATGTTACAACATGGGGTGGGAGAGCCATATTTTCAGTTGTTTCCTTATCTAAAATAATAATATGATTTTGCTTTCTTTTACCAAAGCAGGAAGATCTAGATTTTAAAAGTTCAATTTGACATCCTTGCCCTAAGGAAAAATATTGATGTAAAGATCTTATTTTTTTTCTATATTTATCTCCAAATAAGCCACTGAAGGCAAAGCTGAGCAGTTCTACTTTATCTTAATCAATATGAAATCAAAAGAAAAAAGTTAAGGAAGCAGCTGAGAGCCATCCTAACCTCTTCTAGGGCTCATTATCCACCTGCCCTAAGGTTTCGCATGACATAGCTCTTGTTGTGTGCCGTTTAGTTATTTGTTGGCTTGTTTGTATTTATTGAGATAGAATTTCTTGCAGTCTCTCAGGTTTGGCTTCATACTCACAGCAAACCTCCTGCTTCAGTCTCCCGAGTGTTGGGATCACAGGTGTACACCACCCTGGCACTCATACTGTGTGTCTTTATTCGGATCATGTTTAACGTTGGACTCTAGGAAGCGAGATGTCCCTAATAATCCGCTGATAACTACAGGGTGAGGAACTGTATCTCTTCTAGCCAAGGGACACGTTAGCCGCAAGAAATTAAGTCTCCAAAAATTCTCGTTCAATATCCAATTAAAAAAGACCTTAAAGGGGTTATCTATTAGGAATGTGTGACACTAGGCCTTTCAGGTGGGGATTCTCTTGGCATTAAATTAAACAACCCCGTCTAAGATCATAGACTGGCCCTTTCACTAGGTTATGGGAAAGTCAAACTGAGAAAGGAGAAAGTTAGGGGCTAGAGCTATGGCTCAGCGGGCTAGAGCAGATGCTGCTCTTTCAGAGGACTTGGGTTTGATTTCCCTGTACCCACATGATGGCTCATAAGTGTTTATAACTCCAGTTCCAGGGGATCAGACGCCCTCTTCTGGCCTCCACAGATCCAGACATGCAGGTAGTACACAGACATACACAAAGACAAATCACTCATACACATATAAAAAAAATAAATAAATCTTTTTTAAAAAGGAAAAGTGAAATTTCTTGTTGAAAGGAGGAATTTGGGGAGTATTGATTGATTGATAGACTCTTATGTATCTTAGGCTGGCACTATCTTGCCATGTAGCCGAGACTGGCCCTGAACTTCTGATACTCTTGTTTATGGCTCCACAGTGTTGGGCTTACAGCATATACTACCATGCTTATAATCCTAGCACCCGGGAAGCTGATGCAGGAAGATTGCCACCAATTCCAGACTAGTCTGAGGTATGTAATAAACTCCATACAGTCCTGGGTTTCACAGCAAGATACTGTTCTTAAGAAACAAACACACATAAAAATAGGAGATTCTGTGATTTACTGTAGAAAAATGGGTAGGGATACAATTAGAGTATTGTACCATGGTGCATGTCTATAATCCCAGTATTTGGGAGATAGAGCAGAAGAATCATGAGCTAAAAGACACCCTCAGCTACATAGTGAGTTCAAATCCAGCCTGAGTTACATGAGACCCGACCTCAAATAACAAAAACAATATTAAAATGTTTAAAAATATTTTTAACATTTATTAAAAATGTATAAAATACTTGAGACAGAGAAGGATAGAAGGAACAGATGAACAAAACCAGAATTCTAGAAACAAACAGCAGCATAGTGTTGGCAAGTGAACAAGATAACATCAATTAAAATAGGGAAAAATAAAATAAAATAGGTTTCAGACCAGTTAGAAACACAAGAGCAATGACCTAGAACACTACAGAGCAGCAGCAGGGAGTGGACTGTCACCACACATAGCAGACGAGCTTGGGAGAAGTGACATGAGGGGGCAGCTCATCTGTGGCTGCCATGCCCACTGTCGCTTTGTAGTGGACTAAATAACTATGTTTGGTGGGGGGAGGGAGACCTAGCCTTTTTTTAAAAAAAGAGTGAAATACTGGTTTATGGCTGTAATCTCAATACTTGGGAGGCTGAGGCAGGAGGATTTGCTAAGAACTGGAGCCCACTTTGGGCTACATATAGAGACACTGTCTCTAAAACAAACACAAACAAACAAAAAACCAAATCAGACAAACAGAAAGGATCAGAGGTCTAAGGTCACGCATATGTGGTTCCATGTTGATGATTTTCTTGAAGTATAAAGGTTGAGAATAGGGCTGGGGACAGCTCAGTTACAGAAGAGTGAGGATCAGACTTGGAATCCTAGAACCCATTTAAAGTCAGACACGTTAGCAAGAATTGTAATTCCAGTTTTCCTATTGTGGATGGAGCCAGAGGGAGGGGAATCCCCCAGAAAGAAGCCCAAAGGCCAGACTGACATATGCAGAAATAAATAACAGAGAGACCCTGTCTCAAACATGGTAAGGAAGATGAGGTCCAGTACCCAAGGTTGTCCTCTGACCTCTATATATGTGCTGTGGCATGCATGCCTTTACACACACACAAACACACACACACACACACACACGCACACGCACACACACACAGTCTGTAGACAGCTCAGCATAGCCCTGGGATAACATTGCACTGGGGCAACTTTGTTATGGTGGTGACTGCGCTAAGAGAACAGCTACTGTTCAGACATCGAGTGTCCTCCGAAGACAGTGTGTGCTGGCTACTTTTATGCCAACTGGGTACAAGGAAGGAATCTTAACTGAGAACATGTCTCCATAGGATTGGCCTGTAGGCAATTCTGCATGGTATTTTTTTTTCTTTGATTGATGTGGGAAGGCTCAGCCCAGTGTGGGTGCTGCCAACCCTAGACAGGTGGTCCTGGGTAAAAGAAAGCAGGCTGAGGGAGTTGTGAGGAGTAACCAGCGAGCAGCATTCCTTCATGACTTCCGAGGGAGCTCCTACCTCCGGGTTCCTGCCATACTTGAGTTCCTGCCCTGACTTCTTCAGTGTTGGGTTGTGACCTGGCAGTTAGAAGATGAAATAAACCCTTTCCTCTCAAGCTGCTTTTGCTCGTAGTGTTTTTATCACAGCAATAGTAGCCCCACCTAGGATAGAGTGTTGAAGGCTGGGTGGACAGAGTGCAGCTATTGAAAGGTCATGAAACCCTTCAAAGGTGGGGCCTGGTAAGAGGTGTCTTCCTCACTGGAATCTGCCATTGAAGGGGACTTGGACCCCTCCTGGTCTTCTCCACATGAGGTGAGTGTCTTTGTTCTGAGGCACGTTCCTGTGGTAAGTGCTGCTGAAGGCCCCAAAGTAACGAAACCCACTAACCAAGCAATGGAACCTCCAAAACCCTGAGCTGAAACAAGGTTTTGTTTTTGTTTGTTTTTTTAAAGATTTATTTATTTATTATGTATACAGTGTTCTGCCTGCATGTATGCCTGCAGGCCAGAAGAGGACACCAGATCTCATTATAGATGGTTGTGAGCCACCATGTGGTTGCTGGGGGTTAAACTCAGGACCTCTGGAAGAGAGGCCAATACTCTTTGGCACCGAGTTACCTCTCCAGCCCCGTTTGTTTTTGTTGTTGTTTTTGATAGGGTCTCAAATGAGTCCTCCCAGCTTCTAATAACAGTCTAGAAAAAGCCCTTTACACATTCACGATAATCAGGGGGGACATTTTTCTTTTTTCCTTTTTCAAACTTCAGACAGTAAGTAGTGGATCTAACAAGCAAACCCTTTCTCACCAGGCAAATGCTCAACCATCCAACTGTAACCCCAGACCTCGTTGTCTACGATAATATGCCATTATCACTAACAATGGGAAAGATAAGTAAATCAGCTCCATCTCCAAAATAATCCAGACTCTTCCTAGTACCAGCAGTCCAGCCAGAGTCTCGGGACTAGAACTCCATCCAGGCTTCTGCATGAAGCACAGAGCACAATAAGAGGCTGGCTGTGGTCCCAGTGCTCAGGAAGCAAAGGCAGAAGGATCAGAAGCACAATGCCGTCCTTAGTGAGTTTGGGGCCAATCTGGGCTACACGAGACCTGTCTCAATCAATCAATAGTTCGATCAGTCAATCCACCAGAACAGCAAGAGCAAGCAAGGGCAGGCTAGTCCTTACCACATCCAATACAGCATGGACACATAGGTCCAGGTAGACAGTGGTGGCCTCAGCCGAGTTGTAAACTGGCCTGACATCCTTGTGATACTGCCGTAAGAGCTGCCTGGTGAGACGATGCAGAGAGGGAGTCCTGGGATGAGGAGTCGCTGTGCCTAGGATACCTAGAAAAGAAAGCTGTCGCTGTGAAGATGAAGACAATGAGCATCTTTAGGGAGCGGTAGACAGACCGTGTGGGACATGGTGGCTCTCTGTGTGATAATCAACTGACTCTAGGCTGTCCAAATTCACAGGCAGTTGGTGAGCTTTCTAGTAGATACTTACTCAAAGTAAGCTGACAGCCCAAGTTCCCTGTGAGGGCTAATCTTGGCTGTTGGTGTGAATTCAAATGAGGAATTGCCTCCGGCAGGCTGACTTGTAAGCACATCTGTGGGAGATCGTCTTGACTATTAATTGATACAGAAGGGTGTGGCCCATTGTGGGCACTCTCATCTGTGGGCAGGGTGTCTAGGCCATTTAAGAACGGCAAGTGGCCGGGCGATGGTGGCGCACGCCTTTAATCCCAGCACTCGGGAGGCAGAGGCAGGCGGATCTCTGTGAGTTCGAGACCAGCCTGGTCTACAAGAGCTAGTTCCAGGACAGGCTCCAAAGCCACAGAGAAACCCTGTCTCGAAAAACAAAAAAAAAAAAAAAAAAAAGAACGGCAAGTGATCCAGAGCCTGGGAGCAAGCCAGTAAGCAGTGTTCCCCCATGATATCTGCTTCAGTTCCTGCCTTAAGGACTTTTCTTGATAGGGGACTGTAACCTGCAAGATGAACACGCTGCTTTAGGTTATGGCGTTTGTGACACAACAGGAAAACAAACTAGAATATGCCCTCAAAAGAGACTGAATTGTAAAGATACATAAAGCGACTGCATCTTCAGGAATGCAAACGGTACCTAGAGTTCCGTTTCACAGTGCTCATACCGAGACAGGATTCTGTCTCTGCTCCTGTCATGTACTCTGCTGGTATGATGAAAAAATTCACCTACACCCTTAGCCCAAAGTTAACCCCTATGTTGGTTTGTGTTTGTGAGTGTGGGCAGGTACATGTACCACATGGAAGACATTTGGTGTCCCAATCCATCACTCTTTGACTTACTCCCCTGAGATAAGATCTCTCATTGAGCATGGACCTAGACTAGCAACCAGCAAGCACCTGTGACTCTCATGTCTTTGTTCCCTGCAGTGCTGAAGTTATAGGTCATACAGAGCCATGCCCAGCCTTTTCCATAAACACCAGGGATTCAAACTCAGGTCCTTATGCTTTGAAACAAAACCACTCTTACTCATTGAGCTGCCTCCCCAGGCCTGTGTTTTATTTTTCCTTTCTTTTGATTTCCCACGTGTAATGGACAATCCATTGATCCCAAAGATCAGCGTGAATTCCCACATAATGAAGTCAATGAGAGTTCAATTCATGCTCTTTTGTTTCCACTGAAAAATCTATTTTCTCACACCATCTGTCCTTGACTAAAATGTACTTGTCAGAAAAACGAGATCTTTGCTTTGGGAAAATTCTCCCTGGCTTCAGGAAACAATCATTTCCTCTGATCCAGGAATCTTGATTTGTTAGGAGTCACGATTGGTGTCGAGGCAGGAGAAAGCAAGCAAGGGAAACAAACATCAGGGATTGGAAGTGACAGATTTGTGAGGGCTCTCGAATTGCAAAAAGATATTTTGTCCACAAGCTTCGCCAATCCCTGGGGAATTTGAAGCTTCGATAAGTCATTGGGCTAAAGCAAATTGCACACCTCCCCTCACACACTGCATGGGATGAAAGCTGTCTGAGGTATCCTGGGTGTGGATTGGCCCTATTCTGATGAATCCCTGAAGGTCTGAGGAATCCAGCAGGAAAGTGAATGATCTAGATCACTACTCCCTGTGCAACAATCCTGTTTGGACCCATTTCTTTATGAATTAAGTCATGTTACTGCCACCACAAGCAGCAATTTCTATGATTTATCAATGTCAGAGAGGTGGAAATCAAAATGGCCAATGACGGATGATGCTGGAGTTGTCATCCCAGGCTGGTAGTGGGCAGAGAAACATGCTTTCGTTATCATCAGAACTGTGAACTTAATGAGCATTTTAACTCGCTGTCTGTTCACCCATTAAGAAGCTTAGGGTGGGATCAGCTATTTGGACATGCAGGACGAAGGTGGGTGGCTTTCACGGGACATCATTTTTAAGGTTTGTGTGAATTGTTATCGTCAAAACATGCAGTGTGACTCTCTATCTGAGAACATTGCTCACTGCTGTACCCCAGGGAGGGGAAGTAGGGAGTATCAAACCAGGCAGCCCCATGATCCCCCCTACAAAGTTTGCTTTGGGCAGCAGCTTTTTTTCCCCCTCTTTTGGGAATCCACAATTCAAGTCTCAGTTGGAAAAATTCTGAAATGGGCATGAATCAACCCAGGAAATAGAGGTGGATATGTTATAATGCTGAGAGATGAAGGTACGTTCTTTGTACCTTCCACTCAAAGGGACCCAAATCTCTCTCTCTCTCTCTCTCTCTCTCTCTCTCTCTCTCTCTCTC
>NC_022012.1:43145886-43156805 GCF_000317375.1 Microtus ochrogaster
CTCTCTCTCTCTCTCTCTCTCTCTCTCTCTCTCTCTCTCTCTCTCTCTCCATCTATCTCTCTCCTATCTTATCTAAGAAATAATCCATAGGTCTCCTGGAGAAGATAGACCCATGCTTTCTAGAAGGTGTCAAAAGCCTAGGTACAAAGAGAAAGTTTTGCAGGCTAGGACTAGGAACAAAGAGAAAGATAAAAAGCAAATGAAAGTAAGCTCACATAAATGCAAAGAGAACCGAGCTCTGGCATAAGCTGGGAGGAAATAATAAATTGCATTTCTACTATGAATGCAAATTTGCCCAAGGAGAAAGATCAATTACAGGAGAGATATTAAGGATTTAAGTGACCATTAATTAGCCGCAAATGATGCCCCCTTGAAAGCTAATGTGACATTCACACAGCACTAAATGACTCAAAGTTCAAGGCTGTTTCCATAGACACTGATGGAAGCTATCGTCGGGCTCAGGAGAGATTCCTGGCCAACTCTGTCTCCTCAGGTCCAGATAACCAGCTTCCCTTAAGTCACTTGTATTGTTTCTGGAGAATGAATCTATTCGGGACTGAGCTATGAAGTGTTTGGTGGTGAAGAGATTTAAAAAGACAATACGAATACAAAGGCAGGCATGGTGGTACATGTCTGGAATCCCAGCCCTCAGAAATTGAGGTGGGGAATCACAAATCTGAGGATAGCCTGGACTACATACTGAGTTACAAGCCAGACTGGACTAAAGACTGAGTCCCTGCTCAAAAATGACAGCAACAACAACAACAAAAAAGGCATTCTTTCTTTTTCACTTGTTTTGTTTGGGTATGGTGAGTGTGTGTGTGTGTGTGTGTGTGTGTGTGTGTGTGTGTATGAAGAAGGCACAATTATTACAGATTCAGTGAAAGTACAGATGCCCAGGGCCATAGCTTCCAAATTAGGGACTGGCGCTGAAGCACAGCTGGTCTGCATTCAGAGAACAACCTCGTAGGCATGACACGATAGTGACCTGGCTGTCTAAAAATATTAGGACCAGCACTGAATACGCCCTTGGAAGGAAAACCGATACACCCTGCACAGTGTCTATTACTGAGCAGAAGCAGCCAGTGGTCTTTCCGGAGCCCGTGCTTCTGGGTTGATAATATCTTACATTTGTGCTACACATTACACTTCCACGGTCTGATCTTGGTGAATATTCCAGATAAAAACCAATGTAAGGGTATGAGGGTGAGCATCCATAAATAGAGTGCTTGCCTAGCACACATGAAGGCATGGGTCCCTCCCTCGGCATCACATACACAGGACGAGATGGTGCACAGCTGTAGCCTAGAATTTGAGAGGCAGGAGGATAAGAATTCAGCGTTCAGGTATACAGTAAGTTCAAGGCTAACGCAGGCTATACAAGGCCCTGAAAAACTGCCTAAAGAACGAACTGACTTATGTGGGTCAGTGAATAGTGAGGCTGGAGGGGTACAAGCCTCATCCCTAGCACACGCTCAGCGCAGAGGACAAAAACCAGTTCTGCTGTAGTACAATGTCAGATTCCTTTGCCACAGATGCCCTCCGTGTGATTTACGAGGAGGCCTCAGTCATTAGACCCTGCTAAAACCTTGTTCCTGTCCCTCTGAGCACAGAACATCAGAGGGAAAGCTGGTAAGAAGGATCTCCTGAGGCTTCTGGATGTCGGTTCTCTATTTTATCTCATTTTCATGTTGATAGTTATTTTCTGCAAAGAAATCCATTTGGCATTAATGAAATTTCCTCTATTTTACTCCTATAATTAAGATAGGCTTTTATCCTTGAAGTTAAATGTCCAGGATGTCTGTGCTATTTTTCTTCTCTACCAAACAGAAAGAACAAAAAAACATTTCCAGTGTTTTCTTCCTTTCTCTTTAATTTCCCAGCTTTCTCGCTACCAAATGTCTTTATTTCCTTTCCATAACTGACTTGCATAACTACTTGCAGTTATATTTTAAACTTTGAGAATTCAGACCCAAGTTCTAGGAGCACCCTCAAAAAGGAAGGGTATGAGGGGGATGCTGGAAGAAAGTAGCGTGTTAGAAATCACCAACAGTTGGAATGTAGGAAAAGACACTTTAACAGATTAGTCCCAGTGCTTCTCCACATTCTTAACACTGTGAGCCTGTAATACAGTTCCTCGTGTCATGGTGACCCCCAACCATAAAATTATTTTTTGTTGCTACTTCATAAATGTAATTTTGCTACTGTTATGAATTGTAATGTAAATGTCTGTGTTTTCTGGTTGTCTTAGGCAGCCCCTGTGAAAGGGTGGTTTGGCCCCCTAAAGGGATCACGACTCGTGTGTTGAGAACCACTGGATTAGAGAAGGGGATGTAAGAAGAAGAGAATGATGCATACCCAGGTGTGGGTATGGATCTCCCACAGATTCTTCACTTATACACTCTTTTTAAAAAATCAATTGCATCCTAACTAAAACAATTCAATTCAGCATAGTGAATGTTACCATGGAAATATCATTCCATACATTAAAACACATACAATCTCTAAAGTATTTTGAGAGAAATCATACACTCAAAAATTGCATGTTTTTGCAGCTGCTGTTAGCAATATATTAGCCAGGTCTATAGTTTCTGTAAAGCTGGACTTAAACACTGCAATATCAAAACAGTATGCAGGTATCTCCAGTTGAGATATATCCAAGGGACTCTTCCTCTGCTCAGCTAAAGGTTTATATTAATGCCAAGACTATCTAGGATACTAAAACCCGCTCTCCGTTCATATCTGAAAGAGATTGCCCCATGTTTAATGCAAATTACCACAGTGAGCCGGATTTCCTCAGACATGAAGATTTGCCCACCAACTGTAATGTTTCAGGGTGAATTTTCACCTATATAAAAAGTCCCAGGGCACGATGCTGTACAGCTGTGTGTGATTGTGTGTGGGAGGGGACATAGAGACATACGCTGGTCTCTCTCCTAGGACTAGCATTCAACAGAGTATGAATAAAAAGGAATGATTCTGAGGTGTTCCCGCTCCGTGTGGACACCGCACTGCGAGAGCTAAGACAGTGCCCAGTCTAACCATGGGCAGGACTTACCTACAGCAGCCACCAGGAGGCAGGACCGCAGAAGACTCATCGCACTTGCCAGCTGAGCTGGGGCAGGGACCAGAGAAGAGGAGTGACTATGGGGTGGCTCAGTTTTGCTTCGCTCGGCACCTCTCCACCCTGCGCTTCTGCTTGCTCACTTGTGGTAACCTTGGTGCTATTTTGTGGGCATGCCACTGGACCGAGGCATACAAGCACCACATGGAGGTTTTGAGATTGATGCCTTCATGAACCCCACTAGTGTCTCCATTTGGCTCTGCCCTAGGACGGTGGCCAACAGCCCATCTCCCTTCCAGGAGACGGCTAAGTGAATAATGCAATAGAAGAGGAGCCCCTGAGGAGAGGAAATTCCACGCTAATATGATTTCCTTTACAGCCTTTACCTAAGGCAATGCTCTTGCTGGCATCCAGGACCCTAATTTCATTAATAATTGAGATCCAGATAGCTGTCTTAAATCAGACTTAGGCGGTACCATCTTCAGGCTTTGGGAACAGTCGCTGGGCTCTTGAGTTACAAGCAGCTAATGGGAACCTGGTATTGTCTAATGAACATCAACTACAAACAATACAGCAGAGAGAGTGCTTTTTGTCTCTGCTAGGCCCCTTTAATTAAGAGAAACATTGATTTTTGATAAATAGAAATGCTTTTTAAGTTTTCACCAAACATGGTCCAAAAAGTAACTAGGATGCTTCTTGAAGATGAGAGCTATTAATGTTTAGCATCATTCAATAAAAGACTTTCTTTAATGTCCCTTTTAAAAACTATGTTTGTTTACTTTGGGGTTTGGGGTGGGCGTGTGCTGCCGGGCACATGTGGAGGTCAGAGGGAAACTTTTGGGAGTTCGTTCTCTCCTTTCACCATGTGGGTCCTGGGGATGGAACTCGGATAGCCAGGCTTGGCAGGAAGCTCCTCTACCCAATGGGCCCATCTTTCTGGCTCCCTGATCAAAGATTTGTTGCTGTGGTTGTTTGATTGATCCCACCCTCTCCTCCTCTCGGGCTGCAGCTTCGGTGAGAGACCCTATCTCAGGGAGTAAGTCATGGCTTGACAGAGCAGGAGTCCCTCTGGCGTGGCCACACCTGTGCACACGAGTGTGCAGATAGATGTCATTTCCATACCTGTACACACAAGTGTGCAGACACCATTTCCACATACTTGAAGAAATAAATGGCACAATGTCCTTGTCGGGCCCAGTGCAGCAGCTCACGGTTAAAACCCCAGCATCTGAGAGGAAACAGGACCAAAAGTTCAAGTCCAGCCTTGGCTACACACAAAGTTCCTGGGCAGCCTGAGCTGTATGAGAACTTGTCTCGAAAAATAGGAAATGAAACAAAGGAAGCAGACACCCCTGTCCCGCTAACAAACTATAGTCTTTGGTGTAATAACCATACACGTGCGGGTCAAGGCTGCAGTCAGCTGGCTGTGGAAGAGTTGCATTGGTGGAGGCAGGAGAACAGAGAGCTAGCTGTCTCCACTGTTCTGACTTTCCTATACATGTGAGAATAATTCAGAAGGAAAGGAAATTACAATTAAGCCTGCTGGAGGTTAATCTACGAAGCGTGTTTTTCTTGGTTTTGTGTTTGAGAAGTACCTGTTGCAGACATCGGTACACTGAGCTCCAAGAGATTAGCTCACCAAGGGTTGACCAGGCCCCTTCCTGGCCCCTTGCACCAGTTCTGAGAGCCTACTTCTGCCTCTGAGGAGACTGAATAAGAGGGACCACATCTGTCGGTAGCGCCTTCCTGCGGGAGGATTCAGAAGCCTCCCTCTGTGCAGAGGTTTGAATTGAGATGATGAGAACATGGTGTCTTGCCAGAGGTTCTAGTGAGCCATGATTCTGTCAGACCCTTCTGGGACAATCTTCCCTCCTTTTTCTTTGCATTTTCTTGTGTGCCCATCTGTCACTGCAAGGCCATTGCTAATGATGTGTGATGTAGGTACATTACGACCTTCATTAGCTGCTTTAACAGCAGTCTGCTGCTGCTGCTACCTGGTACAGCTTGGCTGTTGCATCCTGCCAGGAGTTCCTGTGAATACCATGTCTTTAGGGGAGTTTGAGGCCACATACTAACTCAGCTCTCTCCTCCATGTTACTCTCCTGCCAGGGTTTAGTTTATTTACTCAGGAATTTTAGATTAGTATCATCTCTCTCCCAAACCTTTAGCTTTTTTTTTTTTTTTTGAGACCAGTTATTACTACATAGCTCTGGCTGACTTGGAACTCATTATGTAGACCAAGCTAGCCTCCAGCTCACAGAGATCAGCTTGTCTCTGCCTGCTGAGTGCTGAGATAAAAGGTGTGCACAACCACACACAGCTCAACCCTTTAATTTTTGTTTTTAATGAGAATTGTCTCCTCTTGCTTTCCTTAAGCCCTTCCCTTTGCAGCCAGATAGCTTATTACGACCAAGGGCTTCCACTGGTCCTCTTAGGACACTTCACAGGAAGCATAGCTATGAGCTTGAATGGCATTGAAGTCTTTCAAGCAGATCAGTATATTTAAATTTTTTGGTTATTTTTTATTTTCTGTGTATGAATGTCTTGCCTGTATGTATGTATGTATGTATGTGCACAACAAGCATGCCTAGTGCCCACGGAGGCCAGAAAAGGGGTTAGATTCCTGGAACTGGATGGTTGTAAACCACCTTGTGGGAACTGGGGACCGAAACTGGGTCCTCTGCAAGAGCAACAAGTACTCTTGCAACTGAGCCATCTCTCCCCCCCCAAATCAGTATTATTTAGGATGTAAAGCTGGAGTAATGAGGGGCTAGACATTCATGCTTCATGTGTGTTGTTTTATGTGTGTATGTTGTGTGTTGTATGTATGCATTGTGTGAATGGTGTGTTGTATTATGTGTGTAGTGTGTAGTGTGTGTGTGAGTGCTGTAATGTGGTATGTTGTGTGTATGTTGTAACATGTTGTGTGGTGTGTGTGTGTGTGTGTCTCCTACGTCACCCGCTGCTGATGCTACAGGCCTGTGTCACTGTGTTCTTCTCGGGATCCTCATTTCTCAGGAATAACACCTAGGCAAAGCAAACCAAGTTGTCAAGTGAGGTTTGTGCCTACCACTCTCTAACAGCAGGTCAGGCCCATTTTAAGAGAGTTGCGAGAATATTCTTTCAGCAGCCCCTCTCCACCACCCCAGACACCCCTGCACCAAGTAAGATGTGGCACCTCTTAAATGGACCAACCTCTTCTGGAAGAAGCAGGGGTAGAGGGCTTATTATGCAAACATAATAAGGAAGTGTTTATTATGCAAACGGCGACTGAGTTATGTGTCCTTTAAGACTACTAAATAGTTTTTAATTACTGCTATATCAGTAAATCCCATAAATATGCAAATGCAATTAGTTCACAAAATAGGCCTTAAATATCTTTATTCCTCTCCAACAAAGTTCTTTGAAGTTAATCGCTAACTCTCTTTGTTCAGTCCCTTGGCAGTTGTGCTAAAATTGACAAGAATTTTGACAGATGTACATATTCAAGGAGAACCAAGGTTTCTGAACACATCTGGTGAGGCTGGATGGAGGAGGAGAACAGATCACTGCTCTAACCAAGCTCAGTATCCACTGAGTACATCCCTTCCTGCAATTTATTTTCTGTGCTGTTGCTTTTTCTTTGCCTTTTGAGACAGTCTCTGTCTATAGGCACTGTCTCATAGTGATCCTCCTGCTTCAGCATCCCTGAGATTACAGACATACACTATCTTTCTATTTGTTATTCATCATCGATTTGTTTATTTTACTTCAGACAAGATCTGTGGAGTGCAAGTCAGCCTGAGGATGGCACTGGACTTTGGTCCTCTTGGCTCTGTTTCCTGAATGCTGAGATCCCAGGTGTGCTCCAGCACATCTGTTTTTCGATGATGCTGGGGACTGGACTCCGTGATTTGTGTGTGCTAGGCAAGCACTCTACCAACAGAGTTATATCCCAGCCCCCATCCCATATGTAATTTTCATTACTCCATGAAATAAATATCAACCCAACTACTGAGGCCTCACTTCAAATCCAAGCTTATTTTGTTTGGATTTCCCTCTAAATAAAAACTTGCATTAAATAAAACATATTTTCTGGTTATTTATTGATCAGTTAATTAACATGGGCAATCCCAGTGGCTTGTGCAGATAGGCACAGTCCTTGGGATACTATTGCCTGAGATTAGAGTGAGTTAAAGGGCAACCTAGGCTATGGTGTCTTTTAGGACATACCCACAGGCCAAACCAATATAGACAATCCCTTTCCGAATTGAATCCCTCTTCCCAGTTGATTCTAGGTTGTGTCAAGTTGACAATTATAGCTAACCATCACACTGTGGATATTGTGAAGGTGGTCCTGTTTGTCTCCATAAATCCAGCACAGAGCCAATGGATGCTCAGCAAATGTTCAGAAGGATGGAAGTAAGGAAAAGTGAACAAATGAACAGAAACGGTATTTTTGGCTTACACAGAAAGAGCATACTTAAAGGGGTCCAGCTTTCTCAGGCCCACACTAGAGATGCTATCTTTTTACCACCATCTCATAAAGCACAGGGAGACGTTTGGACTGGAGCCAGACTGCTACTGTTTATTGTGTTCAGCAAGCAAGCAGTGCAAAGGGGAATAGACAAGCGCAGGCACAGGTGGATCTGTCTCTCTTTGGGGGTCCACAGCCCACAATTTTGTAAGTCCTTGGGAGTAAGATAGATTCCCCGACACCAAAGGAACTGAGCCAAGTGTGGTAACTCACATCATTAATCCCTGCTGCTTGGGAAGGTGAGGCAGGAGGATTGTCATGAATTTGAAGCCAGACTGGGCTATGTCTGGGTCAGGAAGACTATCTTAAAAAGGGGTGTCATGGGGTGGGGGCTGAGGAGTGGTCAGCCAGGTGTGGTGGTTTGAGTAAGAATGGCCCCATAGGCTCGTCTATTAGAATGCCTAGTCATCAGGAAGTGGCATTATTTGAAAAGGATTAGGGGTGTGGCCTTGTTGGAGAAAGTGTGTCACTGGGGGTGAAACTTGAGGCTTCAAAAACCCATGCCAGGCCCAGTCTTTCTCTCTTTGCTTATGGATCAGGATGCAGATCTCAACTACTGCTCCTGCCTGCCTGAATGTTGCCATGGTTCCCACCATAATGATAAAGGACTAAATCTCTGAAGTTGTAAACCAGTCCCCAGTTAAATGCTTTCTCTTATAAGAGTGTCTGTGGTCATCATGCCTCATCCAGCAACAGAATTGCGACTTGGACACCAGATAAGCACTGAGGACTTGAGTTCAATCACCAGAACCCATGTGAAAAGCCAGGCTAGTTATGCAGTCCCACAGTCCCAGCCCTGAGAAGGCAAAGGAGCCCTGAGACTTGCTGACCAGCCAGATGAGCCAAGTCAGTAAACTTCCAGGAGTTTCCCACACTGATAGAGAGAATGGGGAGGGAGGGAGGGAGGGAGGGAGAGAGAGAGAGAGAGAGAGAGAGAGAGAGAGAGAGAGAGAGAGAGAGAGAGCCGTGTGGATGTGTAGAGGCCAGAGGAAGATACTGCTGTCCTGTGTTGGCACTCCACCTTATACCCCTGAAATAGATCTCTCACTGATCCTGAAGATGGGTTATTTTGGGGAGGAGGTGAGGCTGGCTGACCAGTAAGCCCCCAGAAATTATCTTCCCCTTGATCCACATTCCTGGGACAGGGATTATAAGTTGGTTTGGCCATATTTGGTTTTCAAGTGCTAGGGATTTGAATTCAGGTCCTAGTGCTTGTGAGCCATTGTCCCAGCCCTATGTTTAAAAAGTTTCTTATCTGGATGTATTAACAGATTTTATTATGACAGTTTTATATATGTATATATTTTTTTATCACACTCATCCCCCTCCTATTGCCTTCCCACTCTTGCTGATTCCATTTTGAATTCTGTTTTTGTTATCACTGGGACAAAGTCTCACTTTGTGGCCTAGATCCAGGCTGGCATGGAACTTACTATGTAGTTGTTCTGGCTAATTTTATGTCAGTTTGACCCAGGAGAGAGTCATCAGATAGAAGGGAACACCAATTGGGAAATTTTTCTTAATTAGTGATTGATGGGGGAGGGTCCAGAACATTATGGATGGTACCATCCCTGGGCTAGTGGTTCTGGGTTCTATAAGAAAGCAGGTGAACACTCAGGAGAGCAGGCCCTACACCTCACCTGGGCAGCACAATAGAGCCAGTCTGGTGAACCAGCCTCAAAGCTGTGAGCATGAGAGAGGGCTGTCTGTCATGTGGCAGTGTGGGTGGGGAAGAGATACCTCCTTATCCCTTGCCCCTCACTGCCTGCAACAGAGGAGCGAGCTGACTCTCCCTCTTATCAGCTGCAGCACTCAGAAGAGTGACCCCTGCACCTCATCCGGGCAACACCCTATTGTCAGGGGTGCAGGTGAACCACCTGGAGAACATGAGCATGGAGATCTGGCTGTGTCCCTCATCTGCCATACAATGGCGTAGGTGGAGAGCAGGGAGAGATGCCTCCCCCCTCGCTGTATATAATAGGTAAGAGGGCTGGCTCTGCCCCTCACTAGCTACAGCACCTGGGAGGGTGGCCCCTATACCTCTCATGGGCAACATAATAGAGCTAGGCCTGAAGGTGTAGGTGTGGAAGTGCAGACCCCAAGGCTGTAAAAGCAGGAAAACTGGCTTTGCTCCTTGCTTATCGCTTCCAGGGGTGAACTAGCCAGGGTAATGCTGGAGATCTCACCCTGGTGTCAAAGACAGGGGAGAGCTGGCAGACTGACCAACCCTGTAACTACCCTGGCCCAGAACCAGGGTTATGAATTGGCCCACCTCAACATCCACCCCATCTATCTGCTGGAGCATATGAAGGGGTCGGTCCTGCAGGCCCAAAGTTGCAAGACCTCCATGGCATGGGACAACAGGATAGCCAAGAGAAATCCCAGTAAGGGCCCAACATCAATAGTGTAGCAGAAACCAGAGGCCTCAAACCAGACCAACGACTCTTTGCAATGAATGCTGTGCAGTAGTGGCACACACCTTTAATCCCAGCACTCAGGAGGCAGAGCCAGATGAATCTCTGTGTGTTCAAGGCCAGCCTGGTCTATAGGAAGAGTTCTGGGTCAGCTAAGGCTATGTGCCAATCCTCCTGCCTAACAGCCTGAGTGCTAGGATTACAGGCCTAAGCTAGGACACCCAATTTAGAAGCTGGTTTGTTTACTTGCCCAGTCCTTCCTTTTCTACTTGAGAAGTGTGCTGGGCATAATCAATGAAAAGGTAAGAAAGTACCAGAGACCTGGGGTGGAGATTGAAGATAAGAAGCTTTCAGAGCTCTTTCCCGACCACTAGAGAAGAGGCAGCCACCGTCCTGAATTCTTTCCTAACCAGACAGTGGCGGCTAGGGAAGAATTCTTTAATCCCAGCACTCAGGAGGCAGAGGCAAGAGGATCTCTGAGATCAAGGCCAGCCCAGTCTACAGAGAAAGTTCCAGGACAGCCAGGGCTATACAGAGAAACCCTGTCTTGAACCAACTCCTCCCCTGCCCTCCACAAAAGCCAAAAGATGGAGAAGTAGATAGGAAGAAGCCAGACAGGGCAGAGGAAAGTGGCCTTTGTACCCAGGCTTGGAGACAATATACCTCTAATCTCAGCCTTTGGGAGACCAATGAGGAAGGATCACTGAAAATTTGAGGTGAGTTTAGTCTATAAAGCAAGTTCAAGGACAGCGTGGGCTACATTAAGAACAGAAGGCAAGTCTGAAAAAGCATGGGATAAAACTGGACTTGCTGAACATAGCGGACAATGAGGACTACTGAGAACTCAAGAACAATGGCAACGGGTTTTTGATCCTACTGCACATACTGGCTTTGGGGGAGCCTAGGCAGTTTGGACGCTCACCTT
>NC_022012.1:43157035-43164365 GCF_000317375.1 Microtus ochrogaster
GGGGGGGGATATAACTCAATAGGTAGAGTAATTGCCTAGCACATATAAACCCTGGGGTCCATCCATGACACTACAGAAGCTAAGAACCTCTTAGCACGAGACAGTAAACCCAGCCCTAAGGTAGTAGAGGAAGGAGGATTAAGAACTCAAAGCTACCTACAGCTACAGAGAGAATTGGAGGCCATTGCAAGCTATATGAGACCTCAGGGCTTTTTTTTTTTTTTGGTTGTGTGTGTGCACTTTGTTTTGTTTTGTTGTTTTCTTTTGTTTAGAGAGAGTGACCTTTGTCCTGAGTACAGGTAACAGAGTGACAGCAAGATAGTAAAAAAAAGAGAGAGAGCCTTGTGCCTTCCAGGGGACCACAAACATTGTAAATTGTGGACAGATCATTCCAGACTTCCATGAATTGACTAGATTCACAAGTTTATGACACAGAATGCTAACGGGGCTTAAAATAGGAAACCGAAATATTGTATAAGTCTGTAGAAGCGCTGTGATTACAATACTGTCTCCACAGGGCCTGTAGCAATTACTCTAAAAGGCACAACAGCTGTATTTGTTCCCTCGTTGCCATTGCTGAAATTGACACTGTCATTGCTCCAGGAGGAAGACTTGGCACTAATGATAGGGGGGGCTGACTATGGCTGGAGTGTGACAGACCTCTAGTTAGGGCCCTTACAGACTGAGCGAGGAGTAAATGAATAAAGTGCTCTGAAGCCAGTCTCAGCGATAGATGTAGTCAGAGCGCCACCTTGTGGAGGCCCTTCGGCTTGCTGCAACACTTTCTATGCCATGAGAAAACTACAACCAACCTATGTTGAATTATTTGCTTATCTTGGCTTTTTGAGGGAAAGTCCCACTGTGCGGCCCTGTATGGCCCCTAACTTGTGGACTCTCCTGCCTCTGTCTCCCAAGCCAACAATGCACCAATCTTTAAATCATGCTTGTTCGTTTATTGAAATGAGGTCTCCTGAGTAAAGGAGGATGACTGTGAGCTCCGGATCCTCCTACGAGTACCTTCTCAGACTGGAATTACAGGCAGTTCCTACCTGCAGCATGAAACTATCGAATTCATCACATTTACGTGTTTGCTTGCTGTGTGTGTGAGCCTGTGTCTGAGCACTTGCCATAATGTTCATGTGCAGGTCAGAGGACAGCCTTCAGCAGTCGGCTCTTCACCGTGTGGGGCCAGGGGATCAAACTCAAGCTGTCAGACTCCTTGGCAGGTGCTTATAAATGATGAGGCATCCTGGCGACACTAAACTTTATTTTTTTTAACATAATTTCTTTGGAATCTTCACATCATGTGCCCCAATTCCACTCATTCCCCAGTTCTCCTGTGTCTGCTCTTCACCCTTGCAGTGCCCTGCTCCCGCAAAATTAAAGTTAAAAAGAAAAATTAAACCAAAATCAACCCACCAACTAACTAAACAACAATAAAAACAAAATAGAACAAAAAAAGCCCTCTTGGCGCCTCCATCTTTTTTTGTTGTTGCTGATGTTTTGTTTTTTTGTGTGTGCTTTTTTGTTTTTCGAGACAGGATTTCTCTGTGAGCCATGACTAACCTGGAACTAGCTCTTACTAACCTGGAACTAGCTCTTACTAACCTGGCACTAGCTCTTATAGACCAGGCTGGCCTCAAACTCCCAGAGATCTGCCTGCCTCCTGCCTCCCTGAGTGCTGGGATTAAAGATATGTGTCACGCCCCACTCCTCACTGGCTCCTCCATCTTTCCCACTTCTCTTGCACTTTCATTTGTCTGAGTGGAAGTGGGAGCTGAGGTATGTCACCCAGCGTGCCTTTTATCCATTCAGCTTTCCTTGAAAATGTTCTTTGACCATGAGTCATTGGTCTGGTTTAAGACCTCTAATTCCTGGCACACCACCATCACTGAACCCTAAACTTTATTATATACTATGTTTTTAGATTATTTGAAAGTCATGTTACTCTTCAGTATGTTTCATCACCCTTCTTTTGCTCTTGGTGTTTCCCAGCAAGAACCCACACCTGCCTGTCCACTCCAATCCCTTTCAATGTACAGCTGTCAACTAGATACCTACCCCACACTAACCTCTTCATTCTTGCTTCTTCAACTCTTGATTCAAAGTCTTCCAATTTCCTTAAGTGACTTCTTAAGAGTAGAATCACTAAGAATAGGTGGAGCATGAATAATAAAAACCGAGACAGATATTGGGGTTCAACCCAAAGACCAGAAAAGCAAAGCAGCCAAGCCACTAGAGTTCTTACCTCTATTAAATCTTCAAACTGAAAAAGAGAGCAAGTTCCTGTCACATCCCTCTTTATATTCCTCTCTAGTGCTGGGATTATAGGCTTGTACCACTACTACCTGGCCTCTATGGCTTACTAATATACCTGCTAGGATTAGAGGTATGGGCCACCACTGCCTGGCTAGTATGGTTGACTAGTGTGGCTGTTTTGCACTGATCTTCAGATAAGCTTCATTTATTAAAATACAAATATTATATTTCCCCCTTTTTGTCTAAAATAAAGGTTATAATCTAAGAAAATTATATACAATAAGTACAATAACTATATACAGTATATATAGGCTATAAATACATCAGCAATGTCTAGTTCATTTGCATCTGAAAAATTCAGAGAAAATACTCCATATCTATCTTGGTGAGTCCAAATTCTTGTACCTAATTTTCTTTCTATCATAACTTGCTTTCTGCATCTGGTAAACAAGGAAAACTATAACTATCTAGTCTTCAACTCCCTCAGAGACCTAAGAAAGAAATAACATTAACTGAGTAAACAGGAAGTGCCAGAAGCAAATCCCAAAAATTGTGAGAAATGACAGAAAGAGCTAGCTGCCTGGACTGTCACTTAAAGTTCTTCTTAAACATTGGGGTACCCACCTTCAGTAGACAGACTTAGCATATTCGACAGACTTTTCTGTGAAGCAGGGTATTCTGAAGGGCTGTTCTCCCTTGCCTTGACAATGTTTGGGCAGTCACTTTCTTTGTGTCCTGCTTGTCCAATTAGGACAGCATACTGTCAGCAGTCAAGGCAAGGGCATTTTCTTGCCTGGTGGCTTATTTTTGCCACAAGTAAAGTAAACTCCATGTGGAGTTTCTTCAATGCCCATTATCTTCTCTGAAGTAGATTGGTGCTGCTAGAAGCAGATGTATATCACCATCAAAAAAAGCCTTATGTTATGAAAACACCTTAAATACCATAGTCTGTAGATCTCTGAAGTATTTGAAGATGACCTGTCTATCTAATATATATCTTTGTTTGACCTTGAAAACATATTTAATGTGACTATAAATTCAATTATAATAGGTGATTAACTACTAACCTGCATTTCCTTATTTTCCTAAACAGTTGGTAATAAAAATTTAAGGACTAGAAATTTGCATCATTGATAAATGAGTTGAATAGGTACAATACCTTGAACAACAGTAAAAATGTATGTATAGTATATTCTAACAAAATTAATTTCAAATTTGTATCAATATAAAAATTTGTATACAATATAGAAAAATCCAATCCAATGTAAAACATTTAAAACTAATAGTTAAAACAAAAACAAAAAAAAACCTAATAGTTGCTTTTTAAAAGTAGATTCAATAATTTACCTTTTTATCTTACCATATCTATATCCTCCCCCTTTTCTTTGCAGAGTAGATTCAATAATCTACCCTTTTATCCTATATTTATATCCTCCTTTTTTCTTTTCAAAATAAGAACCTTGAATCTAATTTCCTTTGTTTAGTTTTTCCCCTAACTGTAACCAATAACAACTTGTAACCAACCCCCCTAAACAATGACAAATATCCATAATCCATTGAATGACCAAAAACCACCCCCCTACCTCTTGAGAATGTGAACATAATATTCTTTTTTTTTAAGGTTCTATACCATTTTATTCAGCAGATTTAATTTTTACAAACATTAAAAAAAGCAAACTAGGAGAGGACTATCTATGGCATTGTTTAAAATGGCCACTAGTAAACAGTCACAAACAGTGACTAGGCAGTTTCATGTCTGAAGGTGTGCTCCCCACCTCAAGCAAGCAGAGGGGTCAGTGGAAAAAAAACCTACGTTTCATCTCTTAAAACAGGACAGAACAAGATGGCCACACCCTAACCACCGAGATCACAAGTGGCAGGAAAAGTGTACCAGAACTCTATTCTGTTTGGGTCCTCTGTTCTACTCCCTCAACAAAATGTTTTCTCAGTAAGGCTTTCATTTCTCCTCCCAGCTTGACATAATGCTTCAAGTGGCTTTTACTATTCAGATATCTCTTCCACCACTTTTACTTTCTTCCTCTTTTTCTTTTTGCTGCTATCACTGTCCCCATGCCCAGCTTCGCCCCCACTTTCTGGCACAGTTTTAGGCTTTTTGTCCTTCTTTTTCTTCTTTTCCTTCTCCATCACCTGGGGGACTACTGGAGGGGTCTCGTCACTTTCACTCTCACTTTCCCGCTTCCTTTTTGTGGCTTTTACTGCAGCAGCAGTTAATTGAGGGGCTTGTATGGCTTCAGCAACCAGTGCCTCCTTGCCAGAATCACTGTAATCAATGTAGTCCTGTTTCCAAGTGGCAGGGGTTTTGTCTGTGGGTTTGCCATGCTTGTCTAAAAGGCCCTGCTTGATCATCATCTTCTTCTGACTTGCCTTTGGACCTAAACCCCACTTACGAGGATAAGTGTCTCTCTCCATGATCACCCTCTTTATCTTGGCTACTATGCCATGATCACAGGTAGAAATCACTGCTGTAGTCATCAATGCAATAGCCATGCAGATAGCTTCCCCCTTGGTGGTAATGACCACAATCTCCTGGTTGACCTCAATGCCATCCTCATATCGGAGAACACCAGGAAGCATGATCTTGGCCCCATAGCATATTGCATTCACTGCACTATCTTTCATAACCAGCCGTTTATGAGATGTCAGCAGCTTTTCCAAAGGGTAAACAACACGCCTCAAGTAAGTCTCATCCTTATGGTTATCATACAGCCACTGAGCATCGAGTACATCATGCATCGTCACCATGTGGTCCTTTTCACTCATGACTCCAGAACGCACCCTGCGAAGTTCCTGCATCTGACCACCAACTCCCAGTAACAAGCCAAGGTGTACGCATAGTGTCCGAATGTAAGTGCCAGCTTCACAGCTCACCCAAAAGATTCCTAATCTTCTTTCGGGATCATATTCTATCATTTTGCTCTCGTAGATCGTCCTCACTCGAAGCTGCCTCTTTACTGCAGCAATAAGTGGGGGTCGCTGAAACAGGGCACCTGTCAGAGTTTCTAGGGCCCTAGAAAGCTGAGTGCTGCCTTCAATAGCATTGTGCAGGCGGACAATTCCCACATACTCTTTGCCTGCACTCTGTTGTGATTTCACCAAACGAGTGGCTCGTTCAATGCACACAATTAAACAACCAGTCACTTTGGGATCTAGTGTGCCACTGTGACCTGTCTTCTCTACCCGAAGTATTCGTCGGATCCAGGCTACCACCTCATGGGAAGAGGGGTTAGAAGGCTTGTCAAGATTAATGAAACCTGTCCTGATATAGTCCCCAATCTCCCTCTTCAAAGGATTTGAACCACAAGGAATAGGCGTATAGTGTGTTGTCTTTACATTTAGCTTATCAAAATCCTTTAGTAACAAGGGCCACTGAGAAGTGTCCAATTGAGCCACTCTGGATTCTGGTTTGATAAAAAAGTCTTCAGCATGTTGTATTTCAGCTACATCATCTTCTCGTAATGGCTTCTGGTCTTTTTTCTTTTTATGCTTCTTTGGCAAAGTAATTACTTCTGCATCCATCATCTTGTACTGCACCACGTGTGTCCTGCCCAAGCCACCACCCAGACGTCGTATTCTTAAATTTACTTCCTGCTGTCTGGAAGTGATGGTATCTTTAGGGAATCCTGAAAAAGAAAAATTTGAATTAATTGTCAAGTCCTGGGAGAGGTACCTCTATCATTCGTTGCCCAGGCTCTGCAATAACGGTACAGTGCAGGGCTTGAGTCCTGGCTAGAGTAGTCTGTTAGGCATGACCATCTCAGCTAGCCACCTCGAAATTCTTCTGAGCAGTTTGTATTCCAAAGCTGATCTTTAAGTGGTGTCTTTCTATCATCTCAGAGTAAAGGGCTGCGAAAAAATATACCAATCAAATAGGCCTAAGAAACAAGCAGGTGTAGCTATCCTAATATCTAAGAAAATAGACTTCAAGCTAAAATCAGTCAAAAGAGACAAAGAAGGTCATTTCATATTAGTCACAGGAAAATTCCATCAAGAGGAAATTTCAATACTGAACATCTATACATCTATGCCCCAAATGCAAAGGCACCCTCATGTCAAAAAACACTTCTAAGGCTTAAATCATATATTAAACCCCACATTCCTCTCTCACCACTGGACAGGTCAATCAGACAAAAAAATGAACAGAGAAATAAGAGAACTAACAGATGTTATGACTCAAATGGACTTAAGAGATCTCTATAGAATATTTCATCCAAACAAAAAATACACCTTCTTCTCAGCACCTCATGGGACCTTCTCAAAAATTGACCACATACTCAGTAACAAAATAAACCTCAACAAATAAAAAAAAAAAATTGGAATAACCCATTGTACCTTATCAGATCACAATAGTCTAAAACTAGAAGTCAATAGCAATACTAATTGCAGAAAACCCACAAACACATAGAAATTAAACAATGCTCACCTGCATCATCAATGGATAAAGGAAGAAATAAAGGGGGAAATTAAAGACTTCCTAAAATACAATGAAAATGACCATACAACATACCCAAATTTATGGGACACAATGAAAGCAGTGTTAAGAGGAAAGTTCATATCACTAAACGCCTACATAAAGAAGCTAGAAAAATCCCACACTAGTGAACTAACAGAACATTTGAAAACTTTAGAACAAAAAGAAGCAAACTCACCTAAGAGAACTAGAGGGCAGGGAATAATCAAATTGAGAGCTGAAATCAACAAAATAGAAACAAAGAAAACAATACAAAGTATCAATGAGACAAAAAGTTGGTTCTTCGAGAAAATCAACAAAATAGACAAACGTTTTATCCAAACCAACCAAAAGGCAGAGAGAGACTATCTAAGTTAACAAAATCAGAAATGAAAAGGGGGACATAACAGACAAGGAAGAAATACAGAGGATCATCAAGTCATATATTGAAAACCTGTGTACTTCACAAAATTGGAAAACTTAAAGGAAATGGACAACTTTCTGGATAAATATCACTTAACAAAATTAAATCAAGACCAGATAAGCAAATTAAACAGACCTATAACTGCTGAAGAAATATAAACAGTCATCAAAAGTCCCCCA
>NC_022012.1:43164573-43181136 GCF_000317375.1 Microtus ochrogaster
AAAAAAAAAAAAAAAAAAAAAAAAAAGGAGAACTAATACCAATACTCCTCAAATTATTCCACACAATAGAAACAGAGGGAACATTGTCAAACACTTTTCATGAGGCTACAATTACCCTGATACCCAAACCACAGAAAGACATTAGTAAGAAAGAGAATTACAGACCAATCTTATTCATGAACACTGATGCAAAAATACTAAATAAAATACTAGAAAATCAAATCCAAGAACACATCAGAACCATCATCTATCATGACCAAGTTGGCTTCATCTCACAGATGCAGGGATGGTTCAACATACGAAAATATGTCAGCATAATTCACATTAAAAACAAACTGAAAAATAAAACCACATGATCATCTGATTAGATGCCAAAAAAGCTTTTGACAAAATACAACATCCCTTGCTGGCTGGAGAGATGACTCGGTGGTTAAGAGCACTGCCTGCTCTTCCAAAGGTCCTGAGTTCAATTCCCAGCAACCACATAGAGATTCACAACCATCTGTAATAAGATCTGGTGCCCTCTTCTGGCCTGCAGGCATACATGCAGAAAGAACACTGTATACATAATAAATAGATAAATAAATAAATAAATCTTTTCAAAAAATTATTACATCCCTTTATGATAAAGGTCTTGGAGAGAGCAGGAATACAAGGAACATACCTAAACATAACAAAGGCAATAGACAGTAAGCCAACAGACAACATCAAACTAAATGGAGAGAAACTCCCAGCTGTCCCACTGAAATCAGGAACAAGACAAGGTTCTCCACTCTCTATATCTAATCAATATAGTTCTTGAGGTCCTAGCAATAAGACACCAAAAGAAGATCAAGGGGATACATTTCAGAAAAGAAGTCAAACTCTCACTAATTGCTGATAATATGATAGTTTACATAAGCGACCACAAAAATTTTCCCAAGGAACCTCTACAACTCATAAACACTTTCAGTAATGTAGCAGGATACAAGATTAACTCAAAAAATCAGTAGCCTTCCTGTACACAGATGATAAAAGGGCTGGGGAAGAAATCAGAGAATCAACACCTGTCACAATAGCCACAAATAGCATAAAATATCTTGGAGTAACTCTAACTAAACAAGTGACAAGAACTTTAAATCTTTGAAGAAAGAAATTGAAGAAGACACCAGAAAGTGGAAAGATCTCCCATGGTCTTGGGAAGGCAGAATTAACATAGTAAAAATGGTAATCTTACCAAAAGCAATCTACAGATTTAGTGCAATGTCCATCAAAATCCCAGCAAAATTCTTTACAGACCTCCAAAGGACAGTACTCGACTACACATGGAAAAAAAAGCCGCAGGATAGCCAAAACAATCCTGTACAATAAAAGAACTTCTGGAGGCATCACAATCCCTGACTTCAAACTCTACTACAGAGCTACAGTACTGAAAACAGCCTGGTACTGACATAAGAACAGACAGGAGGACCAATGGAACCGAATAGAAGACCCAGATATTAATCCACTCCTTCGAACACCTGATCTTTGATAAAGAAGCAAAAAATGTCAAATGGAAAAAAGAAAGCATATTTAACAAACGGTGCTGGCATAACTGGATATCAACATGTAGAAGAATGAAAATAGACCCATATCTATCACCATGCACAAAACTCAAGTCCAAATAAATCAAAGACCTCAACATAAAGCCAGCCACACTGAACTTTATAGAAGAGAAAGTGGGAAGTACACTTGAACACATTGGCACAGAGAACCACTTCCAAAATATAACTCCTGCAGCACAGACACTGAGAGAAACAATTAATAAACGGAACCTCCTGAAACTGAAAAGCTTCTGTAAAGCAAAGGACACAGTCAACAAGACAAAACGACAGCCTACAGAAGAAAAAGATCTTCACTAACCCCACATCAGACAGAGGTCTGAACTCCAAAATATTCAAAGAACTCAAGAAATTGGACACCAAAAGATCACATAATCCAATAAAAAAAAAATGAAAAATGGAGTACAGACCTAAACAGAGAACTCAACTGAGGAATCTAAAATGGCTGAAAGACATTTAAGGAAATGTTCAACATTCTTAGTCATCAGAGAAATGCAAATGAGAACAACTCTGAGGTTCCATCTTACACCTGTGGCCAAATGGCCAAAAACACTGATGACAACTTATGCTGGAGAGGTTGTGGAGTAAAGGGAATGCTTCTGCATTGTATGGGAGTAAAAGCTGGTACAGGCCCTTTGGAAGTCAGTTTAGTGATTTCTCAGAAAATTAGGAAACAACCTTTCTCAAGACCCAGTAATACCACTTTTGGGTATATATCCAAAGGATGCTCAATTGTGCCACAAGGACATGTGCTCAGTTATGTTCATAGCAGCTTTGTTTGTCATAGCCAGAACCTGGAAACAACCTAAATGCCCCTTGACCAAAATTGAATAAGGAAAATGTGGTACATTTTTACACAATGGAGAACTACACAGCAGAAAAAAATAACGACAGCTTAAATTTTGCAGGCAAATGGATGGAGCTAGAAAACACCATTTTGAGTGAGGTAACCCAGACCCAAGAAGACAATTATCACATGTACTCACTCATAGTTGGTTTTTAAACATAAAGCAAAGAAAGCCAGCCTACGAACCACAATCCCAGAGAACTTGGACAACAATGTGGACACTGAGAGACTTACATAGATCTAATCTACATGGGAAGTAGAAAGTAGAAAAGACAAGATCTCCCGAGTAAATTGAGAGCATGGGGACCTTGGGGGAGGTTTAGAGGGGAGAGGGGAGAGGCAGGGAAGGGAGAAGAGAAAAATGTATAGCTCAATAAATATCAATTTTTAAAAAGCAGAAGATAATCATTTGATGGAAATTCATGCTGGCCATATACAAGTAAGCCTGTTTGCTTTTGTTTGAGCTTCTTGTTTATAGATGTGGCCACATATGACAGTCACCATAGGGTTTCAAACACATACTAGTGTCTGTTCCCATTGCCCATGACTTCAGAGGCAGTCAAGGTAAGCCCTGGTCATTTCATGTCTATGTGCATGTGTGCATGCACACAGGTGCAAGTGTGTTTGTGTGTACAGGTGTGAATATGTGCCTTCCCATGTGTGTTGAAGCCAGAGATCAACATCAGGTCATTTTTTACTTTTTCTTTTCTTTCCTTCTTTTTTCTTGTTTTCAGTCAGACTCTCTAGCCAGTGAATCCCTGGAGTTGTTCCTGCTGCCACCACTGGGAACACACACAAACACAAGAAAGTATCGCTATGCTGCCCAGGCTGAGGCTCTCAAGTGTACAGGCATGTACCACTACACTACTGAGACTCAGAACTCTATTGAGCTTGTCATGGCTGGGTCCTACATTTCCCCCTTCACAAGTACCAATGACAGGACCCAACTATGGGTCCTGCTTGCACACAGGTTTAAGGAGATAGCACTGGGACCTAAGAACCAATAATTAGCTATTTCCTATAGGAATTGCACAATGGCCAGCTCAGTCTCCCTTCGCACTTAGGGCTAATCCAACACCAAGATGGTTCAGCTGAGGTCGTTACCCTGACTATCTTGTAAGCCAATGTCTCCTTCTCTTCAGTCTTGCTTCTCTTCCTTCTCTCTTGACCCCCAAAACAACCCTCAATGGGATTTCCTTACATGCAACCCTTTGTTTACTGCTGATAGAAACTGAGGCCAACTGATGCCAATGGCGATCCATGATGACGACGTCAAGATGTTGGACAACCTAAGGTCTGGCTAGCAAAAAGATGCCCTCATTGTTAATACTGCCCACACCAAGAAGTAGAACTCTTCCAGCTTTGCTGGTGTTGCATTAGAACAGTGTAATGAAGGAAAGAAATGGGTTGCTAGCTAGTGCAATATCTTAGATATTTGAGGTTGTTTGTTGTATTGGTTACTGTTCCTTTGTTCTTCTGTTTCTGCCATTTTGTTTTGTTTTAGATAGTCTGGCTTCAAAACTAATAACTGAGGGGGGGGCTGGAGAGATGGCTCAGTGGTTAAGTGTACTGACTTCTCTTCCAGAGGACCCGGGTTCAATTCCCAACACCCACGTGGCAGCTCACAACTGTCTGAAGATCCAGTTGCAGGGGATCTGACACCTTCATACCAATGCACATAAAATAAAGTTAAATAAACCATAAAAAAATATTTTAAAAAAAATTAATAACTGAGGATGACCTTGAACTTCTTTTCCTCCACCTCTGGAGTACTGGGATTACAGGAGTGGTCTTTAAAAGACCTTGAGTGTCCTGGCTTATCTTGACTAAAGCTCTGAGAAAAAAATAAGGAAAAACAGAAAACAATTAACCAAAAATTAAATCTATGCGTGAATTCAGAGAGTGTTCAAGGTGGTGGGTCCCTGTACTCAAAGGTAAATAAAACTGAGAACAGGGACCTCACCAGTGAAATAGCTGTGCACAGAAGTCAATTTCCCAGAAGAAAATGGTTGTTAAGTGCTTGCTCTTTAAATGCCAATTCGGTAAGATCTTCCTTTTAATTAGAATGTTTGAGTCATTAATATTTAAAGTAATCATTGACATTAACAGATTCAGATCTCTCATCTTATTATCTGCTTCCCATTTGGTTTGTTTATTTGTTTTGTTTTGTTTTCTAAGACAAGATTTCCAAGTATACCCCTGGCTGTCCTAGAACTCTCTGCAGACCAGGCTGGCCTCAAACTCACAGAGATATGCCTGAATCTACCCCCCAGGTGCTGTAATTAAAGGTGTACACCACCACAGCCCAGCCCCAGCTTGCTTCTTACTGCTTTTGTTTCTACTTCCTTTTTTGCTTTGCTTTATTTATTTTTTTAGATAGGTCGGCCTCAAACTCAAACGCCACTGAGGATGACCTTGAACTTCTGATTCTCCTTTTCCCACCTCCTTAGTGCTGGATTACAGGCAAAGCACACCATCACGCCCCCTGTAGGAGATGCTGGAGTTTGAACCCAGGGCATCTGCATACTAAGCAAACATTCCAGTGTACTTCTGCCTTGTTTATATTGTGCTAAGAATCAAGGCTAGGACTTCCCACCTGCTAGGTAAGGCCCCTGCTAAAGGAGCTATATTCTGAAACTCCTGCCTTTGATTTTACATTTCTAGCTTCATTACTTATTAGCTTTTACTTATAGGTTTTGCCTTTTTATTTAGTAGTTATTGAGATTCATATATGCACTCTTTTCCGTTCCCTTTCCTTCTTTTTTGAAGCAGGGTCTTAATAAAGGATGACTTAGTTTAAGTAGCCCACCCACACCAGCTTCAAATTTGCAGTAATCCTCATGCCTCTGCATCCTGAGTACTGGGATCGCAGGGTGATGGCACCGGCCAGCCATCCTCCACAGTCTTCTAGCACAGGTGGGTCTGGTTTCTAGTTATCTGTCTTTCTTATTGGCTTCCATTCCTTCCCTCACTCTGTGTGTCTGTTTTGAAATCTTGGTTCACAGTTTCTAAAGCCAGAGAAGCATGGATGCTTTTCTATAAGAGTTCCAACCAATAGTCATACTGTGATTGCAACCTGCTGTTTCTGAGTAAAGCTACACACACCCTTTGTAGAACTTAGGTTTCTGTTTTGATTTCCTTTTCAAAACTGTGGTTGATCTCTGGAGCCTTTGTTAGCCTCTAGGCAGATACTTTTAGGGGTAAACACCCATGCTTCAGAGGTAGGGTATAGGGAGAGGAAAGACTGCTGCCCCAGTAAAGGGCTGCTTATGGAACCTTCAAAACTGTCATTGTTATTTCAGATAACAGCCTCCCGAGAAACAAGGAGCCAACTAAAAATAGCTGGTTCATTTGGATTTACTCTTTTTATGAGTCCTAGGATAAACTTTGCACATTATAATACGAAATTCTCCACCCAGAGGCTTTCCTGTCTGCCTGAGTGTGTGTGTTGTGTGTGCGCTCTCACGTGTGTGTGTGAGAGGGACACACAGAATTGTTATTATCACATCTATTCATTTTTTGAGGAGCGTGTGCAATTATGTGCTGTGTGCCACAGCAAGTGTCTGGAGCTCAGAGGACAGCTTGCAGGGGTCAGTGGCCTTCCATCATGAGAGTCTTGGGACTCTAACCCGCTTCCTCAGGCTTGGCAGCAAGAGCCTCTCCACAACTGAGCCATCTCCCCAGACCTCTGCCGTTGTTTTGAACAGGTTATACGAGTTCAATCTGAGCATTCCCAGGAATGTGCTCAATTCTGAACGTGATGATGTATTTTTCCAATCTAAGGTTGTATATTTTTCTCCATTAAAAAAGCCCGTTCCTGCCAGGCCGATGGCACAGGCCTGTGATCTCAGCACTGGGAGGCTGGAGCAGTAGGCTGTAAGAGAGGAACGCCAGCCTAGATATCATAGTGACACATTCTCCTAAGAACAACTCAGTCCATAGAGACCTTTGAACTCCGGAGTCTATCTTTCTTGCTTGCTGCCCTTTGTTCATTCTTTATGGAGATGGGCTTTTGTTTATCTATCCCAGGCTAGCCTGGACGCACTATACAGTTAGCCTTAGTCTTGTCTCAAACATCAATTCTCTTGCCTCAGTCTCCCAAGCGCTGGGATATTAGTATGCACCACCACATCCAGGCCTCCTTTCATTCTCAACTCCCCAACTCCCGTTTTTGGTTTTGGAGACTAGAGTCTCACTGTGTAACTCTGGCTGTTCTGGAGCTCACTACATAGACCAGTCTGGCCTTGTACTCATGAAGATCCATTTGCCTTTGCCTCCTGAGTGCTAGGACTAAAAGCATGGGCCATTATGTTCCACCTCTAATACATGTATATTCTGTGTTTTAACCATAGTCACCTTTTATCCTCTCTTATCCCACTCCCACTTTACAACAAGGCTTCCTCCTAATTTCACGTCTTATCATTCTTTCAGTGATACTGTGTGACACTGTTCCTAGGGAAATAAGAACAAATATCTCCTCACGCCAGATAGAGAACTGATGACAGATCAAAGTAAGAATACCCAAGTCCAACTTGGCAAACCAATGAGTCTTATTGGGGCTACTTAGAGAAGTGTTGGTGAGGGACACTTATAGGAGCAGAAATAACTCACAAATAAAGCCCATGCCAACGTGGGAGACCCTTCAATAAAGCTGGAAACCTTAAACACCGCACAAATTGCAGGCAGCCAGACAGTTGGGAGTGGCAGGTAACCGAGCCTCTTCTAGGCTGTTCAGTTTATCTGAGAGCATCTCTTAGTAGTTCTTACTGTTTTTATATGCTTTGGAAGGGAGGAACTGTAGTGCTATATTGTTCAATAAGTAAATCTTGCCCGAAGACCAGAGGCAAAGCTAAAGTCAATAGAGGTCAGGCAATAGGGACACATACCTTTAATCCTAGGATCTGGGAGACAGAGTCGGGTGGATCTCTGTGAGTTCAAGGCCACCCTGGGCAGTGTGTGAACGAGCAGGAACAAATCCCAGGAGGGGGATTTGTTTAATCCCAGTTCTAGGGAATTATACACCTTTAATTCCAGCACTAGAGGGAATATAAAATGAAGGAGAGAGAGAGGCTTTGTCTGCCTAGTTTATGGTCGCCCAGCATTGGAAGAGATCGGACTTCTCTAGTGACTTGGTTGCTTTGCTATTCTGGTTTTAGGGTTGAACCCCAATTTCTGTCTCTGGGTTTTTTGTTATTGGTGCTACAAGGGACCTAGTGGATCTGGTCAGTTTCAGACCACTTTTGAAACAACCTGAAACCTTTGAGTTGTTTACTTCCTGAACTTAAGGAGCCACCTCCAAAGTAGGTTTAATTTGGAGGAAATCGCTTCAAAACAGTGACTCACTGATCTTCCGAAAGGGGCATGAATACCTAACTGTGGCTCCACCTCGGGGGCTGGAGAGATGACTCCGTGGTTAAAAGCACATACTGCTGTTGCAGAGGCCCTGGGTTTGAGTCCCAGCAACCATATCAGATGGTTTACAATTGTTAAGGCACCTACTGCTTTTTTATTTGGTTCTCTATCGTGTGCAGACACTTGAAGCACCTCATCTTTGATGGTGTAAATCAACCTAACTAATCCCTTAATAATTTTATAAAGTCTAATGGTTCTATTCCTCAGAGTCCTAACGATGTACCTGGTAAACAAAGGTCCCATTGCCCAGTCACATAGGAGGCTAAGGCAGAAGCACAGAACGTTCAAAGCCAGTGGGGGCAACTTAATGAGACGGTCTCAAAGTAAAACATTGCTAAGCATGATAGACTTAACATCATACACGACCAGGTGGAGACAAAGGATCAAGAGTTCAAGGCCAGCCTTGGCCACTACAGAGGCTAGTATTAGCCTCGTGAGACCCTGTCTCAAAATTCCAAGCCTAAACCACCAACAATAAAACCTTCCTTCTAAACATTAAGATGGGCGGGGATGTGGCTTAGTGCACTAGGCTCAACACAGGTTACACATACAGGGAAAACAGAAAATTAGAACATTTGGCCACTCTATTTAGGATTAAGGACACCATGCTGAGCTCTACGAGTCATTTGGCCCGCTCGGTTGTCTTTGCAGAAATTACTGGAGTCAGCCTAGGTCTCCCTTCGCGTCCCCAAACTAAGAAATGGCTAGAAAGCCTGGTTTGAAAAGTCTGTCAGCACAAGGAACCCAGCACCCTCACAGAGCCAATGGAGACCTGGGGCCGGGCCGGACGCAGATGCAAGGGTCAGTCAGTGAAGGATGGAGAAAGAAGGAGTCCCGGAGACCTACCTCGTCACCCACTTCCTGGGCACCAAATACGGAAATGGCAACCGCGGGCTCCGCCACGCTGCCCCGCTAGTCAGTGCTCGGCTGCGGTCACGTGGGCCGGAGCACGCGGAGAAGCTCCGTCCTGAGCTCACGCAAACGGAGGGGGTGGGCGGGCGTGTGGGTGAGGCCTCCGGTGCGCGCTGGGGGCGTGAGCAGAGGGTGTGGGCGGGGCCTCAGGGGGACCACGGGTGTGAGGGTGGAGCGTGTGGGCGGGGCCACAGGCACAAGCTGCAGGAGGGGTGGAAGCCAGCGGACGGGGGTGGGGGGGGCGTCCTCCTGCGCGCGCCGTGGGCGGAGCCTCGGCCGCGTGCTGCGTGGGGGGGGGGGGGAGTGTTGGCGGCGGGCTGGTGTGGGCGGGGCCTCCAGCGCGCCTGGGGCGGGGGCGGGACGTGTGGGCGGTGCCTCCCGGTGCTCCCGGGCTTCGGGGGCGGCGGTGGCGGCCGCGGCGACGACGAGCACGACGAGAGTGGGGCTACGCACAGAGGGGCGCCTCGGCCATGACTGCGGAGCTGCAGCAGGACGACGCGGCTGGGGCGGCGGACGGCCATGGCTCGGTGAGCGGCGGGTGAGGGTAGCGGGGCCCGAGCTCCGGCCGAGAGGGGCGCGGTGGGCCAAGCGGGCGCGAGCCGGCGGAGGCCGGGGCCTGTGGGGTGAGGGCGGGAGCACCCCCCTCGGGCCGCCGGAGACTTGCGAGGCTGAGGTCGCGCGCCGGTGTGAGGTTGCCTGGATGTGTGTGCCAGCTCAGGTTCCAGGTGGGACCCGGTGCGGGACCCGCTGCTGGGGACCCTACCGGGAGGGGTTGCACATGAGGTCGTGGGCTTCGGGGTCACCCCTAAGTGTGCGCCCGGCCAGACCCAGCAGCTACAAACTTCCGAAAAGCTCGGCCGCAAGCCTGATTCTGATTCTCAATCAGTTTTATGGCTGTGGCTTCCCAGAGGCTTAAGCGGACTCAAGTTATCTCACTTAAAGCCGGCGTTTATCAACAAAGTGCAAAAAAGACCTGGAGCCTCACTCCTCCCTCTTCCCGCCCGGCTTTCCGTTCATTCCTTCCTTTTCTTTTGGAAACAAATCAGCTTCCCCTATTATCTCATTGATCACTAGATTTTGAAGGAGGCGGAGAGGAACAGCACAATGAATAAAAAGGCACACCTATTAGGTTCCTAATATTTAAGAAGGTTGAAAAACATTACTGGGGCCTTTTGACTAAGATGGTGAGGGTTCAAAAACACTGGTTTGGAGAACATTGAAAGGCTAATATAATAATGTTTCTTGAAACCCGCGAGGTGGGCAATTTCATATTGTGTTACAAAGTAACACTATATCCTCATCCCTCAGGAACTGCACTTTTAAAAGACAGAATGGAAAATCTGTACCAAGTATTTAAATACTGTGCTTTCAAGCGAGAAAATTCATAGACTATTTAGAATACGAAAGTCGGTGACTGCTGAGAAACCCCTTATATCTTAGTTTTAATTTAATTAATTTAACGTGATGGAGCTCAAGCCTGGGGCCTATCACATGGAGTGGGCAAGAACTACACTCCCAGACAAGGAGTTTAAAATGTAGAAGGCTCTTTAAAATTCATGCAGAAAAAAAGATATCTTTAAGACTTGGGCTGGGAAATGAAAGTAGGTGGCTGGTTTTTCTGTAATCAGATAAAATTGTATTGCTAGATATTCACTGCTGTCTTTTTGGTTACTGGGGTTCATATTTTTCTGGGGTTTTTTGTTTGTTTGATTTTGCAGTGAATAAGTCGACTTGTTTTGGGGACAGTGACTTAAAAACAGGTGGTGAGATTTGGTTTTGAGACAGTCATATTGATACTATTTTAAGGGAGAGCAAGTCATATTTAAATTTGCTCCGGACTCCGTCAGTCATTTAAGACCGCATGGCTTTTAATCAGTGGCATCTTCGTTTACCTCTGCCACAGTCTGAGTAGTGACCCCTATTTCAGCACTCCTTATTTGAGGGTTTGTATGTGAGGTGTTTGATGAGCATTGTGTATAGTCATATCTATTTTGGGAAGGCTTGGCACTCCCAGGCTGTGGCTGGCTGCAGTTGCCTGATGCCTGGCGACCTGCAGTGATGACATTTACTGGTATTCCCAGAGATTTTGCCCCAGCTGACAGATGATAAGCTTTGAATGCTTGGTAACTGTTGCCTTTTTGCTCAGGCTGGGATAAGGTGCTTGAAGGCACGGGTTGGGATGAAGGAACTTAAAGTGTGGAGCATAACTTTTATATTTCGGGAGAGTATTAATAACTTCTTCCTCTTGGTAAGTTCTATGTAGGATGGATTCTTTTCTTTTGCATTCACGGAGGCATTCTGCCTTCCCTTAAAAGATCTTGAACGGAGTTGAGAGGAACTATCCTCCCCCGGACACCCAGGAGCTATTTAAAACTTAGCATGCTTTCCCTCCCTTCCCCAGCTGGTCATCTGTACAAAGGACAGATAAAACCGTGTATAGGCTCTCCACCATTTTAGTGAGTGAAAAATAGAGTTCTTTACAAATATGTTCTGGGATCTGAGTAGACACTCCGAGGTCTCTCTATCCCCTAGACGGTGAGTTAAGGACAGCTTCCTGTATTTTAATCAGTTCTCAACTTAGATAAGAACCAGCAGGAAAGTTTACTGTTAGGGTAGGATCAGCAGCTTGCTGTCAGTTTGCTTCTTAGGAACCATCGCCCTTGGCTGCAGCACCTCAGATTCAGTCCACACATTCCCCTCCCCTTCTCTCCCACGTGGAACCCAGGGCCTTGTGCCTTCTAGGCCAGCACTCATTAAGGCAGCCTTTTTGCTTTGTTGCACTTGCTGTCTCTGTCCTTTACTTCATTTTGTTTGTAGTTTTTGAGACCAAGGCTGGCCTGGAACTTGAGGCAGTCATCCTGCCTTGGTCTCTCTGGTGCTGAGTTAGAGATGTGAGCCACTGCACTCAGCTCCTTTTATGTTGTAACCTAGCTCCACCACTCTGCTCTTTCAACCCGGGTCACGCACACACAGAGAGAGCAGTATCCTGAGCACGTTAACAGATAACTCATATCAGGTAGGAGCTGTGTGTTCTGTTTCATCAAAATAACTTTTGTGTGTGTGTGTTTTGGAAACTGACTTTCTTGTAGCCCTGACTGACCTCCAAACTTTGTGAAGGAGGATGACCTTGAACTCTTGATGCTCCTGTGTCTATCTTCTAACTGCTGGGATTATAGGCTTGTGCCACAGAGTCTTGTAATCAGAGAAATTTGAAACAATGCTAACAATACAAGTAACAGCTAATTCACACTCTTTCTCTCCACCCCCTCCTCCCCCTTAGCCTAGGCTGGCCTAGAACTCTTAACTGTCCTCCTGAGTTCTGGGATTACAAACTTTTGCCAATCATATCCAGGTCAAAGTTCCAGCCTCCCCCAGTCCCCTACTTGTTAGTTCTCGCTTTCCACCTTGTTTTCCACCCTGTCTGTCTTCTGTTTCCCCTGCATATGGCAACTAGCTGGCCCTGCACTCAGAGGGTTTCTTTACCTCCCTGCCTTCTGTAGGTACGAGTGCCGGGATGACAGGGACTCTTTTTGTGTGTCCAGCTTTTATATGGATTCTTGGGAATCAAACTCAGGCCCTTATGCTTGTGTGGTGAGTGTTTTTACCACTGAGCCATCTCACGCACCTTTAAAAAAAAAGATTGACTTGTTTATTTTTACTTACGTGTGTTAGTGTGTGCCTGCATGTGTTTATGTGTACCATGTCTGTGCAGAGAAAGAGGGTACCAGATTTCTTAGAACTGGAGTTAGAGGTGGTTGTGAGCCAACTGATGTAGGTGCTGAGAACTGAACCCAGATCCTCCTCTGCAGGAGCAGTAAGTGCTCTTAACTCCAAAGCCATCTCCCTAGCTCTCACTTTTTGAGGAGATGACAGGTTTTGTTGTGTTGTTGTTGTTGTTGTATATAGCCCAAACTAGATGGCTCCACGTCGTCATGCCTCCTCTTCTGAATTACTGGTGTCTCAGCTGTGCCACCGTATCCCTTTTCCCAACCCTTTTGTTTTTTTGAGAGCATGCATAGGCCTCACTTTATAGCCCTGGCTGGCCCTGCCTTCTCACGCTGGGATTAAAGGCATATGCCACCACACCCAGCCTCCTTATATTCTTATACTTGATGGCTTTCGCTGTTGTTTGCTTTTTCCATGCAGCCCAGGCCAGCCTTGAACTTGGAACAATTTTCCTGCTTCAGTTTCCTGAGTGCTGGAATTGTGTTTTCACTTTCCAGGAGCAGAGAATTTTCTGTCAGGGCAGCTTTACTCCAAACTGAGGCTTTTGTTTGCTTTGTTTGAGGTAGTCTCATAGTGGAGCCCTGGCAGGCCTGGAACTTGCTGTTCCAGAGTGGCCTTGAACTTATAGAGATCTGCTTGTATCTGTCTCCCAAATGTTGGTATTAATAGGAGTGTGCCACCATACTTGTCTCATTTTAGTATCTTTATTTTATTTGTGTGTTTGTGGTGTTGGGATTCAAACCCCGGCTTCCAGCATGCTAGGGCAAGCCTTTTACCTCTGTCCCCATTCTCATTCTGTATTTTTCTTCCCTCCTACTGTGTATGTGTGTTTCTATTTTGAGACAGATTCTTGATATATAGCTTTCGAACCTTTGGTGATCTTCCTATCCTGCGTCCCAGATACTAGCTAGCACTGTGGCTGTGTCCCACCACACTCAGATCTGTCCCGTGGCCTCTCTTTCCCTCCTCTCCCCGCCCCCTTTTTTTCTATTTGCTGTTCGGTTTTGGGTTGCTATCCTGTATTCTTGATCTCCTGGCCTTGATCTTCCCACATAGTTGAGGATGCTGAGGATGACTTTGAACTTATGATCCTTTTCCCTCTACCTCCCAAGTACTTGGATTATGGGTGTGTACCGCACTTGGATCCCCTTACTCTTGTAAAACCTTTTCTAGAACTCTTCCAATGGTTTAAACTTCTAAAAGATTAGTATAATTTTTGTATTATTTTTATGGGGGGGGAGGGTAGGGAGGAGCATGGGTACCCACGTAGAGGTCAGAAGACAACTTGTAGGAGTTGGTTCTCTCCTTCCAGAGTGGCTGCTAGGGATTGAGCTAGTGGTCAGGCTTTGCAGTGGATGGTGTACTTACTTCACCAGCTCCACGTCTCAGTATTTCGTTTTCTCTAATCCTCAGAGCTTGCTGATATCTAAGAGCTGTCTGATGTTTTGTTCACTCCATTCCCCAGCATCTCATCTCTTATTTCCATGGGAAATTATACTTTCTTTCTTCCCCTTTGTTTCTTAGAGGTAAACTTCCACTCGTTGATCTCACCAAGGATAGTTTGCACTCCAGGACATACTTGGCAATACTAGGGAGGGTTTTCTTTTTCCTTAGTGTAGTTTTATTTTATGTATATGTGTGTTTTGCCTATATGCATGTCTGTGCTCCATGTGCATGGAATATTCACAGAGGCTGGAATTGGGTATCACATCCTCTGGAATTGAAGTTGTAGATAGTTGTAAGCTGCATTGTGGGTGCTGGAATCAAACTTGTTGCTGTGTAAGAGCTGCCAGTGCTTTTAACCACTGAGCCATTGCTCCCGGCCTAGGAGATATATTTTTTCTTGTTCACACATGATTAAGTTTATTGTAAAGAAAGGTAACAGAGATTGGGGTTAGATAAGAACAGTTAGACACCGAACTAAAATGGGCCTTCTATCCACAGATCTGCCTGGTTCTTTTGCATCAAGAAGTTAATCTTTCGAGCCATGTTGTAGATCTCCAGCATGTTTCATAGCTCTCCCGCTGGCGGCAGTGGCGGCAGTGCTTCTCATAGAAGCACAGTTGCTTTATGACTTAAGTAAGCCCATTCGTAGTGAGGATTCTGTTCAGGGTCTGTATACACTTTCCATGTTCCCCTCCTGAAACATCACAGTCCTGGCAATGAACTTCAGGTGTTTAGCCATGGCCTTGCTTTCAAATCTTCATTCTTCAGGACCTACAGACTCTACGAAATCCTCAAACCAAGGCCGGGCTGTGGTGGGGCACTCCTTTAATCCCAGCACTTGGGAGGCAGAGACAGGTGGATCTCTGTGAGTTCGTAGGTCAGCCTGGTCTATAAGAGCGAGTTCCAGGACAGGCTCCAAAGCTACAGAGAAACCTTGTCTCGAAAAGAAAAAAAAAAAAAAAAAAGAAATCCTCAGACCAAATGGGCTATCCTGTTTCTACAAGTCCTCAGACTGAATGCTCCTGGAGATGTTTTTAAATTGTAGAGAAAGATGCTGAAGGAAAAAAAAAAAGAAATAAAAAGGAAAGGAAAGGACATGACTGCTCCTAGGTATGGTAGAGGAAAAAATTTATAGATATATGTGGGAGAGCGTAGTCAGAGGCAGGGATATCTAAAATAGAGTCCAGAGTGGGCATGACCAGACTGAGCTATGAGAGACAGGGAAGGAGACAGGAGAGAGGGAAACCAGTTGCTGCAACCAGGAGGACAAAGGTCCAAAATGCCTGGATCATATAGGGAAGAGCCTCTGGGGGAAGGGCAGACCAGCCTCTGGGCTGGAGAGTTCAGGGTGTGCAAGCTATACCCTGTAACAGGTAGGGACTGAGGGATGCTGGGAGAACCTAATGACCAAGTCCAGTTGATTTGTTAAATAGGCGCCTCAGCCATTTGTCCCAGACAACCTCCACAAGCCTTCACTGTCTTCCCCTGTTATCCACGAGAATCAGCAGCTTCTGCCCACTGGGAATTTAAACATGTAGAAGTTGGGTGCATGAACTGGCTAGTCCTACTTCCCACCTGTTGTCTGTTCATCTCTGCCCAGCTCTGTCACTGGCCCTGGTTGATAGGTCAGAACACCAGGATGGAGTGTTGATACTGTGGAATCAGTTGTGTTGGAGGTCAGAACCAGCACCTGGGCCTCCACCTTAGACCTGCTAAATCAAAGTCGGCTGCCAGGCACACATAAAGCCCAGGCTGCCCTCAGACTCACAACAATTCTTCTGCCTCAGTCTCCTGAGTGCTGGTTTACAGGTGTGGGCTACCACACCTGATTCATACAATTCTAGAGCTCAAACCCAAGGCTTCATTCATTGTGCAAGGCCAGCACTCTACCTTCTTAGCTGCTACATTCTTAGCCCAAATCCTGCCTTTTGATTCCGTCCCTGGGGGACTCATTTGCACATAAAACTTTTAGGAGGTTAAGGATACAATTCCTATTCAGCTATGCATAGGAGCCCTTAATCCTGAGAGCAAAAGCAGCAGCAAACCCTCCAAACACTTCCAGCAACAACATCTTCTGCTGCCCCCATGCAGGGGTAGTTTCCAGGCCCACCTGTGTGTTGTTGTTGTCCAAATGAATAGAACCTCATGATTTTATTGGTTTCTTTTATCATCCTCATAACAAAGCCCGAAGAGAAGTAGATCTGCCTCTCCTCTCAGCTCCCTTCCTAGCCAGGTCTCTGCCCACAGGCTCAGAACACTCACGCCTCAGCACAGTCTTCTGGCACTTTTAGTCTTTTTCTAGAAAATAGGCTTAGTCTGCCCACTTCCTGTCATCATGCCACTTTCCCTGGTCACACAGAGAAGTACTGTGTCACTGTGGTGCTTGCCACATTCTTAAATAAAATTGGAAGAGTTTAGAAATGTTGACCATTTTTGCCAGAGTGACATTGACATTGAAAATCCTTCTCTAAAAGCTTTGCTGAAGCAGGAGGTTTGCTGTGAGTTGGATTCAAGCCTGGGCTACCTGGTAAGTTCCAAGCCAGTATTGATGACAAAGTGAGACCATTTTTCAAAAACCAAGTCTTTTTTTTTTTTTCAGTAGCAGTATGATTAAGAGTTAGTGTAAAAAAAAAAAAAAAA
>NC_022012.1:43181376-43182872 GCF_000317375.1 Microtus ochrogaster
TCTGCAGACCAGGCTGGTCTTGAACTCACAGAGATCCGCCTGCCTCTGCCTCCCGAGTGCTGGGATTAAAGGCGTGCACCACCACCGGCTGTGTGTTTGTTTTTGAGGTGGGGTTTCTTTATATTGTTTTGGCAGTACTATAACTAACTCTGTAGACCAGGCTGGTCTTGAACTCACAGAGATTCCCCTGCCTCTGCTGGAGTTATGTGTATCACTACCACCTGGCCGGGTCAGGCTTCTTTCTGTTTCACTGTGCAAAGGGGAGCCCATCAATTCCTTGAACCAGGCACTGTATTTAAGGGGAAAGAACTGAGAATGTAGCTCAAAGATTACATAGTGTGTTGAATTCAGAGCTTCTTTTCCCAGGTCTAATATTTATTTTAAAAAGTTCTAGCCATGAAGAGACTAGGGAAAGTGATTTACATATATATTGGGAGTTTTTAGAAAAAAAATAATTAACTCATGTAAATAATAAGCTCACACTTCAAAACAAATATCAGTTTAAAACATGATAACGAGGGATCATAAATAAAATAACAATGATAGAGCAGATGTGGTGGCACTAAGGAAGCTGAGGCAGAGGGACTGCTGTGAAGTCAGGGCTAGCCTGGGATACAGAAAGCCCTGCCTCAAAAGAAGTAGAAAATAAAATTCTTCTTAAAAACCTCATTTGGGCCAACAAGAGGGCTTGGCAGGAAAAGTGCTTGCTGAGCATCCCTAACTACCTGAGTTCAATCCCGGGAACCCATATGAAGGTGGAAGGACAGAACCAACTCACACACACACACACACACACACACCCACACCCCAAGCATGCACAAGTCTTCTTGGCAAGCCTCACATCAGTCCCCTAGCAGATGCTGATTAGGTGAAACCACTAACTGCCTACAAACTGCTCTCCCAGGTCAGGCTGTCTACAAGCCACTGCCCAACTGGCTCTGAACTTGCTGGAGCCCAGATCAGTTCACATGGCCATTTCATGATGAGAGTTTTACAGAAGCTGTGCTTGCCACTTCCATCTCTCTCTGCGTTTTTATTAATTGTGCTTCAGAGTAAATCCTTGTCCAGAACACAAACAAACAAAAAAGTAGCCTTTCAACTTTTTGGTTTTTCGAGACAGGGTTTTTCTGTGTAGCTTTGGAGCCTGTCCTGGAACTCTTTATAGACCAGGCTGGCCTCGAACCCACAGAGATCTGCATGCCTCTCCCTCCTGAGTGCTGGGATTCAACTTTTTGATGCCCACTTGGTTGTAAAACACTTAAGTTTAAATTGTCATTGAACCTGCTTCTTACCTCTGAAGTCAGGTATGTCTGAAAATAGAGTTTTCAGAGTGAGACATCTAGTAAGTAGTGGTGCTGAGCCTGTAGCGGCCCTTTTCTCTAGGGCATCAGTGATTTTACTACACAAACGAGCAGACTTTAGTTGGACAAAGTGATCACATGGCAGGTTTTCATTTTACTGACCATGGCTGTAGGTGTTTTTTTTTTTTTTTTTTT
>NC_022012.1:43183762-43193759 GCF_000317375.1 Microtus ochrogaster
GTGTGTGTGTGTGTGTGTGTGTGTGTGTGTGTGTGTGTGTAGAAGCTTGGTGTGGGCGTGTCTTTCCTTGATCACACTCACTTGTATTTTTTCCTGTTAGTATTAGTGGGGGAGGGGGGTATCTGCACACTACAGTATACCTGTGAAAGTCAGAGGACAACTTTGTGGAGTTTGTCTGCAAACATTTGACTAAGCCTTGTCCCGTTTTCTGAGATATTCAGGGCATGTTCTACCTCTACATTGTTCCTGCATCATGTCCCTCTCATTACCTCTGGTTTTTTCAGAAGACCCATGACTCAGCTGTAAGGCTGCCTTTCCCTAGTCTCACCCCACTTTGAACCAGTTGTTGACTGTGTTAGATTATCTGTTGAAATACCTTTCCCATGGGCTGAAGGGACGGTTTGGTTAAGAGCACTGGCTGCTCTTCCCAAGGACCTACAGTTTCCAGCAGTCACAAGGCAGTTTATAGCCATCTTTAGCTCCAGTTCCAGCAGGGCTCTTATGCCCACAGTCCTCTGTAAGTGCTGCTTGCGCATGGACAACATACATCCAGCCAAAACGCTAATACACGTAAAAATAATAAACAAAATATTTTTTAAAATTTAAATACCTTATCTGAGCCAGTGAGATGGCACAGCAAATGCGGGTGCTTGCTGCCACACCTAACAACCTGATCTGAGTTTCAGCCTGTGACCCACATGGTGGAAGAAGAGAACCAACTCCCACAGTTTGTGCTCCTACCTCCATGCATATGTGGCATAGCATTTACACACACAGTCTTTGCCCCATGTTCCTTGCTGTGGAGCCTGCTTGCTGCCCTTCTGCCATCACATCAAGCCTGAACTCATTCTGCCTTTAAGAATCTTCATAACCCAGTGCCATACCAGGAGACACCTAATAATAACATTTTACTGTACCTAGATTTCTAAAACTGGGCATATAAACCTGATGGCTCATCTTCCTCTATTATTTTGCCCTCATAGTATATTGTTGAATGGTGTTTTTCTTAGGTTTTGTAGGTACGTTCCACACAGCTGAGTGATGGCTTTGTGGTCTTCTTTCTCATATTTGATTGGGTGTGTACTGAAAGGAATGGAGCATTCTCCTAGATCTTCTGCAGTAAGAAAGAAGCAAGGTATGTAGTATGGTAAACATTCATGCTTACAGGCACGCGCCCGCCCGCCTGCCTGCCTGCCTACCTACCTTCCTTCCTTCCTTCCTTCCTTTTCCTTCCTTCCTTCCTTCCTTCTTTCCTTCCTTTCTAGTACAAGCCAGATAGTTACTGAAACAGGTATATTTCATCCCGTTTTGACTTTTTGTTATCGCTGTATGACCTAGCCGAAATTGTCTATTTCTTTTGTTGGTTTGTCAAGACAGGGTTTCTCTGTGCAGCTTTGGCTGTCCTAAAACTCACTCTAGTCTAGGCTGACCCAAATTCACAGAGATCTGCCTTCCTCTGTCTCCATCACCACCGCCCAGCTGAAATTTTGGTTTTATTTTTTGAAACAGTGTTTTTATAGCCCAACCTGGCTTTAAGCTAGTCTTGAGTGCCTGATCCTCTTGCTTCAGCCTTAAGGATTACTGTTACACATAGGTACCCCTACACACCATTTTAAAGTTTTATAAGTGTTGGCTGTTTTGCCTACATGTGTATTTGTGTACCACGTGTTTGCAGTACCTTAGGAAGCCAGAAGAGGGCATTAGATTCTCTGGAATGAACAGTCCAAAAATGCTATGTAGGTACTGGGAATTGAAACTTAGATCCTCTGGAAGAGCATTCAGTATTCTTAGCTGCTAAGTTGTATGACCTGCCCCAACTTAAAACATTTCCATTGCTGTTTATTAATTATATACAACAGTGGGTTTCATTGTGTCTTTTTCGTATGCATACATTTGATCATATTCACCCCCATTATCTCTTCCTCCCCTGGTTTCCTTCTGACTCCTACTGATTCCCCTTCTTGGCAACTCATCCTCTGACTTTGATGTCCCTTTGGGAACCTGGTGGGCTTAATTGCTGTTACAAGAGCATGGCTTATACCGGGTTGTTTACAGGTGTATGGACAACTTACCAGTGGCTACACAACTGAAGGAAATGTCTTCCTCTCCCAGAAGCCGTTATCTGTCCATTGGTTTTGGGAGAGGGTCCTGAGCCCTTTCCCCTTCTTTGTTTTTTAAGACCAGTCTCTTCTATATGATTGACCTAGAACTCATAATGTTGTAAACCCATGCTGTTCTGGAACTCATTATGTAGCTAAGGCTAGTCCCAGACCCTCATTGGTCTTCCTGAGCAAGCAGTTACTGCTCCAACATGCCTGCCCACTTAGCTACTGCCTGCTTAGCTGCACTTCTACTACCTACTCTTATGTTTGCATATTGGGTGTCTGTAAGCCAAGGTGGGCTGGCCCAAACTAGTTGGCCCACATATGACTGCCAGAATGAGCACCAGACAACTTGTAGTGCATTATGTTCCTGTCTGCATGCTCAGTGTTACTTCAACTCTGTGAGAGTAGCTAGATGGCAAGAATTATAAAAGGAGAGAAGAGTTAGTGCCCGGTTCCCAGAGCAGCTGTCCATTCTCAGAAAAGCCACGAGCTCCACTTTATTAGCACCCTCCCCCTCAGGCCTTTTTTTCTGTGTCTGTATGCTTCTGACTCCGAGCACATAGGTCCAAAATCATGTGCAAACTGTCTCCCACTCTTCTTATAATCCTGGTTAAGACTGTGAGCTGGTTTTGTTGCTTAACTGCTATTGGCTTGTTATTGACTATAGTCCAGAGGGAGGACTCAGTTTTGGGTTTAAACATTGATAGTATTTTACATAATTCATATAAATGATCAATTAGCCCATATCAAGATTTTCTTCTGTTCACAAAAAGCTGAGTGTCCTGTCCCCCATAATCAAGTCATGTCATAATGACTATGTTAGGCTTCTTCCCATGAATAAATTGGAATGGCGTAGAAGTGTTGCTAGAAGAAAAACAAAAATAAGTTGCTGGTCCATTCCGTTTTTGTGGAGTTTAGAGAGTTAATAGCAGTCTCATTGAACTGTTAAGCTGGGGTACAGAGAACTGGTTCAGGGGTACTACTTTTGCAGATCTGTGTTCGGTGCCTAGCACTCACATGGTGCTTCTTAACTATCTGTAATTTCAGTTTCAGAGGTTGTGACCTCCTCTTCTGGCCTCCAAAGGTACTGCACCCACGTGTACAAACGACACACATTACACATAATGGAAAATAAAAGTAAAATTAGTCAAAAGAAACACTCGTTAAGACAGCTGTTTGTTACATCCGGTATCTCAGTAAGAACTGTTGACACACACCCACTTATTTCTTCAGTACTGTCATTTTTATTATTATAAATACATAATATTATTATATTATTATCATAAATACATAAGTATTAAGCATACATGTGTGGTTGTGGGTAGATAGATGCACGCATGCTTGTTATTTATTGCTTGTGCCTTTTGAGACAGTCTTTCCATTAGTGCTTGTTGGCCTCAGACTGATGGCATTTTTCCTGCCTTGGCCTCCTCAGTGCTGAAGTTGTGGGTGTGAATCAGCACTCCCAGCTTAGTTGTGAGCTAGAGGTCCTAACAGTAGACGAGATAGGGCATCATAACATTAGAACAGGGAAAGGAGCATCACTGTTTGAACAGATGGATGTAATAGGGGTTGGGGAGATAGCTCAGTGGGTAGAGCACTTAGGATCCACACAGTGTTTTGAGTATGTAATTCCAGTGTTCCTGAAAAGTTGCAAGGCAGGTAACCAGAAGGAGACCCTGCGTCAAGCAAGGTTGACCCCACTCCTGTGGCTTGCATGTGTGTGCTGGCACTTAGACATATGAACACAAACACAACAGTTAATAATTACATTTTTGGTGAGGGGTTTTTTAAATTATAGTCATATTAGGCCAATTACTACTTGTTACTGGACCAATAATTTAGGGGTTTGTTTTGTTTAATTCCTATAATCCTATTTTTTGTGTATCATGAAGTGAGTTGTTTTTGCATTAAGAGAAATCTACCCCTTTCCCCATACCCTCAAGGGTCTGGAAATCTAGGCCAGAGAGGAGCAAAAAGACAGCAAAGTCCCATCCCTAATCAAGAAGCTATTTTTAATTTATACCCTCTGGGAGAGGGAAAATCTGTGGAGTGACCATGGGTGTATCAACCACACTCCAGGATAGGCTCCTTGCTGCTGAATAGTTGACCAACACAAACTGGACTCCATGTTTTTTTTTAGTTTTGTTTGTGTGCTTACTTTTGTTATGGTTTGGTGGTTTTGTTTTGTTTCTTTTTTTGAGACAGGGAATATGAAGTTAGTTGGGTGGATAGGGAAGTGGGGAGGAACTGGGAGGGCAAAGAATATGATCAAAGCATATTGTATGAAAATTTTTAAAAATGAGTAAGAGAAATCTCTGGTTGGTTCTCCTGTCACCGTGTGGCTGAGCCTGGGGCAGCTAGTCTTGGAGATGGATTGGATCTGTCTCTCTTTACTGCCTCTGGGCAGGAAAAGAGAAGGCATGCTTTGTGAAAACAGTGCAAATTTAGTCAAGGAAATGCGAGCCTGTTGGTTCTTGTCATCATTTGACTTCATCAGGACAGAGCACAGGCTTTGTCTTGTCTGCACGAGAGTGTGTGCTTTCTGTGGAGTGCTGTAGTTGGACTGAGTTAACATTGAAATCCACTTCCTATGAAGTTCCAGAGAGACTGAGCGGGGGTACTGTGGGAGTCTAATGACTTGATTTGCCATTGTAAGAATAAACTCTTGTGCTGGAGGTGGTGGCGCACACCTTTAATCCCAGCAGCGCTCAGGAGGCAAAGGCAGGTGGATCTCTGAGTTTGAGGACAGCCTGGTTTACAGAGTGAGTTCCAGGATAGCCAAAATACAGAGAAACCCTGTCAGGACCAACAAACAAATAAATACATAAGTAAACTTTCTTTTGTAATTCTTCCTGTTGTTTTGGTTTTTGAAACAAGCTTTGCTGGCTTCTAATTTGCAGAAATCTTCTGCCTCTGTCTCCCAAGTACTGGGATTCGAGTTATAAGCCATCACACCTGCCCTTGTAAAATTAACATTCAAGGGACTGGAGAGATGGTTCAGTGGTTAAGAGCACTGGCTTCTCTTTCAAAGGACCCAGGTTCAGTTTCAGAACGAAATAGAAGCTCACACTGTTTAACTCCATTTCCAAGTGATCTAATCTTTCTGACTTCCCTAGGCACCAGGCATGGACATCCAGAAATGTAGGCCAAAACACCTGTACACATAAAGTAAAACATTTACAAATTAACACTTAATATATAATGCTGGGACTGGCAATGAACCTTGGTTGGTAGAATGCTTGTCTAATTTTCATGAAGCTCTGGGCTCAATCCCACTGTCAGATTGTTAGGAATAATAGTCAAGTTGCACCCACTGTTGCTCTCCATGTCATTTGCCAGGTGTTTAAATGACTTTTAAAAGATTGGGTTGTGATTTAGCATAAAGACAAAAGAGAAAAGCAAACAAAACTTGTGTGTGAAGGAGTAAGTGGGAAGCAGGCCCAGGGAGTGTGTGTTCGACTTCTTGTGAGACAAAGCACTTAACACTGGAGGAGCAACCTGCAGTGTGAAATTCTCATGCAACACTACAATCAAATGCTTTATGTTCCAGAAACTAGAAAGGTGCCAGGAGTGTATTCATCCATGTTTAGTTTTGTTGCTGAGAAACATGCAAAAGAATTGCCTGTTGAATGCCAGGAAATGCACCTGGAATTGGTGGTTCCTCGGCATAAGTGAGAACGTTTCAGCTGCAGGAGGCTGGATGGATAAGTGACTGGGACTGTCACTAGGCCCTGGCACAGTTCCAGTGGTAGCAGATTTTTCTTCGTAACTGATGGCACCTCTGAGTCATTCAAACACGCAGTATTGACCCTCCTACTTCCCCATGAGAGTCTTTTACAACACATTGTTCTAAGTAATCAGCTCCTGATAGTATAAAGGCTGGCAAATATTTAAAAATAGAAGTTTATTACCATGCAAAGTTCAAGGTCAAAATCCAGGAAAGAAGTTTGCATTAAGAGGGCATTTGCTCCAGTGTTTTGTCTCCTTAGAGGCGCTGGTGGTGAGCACACCTCAGCAGTCACTTTGTACATTATTTCTTACACGGTTTGTTAGGAGAGTAAGGGAGGGAAATCAGCATCATGTGGTGCTTGCTGGGTGTTGAGAACAGCACAGGGCTATATGTAGGTGGTGCACATTAGCCAGTAATTCTTGCTGGGACTGTTTCTTTGTCTGTTTCTATGTATCGAGCTGGTTGATAACATTCAGAGCAATTCCAGATGACGTTGTGGTTATTGGGGTCTGTCTGTCATTTCCACCTTTGTTCTAGTTTGATATTATCAGGCTCCTCATGTCCCCTCCATTCTTCATGACTTTGGGGGTATGTTGATTTTGGTTTTCCAGAAAATTTTGTAGACTCCAGATTTTTTTTAACGTGGTGAAATCAAATGGAACTATAATTTATCTGGAAGGATATTGATGCCTTTTAAAAAAAAAAAAACTTACATTTTCTGTTTTTTTATGAAACCTAAATCTCAGCCCCTCTGGCCTGATAATCAGCCCATTTCTGGTGACTGGGATTATCAGGACCCATAATATTAAAGACTGCTGTCTCAGTGGGACGATTCCTTTCCAGCTTCTGACCAGAGAAAGGCTCTGACCCCTTTTCCAGGCCTGGGGAGGGCTGTTCAATCAGTTGCTTCTGATTGTGGCACTTACGAGTTGCCAGCAGGCCCTCAGCTGTTGGAGACCTCAGGATACGGTTTCGGTTACAGCTGGCAGTGAATGGTAAATGGAGGCTGTCTCTCAGCCATTACTGACTGAACTTAATGGTAAAGCCTTCAGTGTTGAGTCAGGACTTAATCCTGGCACAGTTTTAGTATGGAATAAATTAGATTGTTGCTTACTGGAATAATCTATAACTATTTTGTGTCAATGTTGGCTAAAAGACTGTTGTGTCTCGTGCTGACCGACCAGCTGTTTCAGCTGAACCGTCCTTGTCTAGAGGTGTTTTGTATAAGCAGGATGGTAGGGTGAACACTTAAGGCTGAAAAAGGGTTTTTAGGATTATCTGTGTAGCTGATGTTAGGTTTTTCCATGGTCCAGGTTAATGGAAACATTCATTCCATAGCTCCTCCTTCTGGAACTCTATGCCTTATTTGATAATTCAGAAAGTACTAGCTTTAGCTGTGCTTCCTTTTTAAGTTAGTGGTACAAGCCATTTGTTAATTACAGAGTTAGAGGCTTATTGTCAGTGAAAAATGACACACACAAATGGCATCCACAGTAAAGCTTAAAATAGCTCATCCTCACATCCATGCAGATTCCCTGGACTCCTATGACCTACTGAAGCACTGTCCAGAGAGGAAAGCCCAAGGCTCCTTAAGGCTGACCGGTTACAACTGATGTAGGTATTTGGAGTTTTCTGTTGAGTCATATTTCTCTCGTAACTGCCCAAAGTATTTCCTATGACAGAATGCAGATTCTGCATTTTAGAGCGTGTCTGACTATCAGTAACCTACTACATGGACCTTTTCATTGCTTTAAAATGACAAATGCAAGTCTTGGGCTTCTTTGTCCAAGAGTTACCCAGGTCTGCTTTCTGACTGATTATATATATATCTGATTTTGTTTTTCAAAAACAGAGCTGCCAGATGCTGTTAAATCAACTGCGGGAAATCACAGGCATCCAGGACCCTTCCTTCCTTCATGAAGCATTAAAGGTTGGTTTCTCATCCCGGCTTAGCTGACAGGACCGGAAACAGTTTCCTCACAGGCGTGTCAGGTCGGGCTATCTTTATACCAGACCAGAACATGGGAAGAGTCCTGCAGGTCAGATAAGGCTAGTTTCCTCCACAGAGAAACTTCAAGAAGATGGTGGGAACTTACAGTTGGGAAAGCCAGTGAGAATCCATCGTCCATGTCCTTTGTATAGACCTTATATGGATCCTGCATGCAACCCTCAAACCAAAGAATATTCCAGCAGAGAAATTGGCCACTCTTCGGGCGTGGCGGTGTTATTCTTGAGCATTGTTAGTTATAATTTGTAAAGATACATTCTTAATGTTACCCAAGGAAATAGTAACACACCTAGTTTCAGACTAGCCAGCAGGTGTAGGCAAATGTAACTAAGCATGACTGGCCGTGACTGGATAATGTTGAGGGCAAGAGGTGAGTGTAAGGTTCGGGTCTTCATTCTAGTGTTGTACCTTTTAGAATATTTTCTGATAAGAAGTTCAAAACAGATATGTCACCTTTATAAAATACTGTGGCTACTCATTACTTTACTGTCCAGGCTGACTTAACACCTGTGTTGGCTCCCAGTCCCCTTTTGTGATTCACTGTGCCTTAACTGGTCTGTGAAGTTAGGTTCCTGGAGCGATGACTGCACCATCCAACAAGGCTGTGGTTTGCTTTTCAGGTTGTGAAAATCTGAGCCTCGAGTCTCGTCCTGTCACTAGGGCTTGCTACACCTCCAGGTGCATCAGGCTTCCTGCCTTCATTTTCTTACTCTGCTGTCTGCCCCAGCACTATGCATAGGCTTACTCATTGTGTCAACCATAGTAGTAAAAGATTAACACCAGATAGTGCATACTGTTAATTCTTTGATACTTTTCTTTTGGAACTTGTTATTATTTTTCTTCCTTTTAGGCCAGTAATGGTGACATCACCCAGGCTGTCAGCCTTCTCACTGACCAAAGAGTTAAGGAGCCCAGTCACGACACGACTGCTACAGAATCGTCTGAAGGTGAAGGGAGCGCTACCAGCAGAGAACTGTTAGCAAGTAGGTCTTGCCTGTTGTGATCCTTCTCTGTACTAACAGAAGACAGCGCCTATGGTTTCTCATTCATCACACTGACCTTTGACTAGTCGCTGAGAGCCAGGCCTGAGTTCAAGCTTTTCAAATGGCTCCTTTCTTACTATTTCACTGTGTAGCCCAGGCTGGATGTAAATGTTTTTTTCTACTTGACTAGTTTTAGTATGTCTATACTAGGTCATAGGTCAACTTCATAAAACATCCTCTACTCACTATAGAAAGCAGTTGACTATCTTTTGCTAAGATATTTTATATGTAGCTGATGTTTTACAATGATAAAAGTTATTAACCTGTAGATACAGAAATATTTTTAGATTTATTGAATATTAATGAATTTATTGTGTGTGTGTGTATGCATGTCTGTGTATGTGTAGGCCAGAGGTTTGCTTCGGACGTCTTTGTTTATCACATTCCACCTTACTTATTTTTTAAATTCTGTTTATTTTTATGTATATGAGTGTTTTGCTTGTGCTTATATAAGTGCATTACATGCTTGCCTCAGAGGCCAAAAAGGGTGTTGGATCCCTGAAACTGAAGTTACAGATAGTTTTAATCTACCATGTGGGTGCTAGGTCCTTGCAAGAGCAATAGGTACTCTTAAATGCTGAGCTCCAGCCCCTCCACCTTACTTCGTTTTGAGACAGGACTTCTCACTGAACTTGAGCTCACCAAGTCCTTTTGGAATTTTACTTTCTTTGCCTCCCAGGGCTGAGATTATAGGCATGTGCTTATTAGCATGTGTATCCTTTTCCCTGGATACTGGAATCTGAGCTCGGGTTTTTATACTTAAGCAGCAAGCACTAAGCAGTGATCCATCTCCCCTAGCCTCTGGTGCACTGTAGGTTAGTAGCTTGCTTCTGAACTGTTAGGGAGGATAAGATTACAATACAGCGATAAGTTGTTCATTTGACTTAGAGACAATTTCAGGATTGTGTACAGAGGAGCCTCTGTGGTGAGAACTAGGGATTGGATATGGTTTAGAAAATGTTTTTACCTTTTCTTTCTGCACACAAACTAATCACATTTCTATTTCCTAACAGAAGTGATAGACCTTACTCATGACAACAAAGATGACCTTCAGGCAGCCATTGCATTGAGTCTACTGGAGTCTCCTAAGATTCAAACTGATGGCAGA
>NC_022012.1:43194644-43216319 GCF_000317375.1 Microtus ochrogaster
GGCAAACTCTGCAGAAACTAAGCGCTCAAAGCGAAAACGCTGTGAAGTTTGGGGAGAAAACCACAATCCCAATAACTGGAGGAGAGTGGATGGTTGGCCAGTTGGGCTGAAAAATGTTGGCAACACATGCTGGTTCAGTGCTGTTATTCAGGTATGGTGTTTTTAAGAGACAGCTGTTTTCTTCTGGATATAACTTAATTAGCTAAAATGAGAGATGTGAAGTTGACTTCTAAAAGTGAAAACAAGGCTAGCTAGATAGTTCACTGGGTAGAGGCACTTGCTGGAAGCCCAGAGACAATGAGTTTGATCAAGGCCCCACGTGGTGGGAGAAATGAACCAACTCCTGCAAGTTGTCTGATCTCTACTCGGCATGTGCATGTAAGGACACACTATACTTACTTTTGTATGTTTTGGATTGATAATTTATGGTGTCTAAACTGGGAAGTACTGAAATATAAATGTATTAAATGTTTAGGGTCAACAATGAATACTGTTCAGGGTAGCTTGGAGTAGCGGCATGGCAGATAAGGTATCCTGGAAAGAGAGAAGTAAAAATACTCTCTTTCATTATGTAGCCCAAGCTGGCCTCAAATTTGTGATTCTTTTGCCTATTCCTCCCAAGTGCTGAGATTATAGGTATGCACCACTATTATGGCAATGTACCACTATGCAGGCTATATGCATGAATTCAATATAAGGACACACACACATCCACCCATTTACTCCAGGGTGTTGTGTGTGCTAGACAAGAACTCTTAATCACCGAGCCACATCCTCAACTCTGTGGAAACACTCTTGGAGTGAATGAAATCTATAGGACTTGATGAATGACACCTGCAAGAGAGAAATGAGAAAGACTGCAAGGTCCATCTGGAGTATCTCAAGAGGAATAATTTGTGTGTGCCAGAAGTTGCCAATAAGGCTGTAGCTGTGCTGAGTTCAAGATGCTTGTTTTACACTTGTATGAGACATTACATGGGAGTTAACTTTATGCATTTCTAGTTCAGAAAAGAGTCAAAGTAAAGCCAAGCAGGTGGGTGGCTTTCCTTAGAGAGAAGTGGCTATCAAGAAATATTTCCCAGGGCTGCAGTTAGAAGCACTTGTTAGTCTTGCAGAGGACCTTGGGTTTGGTTTCCAGTACCTTCATGGTGACTCATAACCACCCCTATCTCCAGTTGCAGGGGATGCAGTACCTCTTCTGAACTCCATGGGTATCAAGCATACATTTGGTGCACATATATTATATGCAAGCAAGACACTAATGCATATAAAACAAAACACACCATTAAAAAAAGTATTTTCCAGGCATCATAAGCTTCATGTGGCCAGTGTTGTTCCCTCTCCCTCCTTGCAGGCATGTTTATTAAATGGTTCTGTGGGCATCCAACCCGCTGCTCAAAAGCCAAAACACTTCAAAGTACACTCAGTTTACTCTGTGCCTGACTCTGATTAGGACCCAGGAAACAACAGTGACTAAAACAAAGCCCATATTCTCCTGGAGTCTACTTTAAAACAGTGGAGTGGTCAGTCAACAGAATCAGGTAGTGATAAGTGCTACAAAGGCATTGTGAAGGAGGGTGGGAGAAGGGGCTGCTGCTTCTGTGGGTCAGTCAGTGATGGCTTGACCAGTAACGAGGGACGTGAAGGTGACTAGGGCTTGGGTCATATAGTTACATACAGAACATTTGTGAGTAAAAATTAGAAAATATATAACCCATGTGAGAGAGAAATCTGCTAGAACTGACTGGGTAAGAATGGAGAATGGGATAGGTGTTGGGGAGAACTGACTCCTGCAAGTTAATCCTCTGACTTTACATATTACCTGATGTGTGCGTGCTGCTTCCCCAGCCCCCAGTAAATAAAATGAAAAGCAAAGGGGGCTGGAGAGATGGCTCAGTGGTTAAGAGCACTGACTGCTCTTCCAGAAGACCTGGGTTCAATTCCCAGCACCCACATGGCAACTCACAACTGTCTGAAGATCCATCCAGTTGCAGGGAATCTGACACCTTCACACCAATAAAATAAAGTTAAAAAAAATGAAAAGCAAAGTGTATGTAGTAGGGAGCAAAACAGGCAAGGTGGCACGAATCTGTAATCAGCACTTTTGAAGCTGGGGCAAGAAGGTTGCCTGGGCTTCGTAGTGCATTCCATATCAGCCAAGACCTGTGAGACCCTGTCATAAAAAATAAGAAAAAAGTTAAAAGATGTAGGAAGGTAGAACTAGGACTCTGTGAGCAGTCAGTTACTTCCTACATCTGTCGTGTGTGTGTGTGTGTGTGTGTGGAGACAGACACACACTGAATTCATGATGCCCTTAACCTTTACTTGGGTAAGAGATATTGAACAGGCTTATGTTTTCCTTATACACTGCTTTCAGCCATTTTTTTTCTTTTGAAAAATTGGTAAAAGGACAGATGGATTTTGGAATAGTTGTTGAAGGTCATAGGAAAACCAGTTGACTAACAGGATAGCATATTCAAAATCCCCAAAACTTGAGAATTTCAGACTTTGGAATTAGGGGCATTCAGCTGACAGCATTTATGTAAACATTCTAAAGTTGGAAAGACCACAGTCTGGCCCTGACCTTTGGGTTACTGAGGTATGAAATGAAAGAATAGAGGGCCAGTTTGAGGTTTAAGGTGGGTAACTGAGAGCCATGTATGGGTACACACCTGCAGTTCCAGGACTCAGGAAGTTAAAGTGGAAGGCTCAAGAGTCTGAGACTAGCCTGAACTACGTAATGATCCCTTTTAAAATGAACACACACACACACACACACACACACACGACAGAATAAAATTGCTGTGCTTACAACTCAGATAATAAGTGAGTATTACAGGGACTCGGCAGTTAAATATACCTTACTGTACAATTATGAGCACCAAAGTTTGGATTCCTTGTAACAGGCGAGACAAGACATCCAGCACATGCCTATAACCCCAGCTTCAATTGGGTGGAGATTGTAGATTATGGGGCTTGACTGACTTCCAGCTGAGCTTAGAAACCATGCGACGTTCCAGGAGAGCCCCTGAGTCTAGGGAATATGTAGAGGATGATGGAAAAGGACATCTAATACTTTTAATGGCCCCTGAGTGTGCACTGGGACACACAACACATGTGCAGGTCTTTTTTATAATGAATATTATAAAATTCTTGTGCTGTTGAGTCCTGTCTGCCATCACCTGTGCCCCCACAGACCTAATCATATATGTGTATACCTTAAGCAAGGTATTTGTTTTATTTTCTTAATTTAACAAATGGAACTATACACCTCTGTAACAAAAAGGGAGAGGATGTGGGATGTCCTTCTGTATTTGTTTTTATTGGTTACTGAATGAAGCTGTTTTGGCTAATGGCTTAGCAGAGTAAAGCCAGGCAGGAATCTGAACAGAAATAAAGAGGAAGAATAGGTAGAGTCACTTAGTGCCACGCTAGTAAGCCACAGCCTTGTGGCAATACACAGATTAATAGAAATGGGTTGATTTAGGAGTTAGAGCTCGCCAGTAAGAAGACATTACCAAATAATTGTAACTGATAATAGGCCTCAGAGTAGTTATTTCATAGGGGACTTCGGGAACAGGCAAGCAGAGAAAAGCTGATCCAGAGGGACCAGTGGGATGGGGAATACTTCTAGCTACATTGATTGATTGAGGCAGAATTTTGCTAAGCAGCCAAGGCTGGCCCTGAAACTCACCGTAGCTAGCTTTGAACATGAGGCAGGCCTTCTGATTTAGAGTCCTGGATGCTGAGATTATAGGCCCAAGTTTCCATGCCAAGCTTCTATCACACACAAAGAGTATATTTCTGAGATTATTCGTGTTTATGTAGACAGAATATGTATACATAATTAATAAATAAATCTTTAAAAATGAAAGTGGCTGAGAATGAATTTCTTTCTCTCAGTCTCTCTTTCAGTTGCCTGAGTTCCGAAGACTTGTTCTCAGCTATAGTCTACCACAGAACATACTTGAAAACTGTCGAAGTCACACTGTAAGTTGGCACGGAGGCAAAGTTTGTATGTTGCTGGATCGGATGTGCTGGGATGGGCTTTGGCTTGTGCTGATACTTGTTACATTGTTAGGCACTCTCCTCCCTCTTTTGGATAAGAAGTAAGGGCTTATGGAGATGTCCAGTTAAGTAGGAATAAAATTAGGAAAACAGTCTCAACAGCAGTGAGACACCATTCTGACCTGAGTGCTGTGCTGCGTGGGCATACTCAGAACCTCTGATTCAGGTGGTGTCCTCTCTTATGCCATTGGTTGCTGAGGTCAAGGGATGCAGAGCATCCTGGGGAAGAAGCCTAGACCTTCTTAGAGACATCAGGGTACACTCTGACTGCATACTCTTGTCACCGTGCTGTAGTGCATTCTCCTACGGCGTGGGCAGCTCCAGTAAGAGAGCATCTGTCTTCTCCATAGCATGGCCCCTGGCCCCTAGATTCTTACTCTTTGTTCTAGAGTAACACCTTGCTGTTTTTATCTGGTTCCTATTTGCTAGGTTATTCTGACTGATTGTAGAGCTTGGTAAATGTGAATTAGAGAATAGTTACTGATAACTTTTCTCTTTATCTGTTCACACTTTCTAAATAAGATCTTATAAGTTGGCTGTGTTTTTTATAGGAAAAGAGAAATATCATGTTTATGCAAGAGCTTCAGTATTTATTTGCTTTACTGTTGGGATCAAATCGAAAATTTGTAGATCCTTCTGCAGCCCTGGATCTACTGAAGGGAGCCTTCCGGTCATCAGAGGAGCAGCAGGTACTTGGGGGCTTTGTTTCTTCTCTTGTTTTATTTCAGGATTGAGTATATGAAATCACCTTTGTTAATGTGATACTGCTGTTTTCATTGTTATTGTTTGACAAGCTCTGAACAAAGCTAGACAGGATGCTGAGTACCTTCATTTACCCTTTATTTTACTCTCAGAAGGTGTAGTGAGAGAGAGTACATGCTATGTGTCTGTGCATGAGTGAGAGGTAACACGGGGTTCTCTCAGTCCATGTGCACAAATGAGAATTATACAAGGTGCTTGTACTACCAAAGGAAGAAGATGTGGCAGTAGACAGAGTAGCAGCCTCACCCGGCATGATAGCTCATGCCTTAATCCCGTACACAGGCATCAAAGGCAGGAGGAGATTACTGCACACTGGCAGCTAACTTGGTCTACACAGTGAACGCCAAGCCATATAGGGCTACTTAACAAGATATCTCCAATAACCAGGAGGATTTTAGAAAAAAAAAAAAAAAAGAGAGAGAGTTAACAGAGGCTGTTGAAGCAGTAAGGAATTTGAAAAGTAGTGAGCTGTAGCAAAGGATAATTGAGAAAAGTCAAGTCCTTTGTCTGGTAGAAATCTTAATATGGTTTGGAGTTTGAGACAAATCTCAATATTAAACCCAGGTGGACTTTGAACTTTGAACTTCTCATCCTACAGCCTCAGCCTCCTGAATGTGGGATTACAGGCTTGCAACATCATTCCTGGATAGAAATCCTCTTTTTCAAACCACCTAAATTCAGCAGCTTTTCTGAGCGATCTTTCCTTTCTCCGCCTGCCATTAAACTCAAAGCTGTTGCTGTTACACCAGCTTCTTTCTGCATGCAGTGTTAAACCTGCTCTCCATTACATAGCTAACCAGCATTCTCAAAATAGTTTGTAAAATTGCCTTTCTCCATCAGTTCTTAAAAGAATTCTTGTGGACTCTAGTCTGTTTTGGGCCTTTTTAAAAATGCCTAATTGGAGCTGGTGCTTGTGTCTCTGTCACACAGAGATGTGGCCAGCTCTGCAGAGCTCCACTCCTTCCTGGCCTAGCATGGTCAGATCTCATCAATGCCCTGCAGTTTGTCTCTAGTTGCTGGCTCCCATTCCTGTGTCTATGCAAGTTTGGTTCCCAAAAAGGAGATTGTGTCATAGGAGTAGAGTCTTTAATTGTGGGCTTAAGGGCAAACCTTTGTTTCCCTGAGTACAGTATTGCATCTAACTTACTGCAATTTGTGCCTCTCTTATAGCAAGATGTGAGTGAATTCACACACAAGCTCCTGGATTGGCTGGAGGATGCGTTCCAGCTAGCTGTTAATGTTAAGTGAGTGTTGAGGGTTTGTCTGCACATCCTTCCGACTCACAGTTACCACTGAGAATTATGGTGGGGGAAAGTCACTCTTCTCAAGTAGAAATTGGTGTTTGCCAAACTTCTTGGTGGCCACTGGACTATTCCTCATTGTGTAGCCCTGTTTTAGCTTTCCCTTTAGAGAGCTAGATTGTCCCCTTAACCTCCAGCCTTTTTTTTCTCTTGTGAAAGAATAAGCCCCAGCTAACTGCTTGGTTGTAAGATGTGATTAAAAGCTGGGAAATGAGTCCTAGATGTGGATGTGGTGTATGATACGAAACCATTATATTTGATGTCACTCACCTGTGGCATCTGCTTAGCATTCACGGAGGATAGGGATCAATCACCCCAGCCAGGGCCACAAGGACATGCATGTATCGTCCTATTGTGGCTGCCAGGAACCTGCTTTTCTATGTAGGTTTAAATCTGAGGTTGGAGAGTAAAGTACCATGAAATAGTTTGCAACTGGGAACTTACAGAATTAACTACAATGTAAAACAGGCTTTGGGAAAAGAAAATTTGCACCCTAATTCTGTTGTGCCACTGAGAAAACTTTATTTGTAAAACTCTTGGTGGGGGGGGGTCCATTCTTACTGTTCTGCTGTTCTCTACCTTTTGTATGTTCCTGTCAACAGACATAGGTGTCTATAACAAATGTGTACACACACACACACACACACACATATGAATACATTTGTCACCATGTGTGACTCCCTAACATCCTAAAGACTAATATTCCCGAGGTCAGGGTCACACTTTGCATCTCCAGCACAATGCCAGGTATCTTTGTTTCAGTCATTGTCTGTGCTGAACTAAGTCAGTCCTTGCTTCCTTAAATGCCATATGGCAGTCTGTGGTTAATGAAAATGGACTACTGTTGGTTTTGAATGCACTTGGGTTTTATGAGAATGTATTTGATCCAACTGACACAGAATTGTCTATCTCTCTTTTAAAATAGCAGCAATCCCAGGAATAAGCCTGAAAATCCCATGGTGCAGCTGTTCTATGGTACTTTCCTGACGGAAGGGGTTCGAGAAGGTAAAGTCTGTCCTGTGTGTTGGTTCTTAGCTGTTACTGTTCCTCACTGCTGTGAACTTTCAGGCAGACATAGTAGCCTTAAAAGTCCAACAAATCCTGGACTGGCACTGACTCTGGCTTTTGTCTGTGTGACTTTGAACACATAGTCTGTGAGCTCCAGCATCCTTAGTCTCATCTAAGTGGGCACAGTCTTTGTCCTAGACTTTATATTAAATTGTGTGACATCTGTGTAGATGGCAGGGGTGCTACTTACTTTTATTTTTTGTTTGTTTTAGGATTTTGACTTTGTACAAATAGAATGATATCAAAACCTCTGTGAATTCAACAGCTTGTGAACCCACAGCCAGTTGTTCTCTGTATAGCCTCTGTCTGCTCTTCTCCCTCATTTTATGCATTTTTATTATTTGATGTTTTGGTGTCAATTGTTAAGAGCTTGTGAAGGTTTTTTGATTGTTGTTTTTTGTTTCTTGAGACAAAATCTCACACATAATGTAGGCTAGCCTAAAATTTGCATTTGCCTAGGGTGAGACTTCAAATCCTCACCAGTCCTCCTGCATCAGCCTCCCATGTGATTACCAGCATGCACCACCACTGGGGCTATTTTTTAAATGTATTGTTTGTTTATTTTTGGTACTGGGACTTGAACCCAGAATTCATGCTGCATTCTTACTGCTATACCCCTGGCTCCTGATAGTATTAGAAATACAGCCTAGTACTCCATGGATTAGCATTATTCTGCTTTGGCTTATGGTTCTAGAGGATTAGAATCCATAATAGTGGGGACAGCATGACAGCAGGAAGCTAAGAGATTACATCTTTAACTGCAAGTATGAAACAGCCAAAGCAAACTGGAAGCAGGGAAAAGGCTATGAACTCTTAAAGTCAACCTCTAGCAACATCCTTCCTTTAACAAGGCTACCTCCTCAGTCTCCCCAAACAGCACTACTAACTGGAGACCAAGTGTCCAAATGACTTAACCTATGGGAGACATTTTTCATTCAAACTATATTCTGCTCCCTGGACCCCAAGGGCTCATGGCCATATCATAATGCAAAATGAATTTAGTCTAACTTCAAAAGTCTTCTATGGTCTTTCATAGTCTTCAGCACTATTTAAAAGTCCAAGGTCTCTTCTGACACTCAAGAGAATCTCTTAATTGTAACCCTTTATAAAATCAAAGGGTAGATTATATACTTTCAACATAAAATGGTACAGAATATATGTTCTCTTACCCGAAGGGAGGAATGGGGGCATAGTGAGAAAATACTAAATCAAAGCAAGACCAAAACCCATCAGGACAAATCCCAAATCCTATAGTTCAATGTCTGGTGTCTGGGACTTCAGCTTTATAGGGCTTCGTGTCTCTCAAGTCAGCACCATTTGGACGACAGTGCCAGGTTCAGCTGCTGGCTTGGGATGGATCCTTGCCTCCTTGAATCACCTTAGCAGCAGCTTTTGTTCTTGCTGCTTTCTGGGAGCTCTCTGTTACAAGTTGGAAGCTTGCTGGGCAGGGTCTTGCCCTCCCTTTGTTCTAGCACAGAGCAGGCCTCTCTTTAAAGACTGATGATCTAACAATTACAGCCTTTCTTTCAGTATGTGCCTTGGCTATAACTCTCCAAACTATACATTTTGTTTTTCTTTTTACCCCGCTTGTTCTTTTTGACAGTAGATCTATGCAAGCATTAACAATAAACATGCCATAAACTCAACATTTTGCAGTCTTGAAATTTCCTCTGCCAAAGAAATCATTCCATTACTTTTTAATTTTGCCTTGGGCAAGTTCCCAGAACAAGGGCAGAAGGCAGTCTAGATTCTATGCCAGAATATCACAGGAGGGCCTCAAGGCATTGTTAGTCTTGGCTTCCCCTCAGGGTGCTGTCAGTCCTGGCTTCCCTCTGAAGCCTCTCAAGCCAGGCCTCCATAGTCCTTATTGCTCTCCCTCAGCACCACTGTCTTCTAGGCTCCTACTAGAACAGTCCTTTAATTTAAGCTCTGCCTATAACATTCAATATTTTTTTTTCTTCCATATTCCTCTGAAAAACAAGCCAACAAGTTGGCAACTCTCTGGTCCAAGTTCTACATTAGTTCTCCATTGTGATAAAATACCATGAATAAAAGCAAATTCTGGAGTTTAATTTTGGCTACTGTTCCACAAGGACCAGTGTCCATCATGGTGGGAAGCATGGTGAGGCAGCAATCTCCAGGCATGGTGGAGGAACAGGAAACTGAGAGATAATATTTTTAGCTGCAGGCTTGAAGCAGAAAAAGCAAACTGGGAATAAGGTGAGACTAAATCCAAGGCTACCTCCAGTGATGTGCTTCATTCTTTAAGGTCTAAGCCTACAAATTGAATGGTGCACAAACTGGGAGGAAGTTTGAAATGTCAAATAGCTAGTTATTACTCAGATTCTCAGTTTATATATGTAATTTTAAAATGTCGGGCTGGAAAGGTGACTCAGAGATTAAGAGCACAGGCTCTGTTCTTCCAGAGGTCCTGAGTTCAATTCCCAGCAACCACATGGTAGCTCATAAGCATCTGTAATGAAACCTGGTGCCCTCTTCTGTCACATAGACATGTATGCAGGCGGAACACTGTATACTTAAAAAAATTACTTAATAAATAAATCAATCATCTTTTTATTTGTTTTGTTTTTTGAGACAGGGTTTTTCTGTAGTTCAGCTCTCCTGGAACTAACTTTTGGAGACCAGACTGGCCTTGAACTCACAGGGATCCATTTGTCTCTGCCTCCCAAGTGCTGGAATTAAAGGCGTGTGTCACTAGCACCCAACAATAAATAAATCTTAGAAAAATAAAAAGTCGTTGTCTTAGTTAAGGTTACAGTTGCTGTGAAAAAACACCATGGCCAAAAGTAAAAAAGTTGGAGAGCAAAGGGTTTATTTGGCGTTACACTTCTTTGTTGGCTGTCTATCACTGAAGGAAGTCAGGACAGGAACTCAAGCTGGGCTAAAACCTGGAGTCAGGAGTTGATGCAGAAACCATGGAGGAATTGCTGCTTACTGGCTTGTTCTTCATGGCGTGCCTATCCTGCCTGTTTGCTTGCTTGCTTTAGATTTATTTGGGGGCTGGAGAGATGGCTCAGCAGTCAAGAGCACTGACTGCTCTTCCAGAGGACCCAGGTTCAGTTCCCAGAACCCACATGGCAGCTCATACCTGTCTGTAACTCCAGTTTCAGAGGACCCAACACCCATGGCAAAACACCAGTGCACATAAAGTAAAATATCTTTTTAAAAAAGATTTATTTATTTTTATCTATGCGGTGTTCTATCTGCATGTAAACCTTGCATGCCAGAAGAGGGTATCAGATTTCATTATAGATGACTGAGCAACTATGGTTGCTGGCAGTTAAACTCAGGACCTTTGGGAGAGATGCCAGTGCTCTTAACTACTGAGCCATCTCTCCAGCCCCTGCCTGCTTTCTTATACAACCTAGGACCACCAACCAGTGTAAGGATGGCATCATCTGAAATGGGCTGGGCCCCTCTCCCTCATCAATCACTAATTAAGAAAATTTTCTACAGCTGGATCTTATGGAGACATTTTCTCAATTTAGGTTCCCTCCTTTCTGATAACTCTAGCTTGAGTCAAGTTGACATAAAACTAGCCAACACAGTCATAGACTGCCCCTGATTGAGGAAGATACCCCAAGTCAACTTGATTTCTCATGTGCTCACATAGGTTAGTAAATCCTCCCCTCCCTATTCCCCAGCCTCTGACACAAAGGATTAAGGACTGACTTGGAACTCTCTTCTTAGCCTCTGTTTGTTTTAATCAATACTGAAATCCCCTCCTTCTGAGAATGCAACCCAGGACTGACTATATTGAGTCAGTGGTATCCACTCAACTACATCCTCAGCCATCATGTGTGATTCATGTATGACTAGTTGGCATACATGAATCTGGGCTCCATTTCACCCTTTTTTTTTTATGTATTTTATGTACATGGCATTAGACAATTGCGAGCTGCATGTGGATGCTGGGAATTGAACTCAGGACCTTTGGGAGATCAGTGAGTACTCTTAACCACTCATCCTCCAGACCCATCCACACCCACCCCCTTTTCTTTTACTTGAAATATTTTGTGTTGTTTCTTTGAGGCAGAGACTTGCTTTGTAGTTCAGGAAGCCTCAGTACTCAGCCTTTCAAGTGCCACTGTGTCCATATAGAAATACATTTTTATTAAACTGATTTGTTTGTAATAATTTCCTAGTTCCCCCAGTCTGAAATTTGCTGCTTACATTCCCAGTTTACATACTTAACATTTTAAATAGTCTTCTCGTTTGTAAAGTGGTTGAATCTTCTACAGTCTTATTCCAGTCCAGCCAAGACTCTGTTGAGGAGGGTCTTTGACTGGGGACGAGGGTACATTGGGTGGCTTTACTTTTTGCAGAATCAGTGGTTGCTCATTGTTGTTCATGCCTGGGTTGACTAGAGTTTACCGTGCTGGCTTAAGTTTTTTCTAACCAGTTCTCAGGAGACTGCTGAATTATAGAAGGTGCTGTCTCAGTGGAGCCAAAGAAGTAGACTTGAAATGGTGTGGTGACACTTTAACATTCCCCTTCTTTGCCTAGGAAAGCCCTTTTGTAACAACGAGACCTTCGGCCAGTATCCTCTCCAGGTAAACGGTTATCGCAACTTAGACGAATGCTTGGAAGGGGCCATGGTGGAAGGTGACATTGCGCTGCTTCCTTCTGATCATTCGTTGAAGTATGGACAAGAGGTAAGGTGTATATCTTTGCTTGTTCTGCCAGTGACAAAGCAACTAAAGTAGGATTGAACTTTTAGGGAAAGAAGTTCGAATTACAAGTTAGATAATCACACACTGAACAGAACTTGAATCTGTCTTCTCTCTCTCACCAGTTGATTTGAATCAGTGAGTCTTCATGTTTTGATAAAGTTCTTTGCTAAAACTGAATTTGAGTTACTCATGTAAAGGTTTATGCTGCTTCTGATATTTCGGTATGATCAAGTTTCTCTCTTTCTGTTGAAGCCTACCTGTACCTGAGTAGGGAGAACGCAATGCCTCCATATTTTCGGAGGGTAAAAGTGATTAACTCCTATGGTATGCCATTTAGAATATTTTCCCTATTACAGTATTTATTGTTCTCAGTTGTAAATTCTTTTGCTTTTACATTTTTTAAATATAATTTTCATTTATTTATGTGGAATTCTTGTTTTTTGCTGGGTTGGAAGTGGTTAACACATGGGCAACTAATACCCAGGTAGCATAGTTAGTAATTCATCCAGTTAGGAAGTAGTGAACAGCATTGTAGCATAATTGTCAGTATTGCCTCATTTGGTTTACTCCCCTCTCTTATATTTTGAGGCAAAATTGTGGCCTGTGGAACTGTCCAACGCAATTACAAAAGGAGAAATTGGCTTGAACTAAAGTAGGGTACGTGACACGGACTTGTGGAGGTGTATTAGTTCTAGAAGGTGCTGGGATCTGGAGAGGTTTCTCCTCGGCTTCTCCAGGAAAGAATGGATTCTTGGCAGTTCCTAGCAAGAGCCGTACCATGTGTGCCAGTTGATGCGTTCTCTTAGGAGTTAATATTTACTACTTGTGCAGTATCCAAGGATGAAAATTCTGCAAAAATAAAACCTTAGCAGAAGTCATTATGCTTAATTAGATTTAATTCTGAAGAGCCAGTCAAGGTGGTTTGTGCTTATAATTTTATCACTTAAGAGATACTCAGGAGGATTGTTGCAAGTTCAAGACCAGCCTTGGCTGCTTAGTGAGTTCAAGGTTACCCAAGCTACAGAGTGAGATTCTGTCTCAAGAATAAAGAAAGAAGATGAAAGATTGAGCTGTGAGGTTTTCAGTCTATTCACCTGGTGCCGCAGGGTCCCTGGAGGGACCCCTGAACCCTGAGGGACCCCTGAACCCTGGGGGACCCCTGAACCCTGGGGGACCCCTGAACCCTGGAGGGACCCCTGAACCCTGGAGGGACCCTGAACCCTGAGGGACCCTGAACCCTGGTAGAAGAGTGCTTAAAGCCCCCTAGGAACCTCTGGCATGTGGGTAGACTGGAGCAGTTCTTCTCAGCTGTGGTCAGTGTGTTGAAATGGGTTCTTTTCATTTTAGGAAGCCAGTTGTTTGCTACTCTGAAACTCTGGGTATTATTGTAGGCTCACTTGACTGACTTTCTTCTCAGAGATCTGCATACTGGAGATCAGATTGTTTTCCTTAGAAATATGGGGAATTACAACATTCTGAGACTAATTCAAATTTCCCTTTTATACATAAACTGTAGTTAGCTGTAAATAAATAGTATATGATATATTTCAGTATTTGTTTTATTTAGATGATTATTGGATGCAGTTATCTCTTAATTATGTGCTGTTGGGATTGTAGTTTCCAGCTCTTTGGTTAGGCTGTCTGTTTCCTGTAAGATCTGAATGTCTTGAATGTTTATGGAATGATTTGTGTTGGTGCTTGGTCAGTTCTTCTATTCCACAGTGGTTATTTCTAAGGATGATGGTTGAATACAATACTCATGGCTAGGTAGTAAATTTGGAGGCCAAGGAATGCTTAACCATATTCTCCAAGTATGATTTTAAGTATTTAAGGTTAGTATGTGAGATAAAATGCTATATATTGTTAATTAAATTCTGTATCAAAAGTTTGGTGAAGGATATTTTAAATATGGCTGTTATTTCCTGAAATTAATTTTCCCTTTTCCCATGTTTCTACCTTGAACATAGCGTTGGTTTACCAAACTACCTCCAGTGTTGACATTTGAACTCTCCAGATTTGAGTTTAATCAATCTCTTGGGCAGCCAGAGAAAATTCATAATAAGCTGGAATTTCCTCAGATTATTTATATGGATAGGTACGTCTACATGCACATAACGTTTTGTCGATATTTGAGAGAGTGTATACGAATGTGGGCTAAGTATATACAGATGCAGAACCAAAAAACAGAAAGATAAGGGAAACACGGAGACGACCAAGCTCCATTCCAGCTCCCAGACATGAGAAAATACGAGAGTAAAGTGACCAAAAAAAAACCCACAAGTCAAAGCTCAAAACATAGAACTGCTGACCACAGAACATCAAAACCAACAACAGTAAACAACCCAAAGCAGGAGCTCACATACAAGAAAAAGGCAAAGCCAGAAAAAGACAAACACAAAGCAAAAGCAACCAAAGCCTCGCCTGAAAATACTCGGCCCAGGTCTGATATAAGAAACAGACCCTCTCTGTGTAGCTCTGGCTATCCTGAAACTCTTTCTGTAAACCAGGCTGGCCTTGAACCCATAGAGATTAAATGCTTATGCTACCACAACCCAACTCAACTAAGTTTCTAATTATGCTTAGGTTTCTCTTTTACAACCAAATTGGGGAACATAACATCCTTTAGCTTTGGCATAAAATGCCGCCATCACTCTCCAGCCACCATGTGGAAAATGGATTTTTTTTTTGAAGCTTTTCTAATAAGGACCCACTTGTGGGTAGAGAAAGAAAAGAAAGAGAATGAATACAAACCCATTATTAGCATGGAACAGATTGATCTCAGATCTCATCCCACACATCCTGGAACTTTAGGCATTTTTTATTGGTTTAGTATGAAAAAGAATCCGTACACTGTCAATGGTTTCAGCCTCAAAATTGTTTTGGCTTTTTGGCTTCTTCCATTTCCATAGAAATTTTACTGACTTGCCAGTTTCTGACAGCTAAGGGATTGTGTTGCACATGTAAGTCAGTGGTTTCTTAATGGCGTGCAGCCCTTCAATATGTATGATTAAATTCATCATTAAGTAAATCATCCCTTTGATATTATTAGTTTTTGAAATTTTACTCTTTGTTCTCTCTGAGCAGATGGAAATAAAGTTGGTTGTATTGGTTACTGAAGTGACACCATATCTTCTGGCTGTGCTAACGTTCACTGATTCTGCTGTGATCCACAGCTGGAGAACAGCTCTGCTTCCTGTACTATCTCTGTACCTCTTGTCTTACCTTACTACACTGGCTTCACCTTTAGTAAAGCATTTAGTAACAGTGGTAAGAGTGGGCATCCTTGCCTCATTGCTGACCTTGGAACTGGTAGTGTAGCACTGGGTTTGATTAACAACAATGTGTTAAGCTAGGTTTGGTGGCATATCACTGTAACTTAGCACTAGACCATGAAAGACCAGAAATTGAAGGTCATCCTTAGCTACAGAAGGAGTTGGAGGTCAGTCTGAGCTATGAGATTCTGTCTCAAGCCAAAAACCAAAGTAAAAACAATATATATTATTGGTTATTCTATAACTGCATGTTTTGAGGAAGTCATCTTTACTGAGATTTTGTCATTAGTATTTGCTAATATTTCTATCCATGGGTTATTGTTTGCTTAGGTACATGTATAAGAGCAAAGAGCTTATTCGAAGTAAGAGAGAGAGTGTTCGAAAATTGAAGGAGGAAATACAGGTTCTGCAGCAAAAATTGGAAAGGTGAGTCTGTGGGCATTTTTATGCTTAGCAACATAAAACAAATAAAATAATAAGATCAGCGATTATGTTTATATTTAAAAGTTCAGAGCTAATAACTGGTGTTTCATAAAATAGCCAAGATCTTCATTTTAAGTGTAAAGGAGTCTTCAAGGCCAGCTAATAAGATCTGTGGGTAAGTGGTCCCGAGGACTTCAGGGACTCAGGCATACTGTGACTAACAAGTAAGTGAGGGGAACCCCACCTTTACAATGTCTGTTCCTCCTGCTCTCTGACTGAACAAACTTGAGAGGCAGTTTTCTTGGTAGTCCAATCACTTATCCTCATTGTTTTTTTGTTGTTTGGGTTTTTTGATTTGTTTTGGTTTTGGTTCTTTTGTTTTTGAGACAGAGTCTAAACTCAAAGAGAATGACTTTGAACTTTTGATTCTCCTGCCTCTACCTCCCCAGGGTTGGGATTGCAATGGCCACTGTGCCTGATCATTTCACTTGTGAAAAGTGGGCTTGGAAGTGTTGAGATGGTGTGGTGCTGGCTGAGTACATGTGCTGAGTTCTTCTGGAGGACTCTGCTTTCTTTTTTGCAGTGCCATCCAGATCTCCTTAGGCAAGGTCAGCTTGATTTCTTTTTTCCTTTTTTCTGTTTTCTCGGTAAGCAACCTTTATTGATTCTTTGCAGACTTCACATCATGCGTCCCAATCCCATTTATCTCAGCTTGATTTCTTCACAGTCTAGGTAGATCCATTGGTTTAACCTTTACAAAGGAAATCCATACACTGTTGGTGGCTTCCCCTCCCCAGTTGCATCTAATAACAGTCTCCCTTCTACTACCATTCCATCTTACCCAACCTGCTATTGGGTCATTTATTTCTCCAAGGGACACACGTTCCACCCAGATCCAAGATTAACATTTTTTACTCTATATGTGGGATAAGGGGTGAGAGAGAGAGAGAGAAGAAGTAAGAATGTGTCAGACGACAACTTGCAGAATCAATTCTTTCCTTCCACTATTATGTGGATTCTGGGCATCAAACTCAGGTCACCAGGCTTGCATGACAAGTGCCTTTATCTGCTGAGCCATGTCACTGGCTCGAGTGTTTTAGAGAACTTAAAGACTCAGCGAGCCAGGTGGTGGCGGCGCACGCCTTTAATCCCAGCACTCGGGAGGCATAGGCAGGCGGATCTCTGTGAGTTCGAGGCCAGCCTGGTCTACAAGAGCTAGTTCCAGGTCAGGTTCCAAAGTCACAGAGAAACCCTGTCTCAGAAAAAAAAAATATTCAGCGAGACTACGGGAATATTGTCCTTAGTGTAATACTACTCTAGATTTTGAATTATAAGTGACCTTGTCTCAGAGAACAAACCAAGTATTCGTTATTTCTTCACTAAATAGCTGTGGTAGTTATTGAAAGTAAGATTTCTTTTATATAGATTAGACAGACAATACTTTTGAAAACACTTTGCTATTTTTTTTTCTCTGTGTTGAGATTTGAGCGCCTTGTGCCCAGTAGGCAAATGCTCTGTCCTAAACTGATTCCCAGCCTGTCTCTTGGTCTGATCCTATTTTTCAGAACAGGTGCTACCTTGTATGAAGTAGTTGTCCTAAGATCTGAAACTTAGATGTGATTGCCACAAATAAACACAAAACTCTTAGATGATAAACTTCTCTGGGATATATAAGTATTCTATTAAAATGTAACAAGCCTGAGAAAGTTAACTGGAAGCTGGTACGCTATGTTCCTGTGCCGGGTTATCAGTTCTGCTCTCTATTTTAGATTGCGTAGAGTTTGATAAGCTTGTATTGGAAGAGCACATTGAAGTGCATGGCAGTGATTGAATGGTAGGGTTCTTCCACCCTGACAGGCACGCACCTTGAGGGGGCACAGTGGTTGGTAGCCAAGCCTTTGCCTTGCCTAAAGCAGCCTTTGCTATACGCCTCTGTCATTTGTTTGATGCTGAGTTGCAGTGCCCTTTAGTTTTCACTCATGTTTTTATTTAATTCTTTTTTGTTGTTGTTAGTTTGGGTTGAGACAACATATCACTATAGAAGCTTGAACTTGCTATGTAGACCAGGCTGGTCATAAAATCATAACGATTTGCCTGCCTCTACCTCTTAAGTACTGGAATTACAGGTGCATGCTACCAAACCCTGCTCATTTAACAGTGGTGCTGTTGTTGCTGTTGTTGTTGTTGTTGAGATGGGTCTTCTATATCCCAGGGTGTCCTCAAACAGTGTGTAGCTGAAGAGGACCTTGATTTTCTGTCCTCCTGCCTATACCTTGTGAGTGCTGGGTTGAGCGTTACCATGCCTGTTTTGTGTAGTGCTATGAAGCAAACTAGGATTTCACAGATGCAATGCAAGCAGTCTACCCACAGCTGCAGCCCAAGCTCTAGGATTTTTATTTTGTGGTGTCCTTTTTGCTACAGAAATAGATGCTTTTCTTAATTCCATGTTTAAATGCATTTCTTTCTACTGTATTTAGGGAAGAAAAATGGTGAAGTGGCTGTTTTCTTTTGTAAGATGGAAATCTAGAATAATGAAGTTTCCTGTGTGAACCAGTTAGGTTGATTATCCTACCTTTAAATTCTACTTTAGTGAACTGTAGACTCCATTGAACTAAATCTCCATAGTGAGTTTAAAGTAATGGCAGAATATAAGGTATTACTAAAGTAGTTTGTTTAGAGGCTGAAGAGATGGCTCAGGGATCAACAATGTATGCTGTGCTTGCAAAAGAGCAGAGTTCAGCCGGGCGGTGGTGGCACACGCCTTTAATCCCAGCACTCGGGAGGCAGAGGCAGGCGGATCTCTGTGAGTTCGAGACCAGCCTGGTCTACAGAGCTAGTTCCAGGACAGGCTCCAAAGCCACAGAGAAACCCTGTCTCGAAAAATCAAAAAAAAAAAAAAAAAGAGCAGAGTTCACAACCACCTGTAACTCAAGATCCAGGGAATCCAATGTCCACTTCTAGACTCTGAGCACCTGCGTGCACATGTGTGTGCACAAACACACATATACATACACACGAAAATTAAGTTAAAAATAAAACCTTAAGGAGCTGGAGAGATGGCTCAACAGTTAAGAGCACTTGCTGCTCTTGCAAAGGATCCAAGTTCAGTTCCCCCAGATTCACATAGCAGCTCATAACTCCAGTTCTGGGCATCTACACCTCTTCATGACCACGTAGGGCATTCATGTGTACAGACATACATGTAAGCAGAACACTCACATATATAAAATAGAAATACATCTTTAAAAATAACTTTAAATACTACTTTGCTATTTCAGTCAGATATTTGTGACTATTTTTTATTCTTCCTGAAGAAATTGCAAATAATTTATGTCTGGCCTATGCCATCGATCACATTCATGAATAATAGAGTATATGAAATGTCTAATTTCGATTTCTGGATTTCTCTCACTCAGTTATGAAGCAGTTTGCCTAAAAGGGCAAAGAAAATGCCCTTGAGTATTTTCTTTGCATCACCAGATGGTTTTCCAGTTGTGGAGCACGTATGTTCCTTTAAGAAGAACTAAGTTGATGAGCAGAGCCTGACTGTGACTGACAGCAAAGCAGAGCAGGAGCTGTCTGGAATGGTCCCATTTGGAGTCAGGGTCAGACTTGTAGCAGTTTTATTGATAGAGCCTTTTTTTAACCTTATAGATCGAGCAACCAATTAGCTACTATATGTAGATTTTCTTGATGTAATATTGAGATAACAGTCTCACTAGGCTTCCCCAAACTTACTCTGTAACCTAGGTGGTTCTTTTTTTTTTTTGGTCTTTCGAGACAGGGTTTCTCTGTGGTTTTTGGAGCCTGTCCTGGAACTAACTCTTGTAGACCAGGCTAGTCTTGAACTCACAGAGACCTAGGTGGTTCTTAAACTCTGGCAATCCTTCTGCCTCAGCCTCCTGAGTGCTAGTGTTATAGGTGGATATTAGCACACCTGAGGCTTCCCATTGACTCTGCATGATAAGGTTTTTGTTAGCAGTTCTGCCCAGCAGACTTGGGCAGGAGTGTTCCAGTGTCTTTCTCTCTTAGGTATGTGAAGTACGGCTCCGGCCCAGCTCGGTTCCCGCTCCCCGACATGTTGAAATATGTTATTGAATTTGCCAGTACAAAACCTGCCTTTGAAAGCTGTCTGTCTGGAAGTGCTGAGCACATGACATCACCACCTCCTTCAGTGCACTGCCCGGTTTCTGATCTCACATCCAAGGAAAGGTAATGGAAGCAGACTTCTTAAATGTGTTGTATTGTTTTTCCATTCTTATTTGAACTATTTCCCATCTTTTTCAACTGCTGAGCTCTCGCCCCAGATAGCTCAAGGGGTGAGCTTTGTCCTCAGGGAAGAGTTTTATCCCCACCCCTTCTGGCTGTGTCCTGAGTACTTGTCACTGTCCATTTCCTGGATCAGACTCTTCAGGACTGCTTTGCTCTGAGCTAACTGTCCCGGAACGCCTTTCTCAGAGTTTGGATAGGCTGTGGTTTTCTAGGTGTCTCTCTTTTTCAGGTTTTCCAGGTTCTGTGCTTCATCTGTGGTAAAGGAAGAGTGTCTTAAGTAAACAACAAGGAAAAAACCTACTCATGAGCAGAGTTACCCAAAGGAGGGACTGGCTAGAATTCTCAGGACAAGAAGACTGGGCTCATGAAGACATAGGGAGGCCAAGCCAGGATCCTCTGACTATGCTCATTCAGCCAACAGTCTCTATAGCCTGAAAGTGCCAGCAGGTTCAGCATGTATGTGCCTTGGTAATAAAAATACTAGGGCACATTTGTCCCCTACAGAGAAAAGCTTATGTTAAAAACCCAGTTGCTAGCCAGGAGGTAACAGCTTTAATCCTAGCACTTGGGAAGCAGAGGCAGGCAGATCTATGACTTTGTGGCCAATCTGGTCTACAATGAGTTCCAAGACAGGCAGAGTCACACAGAGAAACCCTGTCTCAAAAACAACAATAAAAAAAGGGGGGAAAAACTGATTTGTTGAGGCTAGAGAGAATGCATACTGCTTTTGCAGAGGACCCAAGTTAACAGCACCCACGTCCGACAGCATTACTTTGGTAATGTTAGTAGATAAATTTGCATTTACTTCTCTTTTCTTGCTATTGGGCCTGGCTTATTCGGTGTAGGGAGTCAAATCCAGTGTCTTATGCATGTTAGGCAAGCATTATGCCAGCTGAGCATAGTGCTTTTATGGGTTTTGTTGTTTCTTTGTTTTGAGAACAAGATCTTACTTCATAGCACTTATAGGTTTTAAACTTGAGCAGTGGTTCTCAACCTGTGGGTTGTGACCCTTGGGATCAAATGACCCTTTCTCAGGAGTTGCCAAAGGCCATCGGAAAATACAGATTTACATTATGATTCATAACAATGGCAAAATTACACTTATGAAGTAGCAGTGAAAATAGTTTTATTGTTGTGGGTCAAACAACAAGAGAAATTGTATTAAAGGGTCTCAGCATTAGGAAGGCTGAGAACCACTGAGTTTGAGGTTTTCCTGCCCCCATTTCACTTCTTGGGTGCTGGGGTTATAGGCATATTCCAACTTAGTTCTGTTAAATGCTACTCTTGCCATTGGTCCAATGGGGATAGCACTAATGTCAGCCTCATAACAAGCTGTGTTAAATGAGGTGGTTCATATAAGAAAAAGTTACCTTTTCTATATGTAGATTTTAGATAAGACCTCACCACATAGTCACATTGGCCTTGCAATTGAGACCCTCCTGCCTTAGCCTCACCATTGCTAGAAATCACATCTTTGTCACTGCTTTCTTTGTAACTGTACCTTTTCATATAGTGGTTGGTTTCTTGAAGTGCATTAGCTTAGGTAGAGTTGAATTTTCTTTCTTCCTTTTTGAGAAAGGCTCTCAACTGTACCAGGGTGGCCTCAGTGGCACAGCAGTCCTGTATTAGCCTCCCAAGGGATGAGATTACAGGTCTGCCACCATGCCCAGCCCAACTTGCATTTTAGGTACAAAATGAGTATCATCTTTTGTTTTCCTCTAGTTCAAGTCCAGAAAGCTGTTCTCAGGATGCTGAAGGCACCTTTTCCTCTCCTGAAAATACTCTGCCCAGGTCTGATATAATGAATGGACCGTT
>NC_022012.1:43217383-43231855 GCF_000317375.1 Microtus ochrogaster
CTGTTGTTAGGATGGAGTGCAGAGAAGCAGTGCCATTATTAGGATGGGGTGCAGAGAAGCAGTGCCGTTGTTAGGATGGGGTGCAGAGAAGCAGTTCCGTTGTTAGGATGGGGTACAGAGAAGCAATGCCGTTGTTAGGATGGGGTGCAGAGAAGCAGTGCCGTTGTTAGGATGGGGTGCAGAGAAGCAGTGTAGTTTGTATGTGTGTGGCCATCATGGTTAGCAGGCCCAGCATACAGATGCACTCACAGAGTTTTTCTTTCTTAACAGATTTAAAGAATTGTATCGCGAGCACCACCCAGGCTATCGAGCAGATGTACTGTGATCCTCTTCTTCATCAGGTAGAATTAAAAGTCATGGAAAGTAGGCTGATACAAATGGTAGAGAATGCAACACCACAAGGAAAGAGCTCCCTAAGACAGAAATATATTGTTCTCTTACCTCACGTGGAAAGATTTAGAGCGTCTTTTATGTGCATTGACACCTAAAACATCCTCTTTTGGATTCTGCTATGTGGTGTTTTTCCATATAATGGAAAGATTTGCTGTGAGTGGCTGGAGAAATGGCTCGGTGATTAGGAGTGCATGCTGTTCTTGCAGAGGACCCAGGTTCAGTTCCCAAACTACCTATACCTGCCAATTCTAGGGAGATCCAATACCTCTGATCTCTATGGGCACCTGAATTCACATCTACATACCCACATGCACGCGCACACACATAATTTTAAAAAAAGACATCTTAAAAGCAGGTTTGCTATTAAATATTAATAAAAAAGTTCTCTGCAAATGGTAACTGAAACAGTGCCATGGGAAAACCAATTAGAAACCAGTTCTCCATCCCCTTAGCAATGTCCTGATGCTTCATTTCTCTGGTGATGGGAGACTCTAGAAGGAAGCCAGTCTAAACAGAAATCCTTACTGTCCACATTCGTTTCGTGGACACAGTAGTGCAGAGACTCCTCTGTGACTGACCCATGGCACAATGCCTCTGGAACACATCTCTGCTCCCAAGCAGGGCAGTAAGCATGGTTGTGGTATGGAATAGGAATAGACCGTGTGACTTGGCTTTCTCTCTTTTCTCTTGTGCTGTTTCAAAAAAATCTGCACCTAAATGAAAGCATAGTAAGGTACTGAGCTGAACTAAGGCTGAAATAAAAGAGCACCCAGGAGGGACTGTTTTAACTCTCTCATTTTAAGAGCCCCGGGATTGATATCTTCCAAGGTTGTATTTTCATTGGTCTATCCTGAAGTAGTAAAATGCTCAATGTGAACTCTCTCTGTTATCTAGTGTGTGTAGTCATTTCCCTTCTTCCTGGTTGTTGGGAATGTTTTGAGTTCTAGTAATGTAAACGTCATCAGATTTCTTTGCTTCGTCTGAGAACCTTCCTTTCTGCTTTGCAGGTGCCTTACCGTTTACATGCCGTTCTTGTTCACGAAGGACAAGCCAATGCTGGACACTACTGGGCTTACATCTACAACCAACCTCGGCAAATCTGGCTCAAATATAATGATATCTCTGTCACTGAGTCTTCTTGGGAAGAACTTGAAAGAGATTCTTATGGGGGCCTGAGAAATGTCAGTGCGTATTGCTTGATGTATATCAATGACAAGCTACCCCACTTCAATGCAGGTAAAAATGGCCGAATGGAATCCAGAGTTGGGGGGAAATATAGTCCCTGGGAGAAGAACAGTCTTTTCCTTATGTTGAAAACATTTAAACTACAATTTATTATTATGTAAAATGTTTTTAAAACATAAAAACTGTAAGAGACTAAAAAGAGAAAATAGGTTTACTTTTCTCTACTTCTGTCTTTGACACCATCAGCCCCACTCCCCAGCAGGTCTACACTGTGATGTCTCTGTCATAGAGACATGTTCTGTGTGTACGTAGATTTTAGGATCTACTTCCCTTCCCCGTTTTTCCTCATGGAGGTATTTTTCTGTTCATTTCTATCCACTTTTTACTAATTGTGAGGATTCAGCAAACTTACTTTTTCATAAATAGAACTTCCTTAAGTGGGTGTACTGGCTTGAACCTGTAATCTTAGCATCCAAGAGGTAAGGCAGGGCTAAAGCAGAGCCTGTCTCAGAAAGTTAGAAAGCAGCCGCCCTATATTTATAGAGTAAAGCCAGTAGTGGTGGCTGGGGAATTACAGAGGGCTGTAGTGGCTCTTGGTTGCCTGTGAGTTCCTTGTTACACTGCCTACATTTCTGTTTTATGGAGTCCATGGCAGGCTGGGAATTTAGATTTGTTTGTAGAATGCTTGCCTGGTGTGCATGGAGCCCTGGGTTTGATTCTCGGCACTCTGTAAACTCAGTGTGGTTGTGCATGCTTGGATTTCTAGCACTCAGAGGTGGGACAGGATCAGGTGTTCAAGGGCAGCCTGGGCTATATAATACCTTGACTCAGAAGGAAAAGTAGACTTTGTTCTTGTTCATGAAAAGGCTGCTTAGTGACAGCTAACAAGGATCTGCTCTTCTGTTGTAGACTCTTTGGTTTTGATAACGTAATTAGAATTTAATAATGCCCTTGATGTTTTTGCCATTTTTTTTTTTACTAAAGTTCTTAATGTTCTTGATTATGCACCATTTACCCAATATTTCATCTTGATTTTTGATAGCACATAACTGTGTGGAATTTGAAGAAGTATAAGTACTTGGCTTCCCCTCCCCCCGTTCCTTTTTATTTTTCTTACTGAGACAGAGTCTCACTATAGAGTATCTGCCTGCCTATGCCTCCAAAGTGCACTCAGATCAATACCTTGATTGAAACTCTTACTCAACTGTATTAAAATAGGTGAACATTCTTTTGTCTTTCTGAAATAGTATGTCATCTAGTCTATTCTGCCTCCCTGGCTCCTGAGCCTCCTGCCTTCCCTCTCTGTTGCTGTACTGAGATTGTAGCTGGGTGCCACCATGCCCTGCTAGGACATTCTCACCAGTCTTAGATTGATACAACTTTTACTTTAAATTTTTTTTTTTAAGGTTAAAAAATATTTCTTTGCATGTGCCTGTGCTTATGTGCATTTGTGCATGCAGGTACCTACAGAAGCCAAAAGATGTAGGATACCCTGGAGCTGAAGTTACATGTAGTTATGAGCCATCCTACATGGATGCTGAGAACTGAACTTGGTTCTTCCTCAAGAGCAGCATGCACTGTAACCACTGAACCATCTCTCCAATCCCCTAGCTTAAGATTCTGCCACATATGTTGTTGTTTACATTTTAAAGAAACACTGACTTCATCCAGTGACTGCCTATGATTAAATCATTTTTCTGTCATGTATTCATTCATTCACTCATCCAATAGATAGTGACTTTAAGGATTTATTTTTATTTTATGCTGATGAATATTTGACTGCATACATGTATGTGTACAATATTCATGCCTGATACCTGCAGAGGCCAGAAGAGAGTGTCAGATCTCCTGGAACTAGAGGTATGGATGGCTATGAGCTACCATGTAGGTACTGGGAACCAGCCCTGGGTCCTGTGCAGGAGCAGCCAGTACTGTTAGCTGCTGAGCTGTCTCTGTTGCCCCAGCAGACACATACAGAGCACCTGCCTGCTGGTGCTTCTTGGCACTGCTCCTGATATGTCATCAGAGTTTCTGATAGAATTGCATATGTGTAAGTATACACGTCTGTGCACGTGTCCATGTAGGGACAAGAGAAAAGATGAAATGTGCCGCGCTTCCTTCTGGGAAGGTCTGTCTGATTTATTTTTGGTTTACCTTTTTTTTGATGGCTCTCCATTTTAACTGCTTTCCTCAGAGGCAGCTCCTAACGAGTCTGATCAAATGGTGGGAGAAGTGGAAGCCCTGTCTGTGGAACTCAGGCAGTACATTCAGGAAGATAACTGGAGGTTTGAGCAAGAGGTGGAGGAATGGGAAGAAGAGCAGTCCTGTAAGATCCCACAAATGGAGTCCTCCCCAAACTCCTCATCACAGGATTTCTCCACATCTCAAGGTACCCAAGGAAGGCGCTATGCCGGTCTAGTCAGGTCTTGCTGCACTCTGCAGCCACCCCCAGGTACTCGGGGGCATGGTGATGCCTCTCTTTACTGTGGGTTTCTATTTTTTTCAATTTCTCATTTTTCCTTAATGGAATGGGTGGGAGAACACATGCAGTAGCACAAGAGGATGATGTGTGGAAGCCAGCTCTCTTCTCCTACCACAGTTGGCAGGGTCAAACGCAGGTCCACAGGCTTGGCAATAAGCACCTTTACCCACCGCACCATTTCTGGCCCAACAGTGGGTTTCATTTATAGTTGCTATCGCACAATATGATAGAATCATTGTACCTTTAGAAGGTGCTTTTTTTTAAAAAATATTTATTTATTTATTTATTTATTTATTTATTTATTTATTTATTTATTTATTATGTATACAATATTCTGTCTGTGTGTATATCTGTAGGTCAGAAGAGGGCACCAGACCTCATTACAGACGGTTGTGAGCCACCATGTGGTTGCTGGGAATTGAACTCAGGACCTTTGGAAGAGCAGGCAATGCTCTTAAACCACTGAGCCATTTCTCCAGCCCCCAGAAGGTGCTTTCTGATGAGCAGAAATAATGCAAGAAAGGCTTATCCCCCAAGTTGTAGGAGAAATTATGACAAGATTAAAAGCTGGACTTCATGAAAACTCTTCTCCATAGGAGATCTTCCTAAGAAATGGTTGATAGAAGGAAAAATCTGTAGTGTGCAAAAATAGGAAGAACCGAGCACAGTAATTTTAACAGACCTTCAAGGGTCCTTGTATGGAATAGCTGTTGCTTGTCAAAATTTCTAAGGACGTTTACATGGGCTTTGAAAAAGGTGTGCCAGGACTGTATTTAACTGTGTGTTCCTCCTGCTTGCCTATTTTCAGAGTGTTGAGAATGTATTCATCAGCTGTGACACCTATTTGACTTTCTTTTTGTTTGGTCAGAGTCTTCAGCAACCTCCTCTCATGGCGTTCGATGCTTGTCCTCTGAACATGCTGTGATTGCAAAGGAGCAGACTGCCCAAGCTATTGCAAACACAGCCCATGCCTATGAGAAGAGCGGAGTAGAAGCAGCCTTGAGTGAGGTGAGACTGCATAGGGCGAGACAGTGAGTGGCCCTCCTGCAAGAGGGTCTGACTTTTGACACCAACTGCCAGCTGTCTGTCGTTTTTATTGTTCATGTGTCTGTTGAATTTAACCACCCCTCTTTATTTCTTCTTGTTTTACCCCATTATTGTTGTTCTTACTCTTTCTCTCCATTCTGCTGCCACAGCGTAAGGAAGCTGAACCTGAGAAGCCCAAACCCCAGGAAACAAACCTTGCAGAGCAGGCAGAGCAGACCCCAGAGGCCAGTGACACAGAGGCTGCTGCCCCGCCTAACTCTGAGGTCTCTGAAGTCGAGATTCCCAGTGTGGGAAGGATTCTGGTTAGATCTGATGCAGATGGATATGATGAGGAGGTACAGAGAAGAGTGCAGGCTAGCTGTATGTTGTCTTTCAGAAGGTGTCTGTCATGAGCTAATGTTTTCTCACTGAAACAAGTAACAGCCATGGAGGCCTGTCTGCTTTTGACCTTAGCTGCCATTTTTGGAAAAGCACTGGAGACCCATTCCTGCTGTGTAATGTTGGCATGTGTGTGCATGTGTGTGTTCATCAAAGCTTGGCCTGGAGAAGGCAGGATTAGTTCCATTTGGTATTATGGACAAAAATATGTTTACCTTCTAGAGACAGTTTGCTTTTGATGGTAGTTCATTATTTTGTCTTCCAAGTAGAATTTTTCCAATTGCTCAGTAAGTAAAACAAATGTAGATTGAAGTTCTAAAGTTCAGGATGCAGCTGCTTTTCATGGTCTGCCTGTCTCCTTTTCTGTTATACTACACACAAATAGTCATTAATCCTGTCTTAGGTTTCTGTCTTTTGCTGTGGGTACATATTTTTTTATTTATTGGAAATTTACAGTTATTTATAGGTAGGTCTGTGCCTTTATGCCTTCATTTAGGGAGCTAAGTTGAAGTGCTGACCAGAGAGTTGAGCTTATTCTTCAGCAATGCCCAGTGGAAATGGTTTTGGACATCTTTCTTTGTCTTACAGAATTAGAATGTGCATGCAGAGGGACAGCTTGTCATAGGCATCATTACAAGGACAGCCAAGTTTGTGCATGTGTCTAGAATAGGCTGTGCAGTTTGACCCACAGCCTGTGCTGGCCAAGGAGACAGTGCTCTGTTTCTCATCAGCACCCTGATCACCTGTCATCATCCAGTCTCCTTTTGAACCTGTCTGCTCTCCTTTTTCTTCCTGTTTGTGTCCTCTATGGTAGGTGATGCTGAGCCCTGCCATGCAAGGGGTCATCCTGGCCATAGCTAAAGCACGCCAGACCTTTGACCGAGACGGGTCTGAAGCAGGGCTTATTAAGGTACTCTTGTTTTAACGTTTTAATCCTCATGACCCAGGGATAGTTCCATGAGACGGTGGGAAATGGTGTTAAGATGGCCTGTGCTGGGAAGGTAGTTCAGTTGGAAGATCTAAGTTAGATTTCCAGAACCTATAATAAAAAATTATACAGGGCTGGAGAGATATCCCAGCACATTCTGTTCTTGCAGAAAACCCATTTGGTTTTAATATCCCACACTGAACAGCCCAGCTCATCGCCCTGCTTCAGAGGGTCTGACATTCTCCTGACTTCTATGGGTACTAGACACATATGCTCCTTGCCCCATACATACACACATGTAAGTAGGCATGGTACAGTGCAGATTTGTAATCCCAGTGCTGCAGAGGCAGAGATAGGATCTCCGAGGCTTGCTGGCCAGCCAACATAGTAGCCTACTTGGTCAGTCTGAGGCCAGTAAGAGACCTTGTACCAAAAATTATGGTGGGACAGCACATAGTGTCATGTTCCTTCAATCCCAGCATTTGGAGGCAGAGGCAGGTGGATCTCTGAGTTCAAGACTCACCTGGACTACATAGTGAGTTACCAGCCAGCCAGGGCTACACGTGAGACTATTTCAACCTTCCACTTCCCGCCAATAAATGTGTGTTGGATAGAATCTGAAGAATGATACTCAAGATTGCCCTTTGGCAGCCTCACACAGAGACATAAAATATACTGTGTTAAAGTGAAATACAACACCATCTTTCCTAGGAAGTCCAACTGGTGAGCAAACTGTCCCACAAAGCTAATGACTAATCTTCACCTGGTACTAGCCTAACAGTTAGTTGTGCCACTGTGCATTACATTCAGCCTTCAGAGATGAAGAGGTGGTTAAATGTTGATTTATGTCACAAACTGATTGACTGTGCCTTTGTATCTTGGGAATCTTCATTAAAAAGAGAAAGGTTATACTATTTAAAGTATTTTAAGTGTAAGATGTTTGAATTAAATTACATTGGGTGGATTTTTAAACAATTTAAACTAAATTCTTGTGTTTTTAAGAACTCCACGAGAGGGCTGGAGAGATGGCTCAGAGGTTAAGAGCATTGCCTGCTCTTCCAAAGATTCTGAGTTCAATTCCCAGCAACCACATGGTGGCTCACAACCATCTGTAATGGGGTCTGGTGCCCTCTTCTGGCCTGCAGGCATACACACAGAATATTGTATACATAATAAATAAATAAATATATTTAAAAAAAAAGAACTCCACGAGAGCCAGGCATGGTGGCACATACCTATAATTCTAGCACCTAGGAGGCACAGCCAAGAGGATGGCCACAAGTTTAAGGCCAGCCTGATCTATATAGTGAAGTCCAGACCCTCTCCACAAAAACAACCAAAACTTGATGAGGAAAATGTGTTTATTTTTTGAGTGAAGTATTTCTCTAGTGCTAGAATTGGAGGGAGTGATGATATGCCTACTATTCACATTGCAATTTCTTGACAAGTAGTCCTTAACCTAGCGTGGATTAATGAGAGGTCCTCTGGCATTTTGGTGTCAGTTTCCGTGTATGTGCTCAAGTCCACAGTGTTCCCTTCTCTGCTCCCCAATTCTGTTTTTAACAGGCATTTCATGAAGAATACTCCAGGCTCTATCAGCTTGCCAAAGAGACCCCCACCTCTCACAGTGACCCTCGCCTTCAGCATGTCCTTGTCTACTTTTTCCAAAATGAAGCACCCAAAAGGGTAGTAGAACGAACCCTTCTGGAACAGTTTGCGGATAGAAACCTTAGCTATGATGAGAGGTGAGAATGCCAGACCTGTTCCTGCGGGGGGGTGGGGGTCTCTTTAGGCAAGTTCCTTTATTGCGGAGGTGCTGCCCTGCACCCTGCCATTGCTTTCTGAACTCTGTCCCACACAGATCTATCAGTATCATGAAGGTGGCTCAGGCCAAACTGATGGAAATTGGTCCAGATGATATGAACATGGAAGAGTATAAGGTAAGTTTGGTTGTTTTGTATATTTAATTCTTCCCAAAATATTAACTTTGGAGGCAGGTGGTACTGGAGACAAAATGAACAATTTTATGTTACCAAACTGACTAGTTTCCTAATAACAATTAAAATTTGAAAGGGGGAATGAGTGTGGTTTGGCACACCTTTAATCCCAGCACTCAGGAGGCAGAGGCCTCTGAGTTTGAGGCCAGCCTGGTCTACATAGGGAGTTCTGGGACAGCCAGGGCTACAGATTGAGGCATAGAATATGAATAAAGATCTTGTCTTAGCCTCAGAATCACAGATCTCTCTCTTGTTGGTCTTATGTTAGACTATGTCTATGCTTATTTCCCAAGGGCCTTTTGGAGCCTTGTCCTAGGCAGTGTCTGTGTGTTAGTGGGTGAGTAAGGTTGTCATCTTCTAGTATACAGTAAAATATGTGGAACTACAGATTAAAAAACAGAAGCAAAAGACCTTTTCTGTGTACAGAAGTACTGAGTTGTGCTGTCTGCATGTGTGTATTGTCTACACTTGTGTGTTATCTACACTTGCTGAACTGGCAGTGGTTTGTATGGCTTGAGTAGTCTTGTGCTCTCTTCTTCCCCATGTCTGACTGTTGATGTCTCAAGTGTCATTTGTGTAAGCCATAGCTGAATAACTTTGAGTGTTGTGTTAGGATTAGGAGGGTTTCCAAACTTGTTAGGTGAAGTAAAATGATTTTCTGACCCTTAGCAGAAGAAATAGAACACTGCGAGTTAGGGTCAGTGATATAAACGTTATATTCTACAGCTTAGGTGAGGGTCGGATTTGTCATGAAGCTGAGACTCTGGCTTCTTGATCCTTCTGCCTCCACCTTTCCTGTGTTGGGTACAGGCATGCACCTCCATGCTCAGCTTTAAATTTTTTTTTTTTCCAAAAGTTTACATGTTTTTGTAGTTGGCCAAATTTGCTCAGTAAATGTTTGTACTGAGAGTATGGCAGTGGAAATGAAGTACTGGTTTCCTGAGACAAGTCATTAATGGTGGTCCTTCCTTTCCAGAGGTGGCATGAAGATTACAGTTTGTTCCGAAAGGTGTCTGTGTACCTCCTAACGGGCCTGGAACTCTTCCAAAAAGGAAAGTATGTGGGCCTTTTCTTTCACTGACATTGCTACTGAGAACTCTGACACCCACTCAGGGATACTCAGATGTCAGAACCATAAGTCCCCCTGCTTTGTCGTATACTCTGTGGCCTCTACACCACCATGTTTGTGCCTAGCCTTGTTCTACACATCTGTCACACCTTTTTTTTGGGGGGGGGGTGTCCTTCACATAATAATGGACTTATTTTTGAGGAGATAATGTTATGCTGGGTTCCCTTAGTGACGAGAAAATGAAGTTTTGATTGGCCTGGGCCATAGTGAATAGCTAGTCCCTTTCTTTGTCTTAGAGGTGGAGAAAACCTAAGGCCTGAAGATGTTTCCTGATTTGCCTTCCCTTTCTTGGCCATTGTGCAGAATTGCTGAGACTGGCTGTGGTCGTTGGCCCCTAAGCTTTTCCCAGTACACACCATATTGTAGCTGAATATATTCTCATTGCAGGGAAGTGAGAGCTAAGCCCTAGGTTTTGATGAAAGAGAGATCAGCTGTGGTTTTTCTCCCACCTTGTAGGTACCAGGAAGCACTGTCCTATCTAGTATATGCCTACCAGAGCAATGCCGCCCTGCTGATGAAGGGGCCCCGCAGGGGTGTGAAGGAGTCTGTGATTGCGTTATACCGCAGAAAATGCCTTCTGGTTTGTACTGCCTACAAAACCTTAATCTCTTCTCCCTCTCTCACTATGTCGCTCTTTCCAACCCTTGACAAGTTAAGCAAGCCATGCCTATCTCTGCCCTTTCGTGTGCCTGCATTAAAGCTTTTAGCATATTGCCCCACTGTGTATGAGTTTGTTAAGCACAGAGCCGCCTTCTGGTCAGCTGTTTCCTCTGAGCCACAGTGAATACATGGAAAGAATGTGATGTTTTCCGAGGTCACCTATCAGGTGACAGTTTTCAGGACTTGAAGTCCAGTCTATAGAGGGTTACAGAATGTAAAAATTGGTCTTGCTAACCTTGTCACCTTCCCTCCTGTGCATTGGGAAGCCATAGGGAAAGGCAGGTGTAATCCTGTCAGCCTGCCCAGGAGTGTAGGCCCTGCTAGTTCTTCATGAAGTGTCAAGAGATGGCTGGTGTACAGATTGTCTGTATGTGTTCATTTCCCTCCCCTCAACATCCTCATTTTCTGATAATTTTTGGATTGCTATGTCAGGTGTGGTAGAACTGGCTACTTTGCTAAGAAGAGGAGCACTAAAAGGCTTTGTGCTGTTGGCTTCTAAGTCACCAGATACAGATCGTCACCTTGAGTTCTCACCCCTTTCTTGCTGCTACTATATTAGGGATGGTTTAGGCTTTCCATCCCTGCTCTCATTCTCCAGTGTGTATTAGAGTCCCATAGGGGACCTTCAGACATTGGTGACAGCTGACCAGTCTGGGGAGCAGCCTGGGTTTCAGTGTCTTCTGCATGGGTGTCTAGTAGTCAGTGAAGTTTGAGAATCACTAAATAGGTCTTTGGGTAGAAATAGATCTCAAATATGACCTTGACTTTTAAGTTTTGGCCAACGAGTCACAAGTTTGGGTGCATTCAAATCATCATGGTAGTTGCTCTAAAATCACAGGGCCCAGGTCACCTACATCCTAATCATAATTATGTCAGCACATCTGGGGAAGGAACCAGTGCTCCCTTTGTCCCCAGTTAGGTGATTTTGGTGTGACCGTTGGCTTAGATTCCTACTAAGTTGATACTTTTTTCCCAAACGTTCTCCGCCTCTCTGCCTTTTATCTGTAGGAGCTCAATGCCAAGGCTGCTTCTCTGTTTGAAACAAATGAGGACCACTCTGTAACAGAGGGCATTAATGTGATGAATGAGTTGATCATTCCCTGTATCCACCTGATCATTAATAACGACATCTCCAAGGATGACTTGGATGCCATTGAAGTCATGAGGAACCATTGGTGCTCTTACCTGGGGAAGGATATCGCAGGTATGTCGTTAGTACTGCTTATAGAGTATCTGGGAACTCATAGTGGTCTCACTCTTTAGTGTTGCTGGGAACCCCTAATATCTTCAGTAAGAAACCTGGGTATGCTCCATGAAAGAGAGTCTGGGAGCTTGGCTTTTACTCTTTTCCACCTCCTTGTCTCAGCCAGTTGCTGAAGCCACTCGGGTCAGCAATTTCTATAGAGCTGTGACTTAGTTTGTCACTTTTTAATTTTTTCCAATACTTGGAACTAAACCCAGGGCCATGCTGAGCAAGTACCCTACAGCCCTTGCTACTCCTCTGCCCAGCAATCCCTGTGTGAAAACAGTCAATACTCTGTAGGAACGTTAGCCTTCTGTTATTTCTCCAACTACTAAATTCTGGGTTTTAATGTTTAAACATCAAAATATGTTTATGCAGAGTGTGATTAGCTGATGGCTCTCTAAATTTCCTAAGGTTTGAAGTTACTGTGTATAAGAATATTATTAACTAATTACTTCAGTGAATTAGTATGGAATATCTTTTTTTTCCATTTTAATATTTATTTATTTATTTATTATGTGTACAGCATTCCTTCCATGTATGCCCACAAGCCAGAAGGGGGCGCCAGGTCTCATTACAGATGGCTGTGAGCCACCATGTGGTTGCTGGGAATTGAACTCAGGACCTCTGGAAGAGCAGTCAGTGCTCTTAACCACTGAGCCATCTCTCCAACCCTTTTTTTTTTTTCATTTTTTAATTGTTTTTATTGAGCTATATATTTTCTCCATTCCCCTCCTTTTTTCTCCTCTCCCCTTCTACACTCCCATGGTCCCTATTTACTCCCAGTTTACTCAGGAGATCTTGTCTTTTTCTTCTTCCTATGTACATTAGATCCATGTATGTCTTTCTTAGGGTCCTCTTGCTATCTAGGTTCTCTAGGATTGTGAATTGTAGGCTGGTTTTTCTTTGCTTTATATCTAAAAGCCCCTTATGAGTGCATGCATATGATATTTGTCTTTCTGGGTCTGGGTTACCTCACTCAGGGTATATACCCAAAGGATGCTCAGTTGTGCCACAAGGACATGTGCTCAACTGTGTTTACAGCAGCATTATTTGTCATAGTCAGAACCTGGAAACAACCTAAATGCCCCTCAACTAGAGAATGAATAAGAAAAAATGAGGTACATTTACACTATGGAGTACTAAACAGCAGAAAAAAATAATGACATCTTGAAATTTGCAAGCAAATGGATGGATCTAGAAAACTTCATACTGAGTAAATGGAATATCTTAAGAGATACTGAGGCTAGTATTTTGTAGGTGAGTTCAGTTAGCTTGAAAGGAGTATATTCTGATAGGAATCCTGCTTGTTCATTGTCTACTCATGTAAAGATAATCTAATGATTTGTTCTGGTATGCAGGATTTATTGCTAAATCTTGTAATAAGCAATTGGTGGTGCTTCCTTTTATCTGCTTTTCTCTAGACCATGTGTGCTCTATAGTTTATTAGTTCTCTGTGCGCTGTGTATTTAAGGCTTTGAAAGACAATAGCACCATTGTATCTGTGGTTCAGAACATCACATCCAATTTCTCAAGTTTTAAGGGAATGATTGTTAATAAGAATAACCATGATGGCAAAATAGCTTTTGCTACTTGGCCAGCAGGGCTTTGTTTCTTACTGATCTGACCTAAAGTAGGGCTTTTCCATTTTTTCCTGCTTGTACCTCCTTTTCACCCATGGAACTGTTTGTTTGTTTGTTTTATTTTGTTTTGAGTCAGCATCTCACTATGTTCTGGCTGGCCTAAAACTCACTCTGCAAACCAGACTGGCCTCAAATTCAAAAGAGATCTGCTTACCTCTATTTCCTGAAACCTGGGATTAAAGGCATGCCCTACCAAACCAAGCTACTTAAAAAAACATTGATTATTATTATTATTATTATTATTATTATTATTATTATTATTATTATTATGTGTAGGGGGATGCAGGTGCCATAGTGTGTGTGTAATTCAGAAGACAACTTTGTGGAGTTTGTCTTCTCATCTTTACCTGGGGTCTGGGTATTGAACTCAAATCTCGGCTTGTACAGCAAGCCCTTTACTCTTTGAGCCATCTCACTGGTCTCACCCAGGAAGTTTTTACACACCCCAGGTATGTAGGCATATCAAAATAGGTATGCAAATCAACCTTAGCATTTGTTAAAGACAATAACAAATTTTCATGCTCGTGAGATGCATTGCTTTCTTTTTCTATGAAGGATTAAATCTGGATTGAATATTTGATACTTCAGGATTTAGAACATCTGAAAAACACTGGTTTTCAAAGTTTATTGGTATTTTAATTCTATGAATATCAATACTGAGTATACCACTTTACATAAATATGTAGTATAAAATGGTAGAGGTACTTGAGGGATGTTTCAGAAATGATAGAAATTCTGATCTAATCCCAAGCCAAAGGTCACATATGCTTTTTTTTAAACAAGTCAGCAACTCAAAGCAATTTTTTAAAATCAAGCACCTTACTACATCCAATCCAATCCAGAGGTAACCTAATTTGATACTACATACATCAAATAATGGTAGGAAAATGTTTAAAAAGTATTTTCTGTGATTAAATTTTAATGTTTCTATAAAGGGAAAGTTTGGCGGCATTTGTTGGCATTGACTGGATTGAATGCACATTGTGTGTTTAGAACCAAGTCCTCAGTGGAGTCACGGTTACATGTTTGCTCTTAGTGCTGCCAAAGTTTTCATGACAACCTCCCCCCCATATAAACAGGCATGGACATACACTCAGTTATGCAGCTCTATGTGGGCTTTCAGCTACAGTGAGAGGCGGAGTCTCAAAGGCATCCTCTCTGTTAGCTGCAGTAGGATGCATGCTGTGGGAACTAGAGGTTGGCTGCTTGAAGGCCCTCCTGTATAGCTGCAGGCTTCTTAGTTTCCACTAAGATCTCTTTAGCTTTGTACATAACCATCCATTTTCTCTCTACAGAAAATCTGCAGCTGTGCTTAGGGGAGTTTCTACCCAGACTTCTAGATCCTTCTGCGGAAATCATCATCTTGAAAGAGCCTCCAACTATTAGA
>NC_022012.1:43232760-43234551 GCF_000317375.1 Microtus ochrogaster
ATAAAGAAAAGAACATTTATCTGTATGTATATGTAGAGAGAAATCCATTTTTAAAGAACTTTTAATTGGAAACTCATGTTTTAGCCAAATTTTAACGATCAGTGGAGAAATCATGGGAGGGAAGAAAACAACACAACTATGCAGATTTTATAAATGTGCAATAAAAGTATTTGTTTTACCTTTGGTGTGTAGTATGGCCTTTTTTTAAAAAATCTATGTTTCCCATTTTGAAATGAGTGGACTCCATAGCATTTATAATTTCTTTTAAAAATGGGAGGGGGGGGCTGGAGAGATGGCTCAGTGGTTAAGAGCATTGTCTGCTCTTCCAAAGGTCCTGAGTTCAATTCCCAGCAACCACATGGTGGCTCACAACCATCTGTAATGAGATCTGGCGCCCTCCTCTGGCCTTCAGGCATACACACAGACAGAATATTGTATACATAATAAATAAATATATAAAAAAATGGGAGAGGGGATGAGGGATTCTCTGTTCACCTCATTCTTTTTTTTAAAAGTTTGTTTTTATTTATGTGTATGCATATCCCATGTGTGCAAGAGCCCACAGAGGCCAGAAGATGTGTTGGATTCCCTGGAGCTGGAGTTACCAGCCACCTGCTACATGCTGGGAACCAAACTCGAGCTAGCACAGTGTTTCTCAGCCTGTGAGTCAACCCTTCTGGGGATTGGATGACCCTTTCACAGAGGTCACCTAAGACCATAGGAAAGCATAGATATTCACATTATGATTCATAACTATCAAAATCAGTTATGAAGTAGCAATGAAAATGATTTTATGGTTGGGGGTCACCACAACATGAGGAACTGTATTAAAGGGTCACAGTATCAGGAAGATTGATAACCGCTGGGTTAGCAAGTGCTCCTAGCCACTCAACCCTTTGCCCTGTCTCTACCCACCCCACCCTCAATACACACCTGCAGTGGCTGAGTAGTTTGCATTATTTAGATCCAACCTGATCACTGGAGGGAGTACTGACACGCAATTTCTCAATCTTGTGTAGCTGGCTACCTTTTTGTATACCCCTGTCTTTCTGAGATTCACGGAGTATGATGTTTGTCTTTGAGAGACTCGTGTAGCCTAGTTTGTTCTCAAACTCTGATCTTTACTGTCTGCCTCTCAAGTACTGAGACTACAGGCATGTATCACCAAGTACCTTTTTAACAGCTCTTAAGCTATGGCTTAGAATGTTTCTGTGTTTTTATTGGCTCTTAACTTTTGTTTTTTTGACACTGGGTCTTATCTGCAGCGGGCCTGCTGGAACATACCACACAGCCCAAATTTGCCCTGAACTTGCAGCATTCCCCCCCCCCCATATGTTGGGGTTACAGTATAAGCTACTGCTCCTAGCTTAAAATGTTTCTAATGTAATTTTAAAACTTTTTATTGTATTTTTTAGCTGGTGTGTATATATGTACCTTAATATGCTGTGGGGGGACAGAGACAACCTGCGGGAGTTGGTGTTTTCCTTCCGTTTTGCAAGTTTTCAGGAATGCAGTCAGGTTGTGTAGTGTCTTCACCCACTAAAGCATCTCAGAGGCTCTTGACTCTTGAGACAGAATCTCTGTTCTGTGTTCACCTAGAAGTCCAGTCTTCTGACTCCAGCTTCCTGAGCAGCTGTGACGTGACATCTCTGTCACTTCAGCAGTTTTAAAGATTTGGGGATAAGAATGCTGGGGGTGAAAGAATGAGAAGAGGACGAAGCCGGTGCGAGAGGGGAGTGTTTGAACACGGTGTGCACCTCACCTCAGTGTGTGCTGTGGAGACCTGGTGAG
>NC_022012.1:43236820-43240883 GCF_000317375.1 Microtus ochrogaster
GACCTGGTGAGATGAGCACGGTGTGCACCTCAGTGTGTGCTGTGGAGACGTGGTGAGATGAGCACGGTGTGCACCTCAGTGTGTGCTGTGGAGACGTGGTGAGAGGGAAATCGGTTAGCTCCTTTTAGAACTAATTGCCGGGTGCTGGTGGTGCACACCTTTAATCCCAGCACTTGGGAAGTAGAGGCAGGCGGATCTCTGTGAGTTCAAGGTCAACCTGGTCTACGAGTGAGTTCCAGGACTGACAGAGCTACACAGAGAACCTCTGTCTCAAAAACAAACAAATCAACAGAAATTACCAAAAACAGGAGACTTGATGATTTAACTTGCATGCCTAGGATTCTGTGTACAAGTCCTAGCACTTCAAATAATTAGGGGGAAAAAGGTGAATCATTAAAGCTCATTTTTACCCTACATATTTTAAGAAAGGTGGATACATTAAACAGACAAGGAAGCAATTAGCAAGGGCTACAGGATGAAAGACCATCTTTCAGACCTTTACTAGCTTCTTGGCCACAAGAAGAATATCCTAGAAGCCGAGCCTCCTGGGTCCTAAGGCCTCCATGGCTCTACAGTTGATACAGAATTCTTAATGTGCTTTAGGTGAGATAATAAGTTCCTTCCATGACAGCACAGACATCTGGTTTAAAGCCTGAGACCACTCTAGAGATGGTGGCAGGGGGCTTCTCAACTACACAGGGAGTTTTAGATCAGCCTTTCAAAACGATTTAGACATCAAACATGGATTTTTAATCTTTCCATGTAAAATTTCATAGGTTTTTTTTTTTTTAAGGAGAAAGGTGTCCTACTGGGGATTGAACCCAGGGCCACAGCAATGCCAAGCAAGTAGTTCCTACAGAGACACATCAGTGGCCCAGGAAGTGTTTTAAATTAGAACAATTTACAAGCTTGTGAGAAAATTCCTTGTTAAAGATTTAATTAGTTCTGTTTTTAACTCTCATTTGGTCCTCAAAACAGGTGGGTAAAGATCATGGCATTGTGGTGGACAGTCTCCACTAAGGCAGTCCATTCAGGGGTAGCTGGAGTCTCCTGGGAATGACACGCTGTTCGTGCTATTACATGTCAAGCAGCAGCCTTTCTCCTTAGCCCATGCCGTTGTGTCCTTCAAAAGGAGAGTGGGGAGACAGGATATTTTCTCTGCAGAGAAAGCCGTAATTGAATGCTGACGATAAATGTCATCAACACCTGCAAACATGGGATTAAGATGAGGGACCAGAAAGCCACCAGCAGGCGCAGGTGAACCAGCTGTCTGCAAAGACCCTGATTGGGTAAACAATGTGAAGGAGGATTTTCAATGTGAGTCTTTGGGTGTGGTGGGTTGTGTAGGTGCCCTTCCAGTGGTGAAACAGGATGGGGTTCAGAGAGGCATCCTTAATGTCAAATCTTGACTTAGCTACTTACTGCCCCAGGTGTACTGCCTCATTCCCCCCCCCCCCTTGTTAACAACGTGGATAGTTCTAGCTGCTCTTCTGGTCCAAAGACCTTTCAAGCTCTTCCAGAAGCCTCTCAAGAGTTTGAAAGCTCTTAAACCCCAGCCGATTGTGTGACGGGGACAAGCCTATCTGAAAGGCTGCAGTTGGAGGGCTGAGTTCTTTACCAGGCCTGGTGCTCCATCGGTTGGCTTCCTATGATGCTGAGAAAGGTGACAGCATCTTTATCATGAACCCGAGGGTGCTGCAAGGTCTAACGCCTTCCTGCACTGTCAGCCTTGTCCTCTTCCTCTTCATGTTGAATTTCACCCCTACCTTTCTACAGTTGCCACTTCTTTGGGGTGCCCAGCTGTGGCTCTGAAGACTTCTCTTCCCTCCTGCTGTGTCATCTTGAACTGTGTGGTGTTACATTGATTTGTGTGGTTTTGCTACCGCCCCCCCCCCAACCCTGGGGTTTTGAGATGGTTTCTCTGTGTAGCCCTGGCTGTCCTGGAGCTCACTCTGTAGACCAGGCTGCCTCAAACTCAGAGATCCCCCTGCCTCTGCCTCTGAAGTGCTAGGGTAAGAGGTGTGTGCCACCACCCGGTGATTTGAGTGATTTTATTTTAATGTCTGTGCTCTTTGAAAGAGGCCCCTGGATACGGTTTGTCTTATTTTTCAGTTGCTTCCCAGCACAGTACCTGGAACATGGTGAGTGCTTACAAATATTTGTTAGAGGAAAGAATAAATGATCAGATAGGTGAGTGGTGGCTCTGTGAAGCAGGCACTCTAGGGACCAGGAAATCCTTGGATCTTTGAGCCTCACCTCTTACTGATGCTTGGCCCACCAAACTTTGAACCTGTTGAGAAAAAGGATAGCTGAAAAACAGCCATCAGAAGTAGTTTTCTGATTGACTAAGGACAGAATAAGCTGTGAAGTACACACTCTAGTCAGAGGGTTAGTTCCCTCCTGATGTTTGCCTCTGTAGATGTCAGTGCTTGCTCATAGAGAAGCACACATCAAAGGGAAAGGACCTTTCCAGAGAGCTCACACTCCCAGGGACCCAGGAAGGGAAGCATTGCTAAAGTGAAGTTACACTTACGTGGTCTCCATTTCCTGGGAGGGGGTGTCCCTCCTTCCCATCTTCCCACCTTCTCTCCCTCTTCTTTTCTAAGACAAAGTCTCTGTATGTAGCCCTGCTCAGCCTTGAACTGACAGCCACCACCTGCCTCTCCTTCTTGAGTATTGGGATTCAAGGCATGCACAACCACACCCATTTCTTTTGTAAACATTTTTCTTAATGTTATGTATTGTTATTGTTCACTTATGATGTTGGAGCAGTGGTGCAGGCCAGAGGGCAACTTTATGGAGTGAGTTCTTAGCTTTATGTGCATTCTGGGGGGTCAAACTCAGGTTATCAGGCTTGGTGGCAAGTGCCTTAGTCACTGAACCCTCTTGTCAGGCCTGGGGAAATGGCTTTTTGAAAAAGGATGCTGGTGGCCTGCCAGTGGTGGTGCACACCTGTAATCCCAGCGCTCGGGAGGCAGAGGCAGGTGGATCTCAGTTCAAGGACAGCCTGGTCTATAGAGTGAGCTCCAGGACAGCCAGGACTGTTATACAGAGAAACCATGTCTCAGAAAACCAAAAGAAAAAAGAAAAAGGATGCTGACTTATGCTGCCTTAACAAATGTGTTTATTCTATGGTGTTGGAGATCAAATCCAAGGTCTTACATGTTAGGCGGATGCTCCAACAACTAAACTATCTCCCCAGCCCCAAATAATATAATAGCAATGAAGTCTCTCTCTCTCTCTCTCTCTCTCTCTCTCTCTCTCTCTCTCTCTCTCTCTCTCTCTGTGTGTGTGTGTGTCTTTGTCTGTCTCCCTCTCCCTTAACAAGGTCTCAAGTAGCCTGGGCTGGCCTTGAGTTTGCCTCCTCCTTCCAGATGCTAGGTAGCACCACAGGCACTCACCATCACATCTGCCCTTAAGTAGTTCTGATAATAGACCCCAGGACTTCCTGTATGCGAGGCAAGCAGGCATTCTAAATATTGGAACAAATCCCCTTCCCTGATAAAAGAGTTACAGTGTGCTTTTGAAGCATATGGTAAAGACATTTTTGTGGAACTGAGAATTCTTTGTGCACACAAGTCTGCCTCAGGCACCACTATCCTAGAGTGACTAGTTTGTCTCAATGTGCCTATGAATTTGCTAGTTTTCACTGTGGATGTACTGAGTCCTGGACGAATCCGAAAGGTTGGGCAGCTTGCTACTCACTCACAGGGATGATCACTTTTAGGGAGAAACCTGGGACCGTCACAGCCTTATGATGAAGCAGAAACAAAGCAAAGCTGTGCCCTTCAGGAGCCCTGCTCAGCTACAGGCAGCAGAGATTTATGATTCAAGTCACACACTTGAGGCCTCCCATGCTACAGGCCATTGTGGGCCAATAATTCATTTTTTGCCAACACATCACCAACATTTCTAGCTAAACATGCAATGTCTCTTCATACCAGATTATCTCTGGTGACTAACTTTGTATAAAAGTATCTTCCTTAATGTTAGGAGCCAATTTTCTCCTAAAATCATTGCAGAAACCATCACCCTAGGGGAGTCTGCAGAGAACCTCACACCC
>NC_022012.1:43247032-43250967 GCF_000317375.1 Microtus ochrogaster
AAATAAATAAATAAATAAATAAAAAAAATAATCAAAGTGATTAAATATATAATTAATACTATGAGTTTGTTTTGTTTTATTTCAACACAGTAGCCTAGACTGACTTTTAACTTAGGGCATTTCTCTTGGCTCAGCTTCCTGCATGTTAACATTACAAGTGAGAGCCACCATGATCAACTTTTTTTTCCCCCCTGGAAGTTTGAGACAGGATTTCACCATGCACCAAGGTTGACCTTAAATTCTCTTTTTTTCCCCCAGCTTCCCATGTGCTGAAATCCCAAGCATGCAGCGCTTACCCTCAGCTGAAAACACTTCTATGTAAATAAAATTTCAAGTGAGATAAATATGTTTGTAAGAAACTGTCCTGATTTTTAATTCTCATGTAAAGCACCCAGACCACCAAGATAATGAGACCTTTGACAAATCAGATAGTGACCACTCCTACGAAAAGAGCCTACTGGCATTCCTTTATTGTAGAGATTTCTGGGACCAGTTCTAGATGACTTGGTTCACCGGTCTTCGTGTGAGGTGGAAGGACCCATCAAATTCCTCTACTGGAACACAGACTGGTGGAGCTGTTGCTGCAGCCATCCAGGGAGAAGCTACTTCTTCATTTCCCAGGCAAGCAGAGATGATAAGGAGAAATCCACCCAGAGCTAGGAGAAGCCCAGCAGCCCAGCCCAGGAACAGGGCATCTCCAAACTCCCACCTTGGCACAATATCAGGGACACTGTCATCCCAGAAGTCTTGGAATGTTGCATAGGCCACCCAGGAGACTGGAAAGAGGGTAGTGGCTGAAGCTGATGCCTCCAAAGCCCCTCCCAGAAGGCACAGCCGAGTCTTAAAAACTCCTCTGGACCTGTGAAACTGGAAGCATTCCAGTCCATAGCCAGAAAGCAGAAGTCCCAACAGTCCCAGCCCATGAGAAGCCACCATGAGGATGCGGGCTACCTGTAGCTCTTGGGGCAGAGACAGAAAGGACTCGAAAGCTTTGCATACAGTGCCAGCTTCCTCCTGACTCACACATGCCTCCCAGAGTCCCGAGATCCAGGTTTCCATTTCATTCAGGTCCAGATTGAGAGTCTTCCACTGGGGAAGGACGGTGGTGATGCAAGAGAATACCCAGCCAAGAACAGAGAGGAGCAGACCTCCAAGCTGGACTCCCCCGCGGAAACTACAGGCCATGGCTGTGCCCTCTGCAGAAGGGGATGTAAGCTCAGGGACTGGTGAGCTGGAATGATTTCCTGGGAGGCTGGAGTGGGCAGTCTCAGGATTTCAGAAGACTCCAGGCTTAGTTTTCAGTGCAGCAGCTGAGACGGATGTCAGGGATTTGGCAGTGTTTGGGGCTAGAGGTGTGGCCAGCCTCAGATGTGGGGATGAATTCTGAAGGAGGGTCCTATGAGAGAGGCCAGTAGCCATAGAGTAAGCTGTCACCATATTTGATAAATACATTCAAAGAGTCAAAATCACTCCCCGACTCTGAGATTACAAAAATGGTGTTCTGGAAGTACACCTTGACATGATCTTTCCCAAAGACAAGGTGACTTCATTTGTATACTTTTAAATATACGGGGCAAGTGAGATGGCTCAGTGGGTAAAGGTGCTTGCTGTCCAGTGTGATAACCTGAATTCAAGCCTAAGGACTCACACTGTAAGAGGAGAGAACTGATGACCACAAGTTGTCCTCTGACCTCTATACATGTACACAAACATATGAATAAATATAACTAAAAATTTAAAATATGTATAGACTTTGACCCAGAATTCATCAGATTTTATCTATTTTTGAGGTTACTATATAGAAAGATTTATTTTAGAACATCCATTGAAACTTGTTAATACTTATACATGTTGGTTAATATAAGAGTCATTTTAAAGTGATGTTGAGGCTGGAGAGATGACTTGGTAGTTAAGAGAGCAAGCTGCTCTTCCAGAGGATCTGGGTTCACTTCCCAGCACCCACATGGCAGTTTACAACTATCTGTAAATAAGTTCCAGGGGAGCCGGGCGGTGGTGGCGCACGCCTTTAATCCCAGCACTCGGGAGGCAGAGGCAGGCGGATCTCTGTGAGTTCAAGACCAGCCTGGTCTACAAGAGCTAGTTCCAGGACAGGCTCCAAAACCACAGAGAAACCCTGTCTCGAAAAACCAAAAAAATAAAAAAATAAAAATAAGTTCCAGGGGATCCCAACACTGTCTTCTGGCCTCCATAGGCACCAGGCACACACATACTACATATACACATATACAGCATGGTGGTTTGAATGAAAATGACCCTCATAGGCCCATAGGGAGTGACACTATTAGGAGGTGTGGCCATGTTGGAGGAAGTATGTCTGGGGTGGGGAGGGTATTGAGGTTTCAGATGCTCAAGGCAGGCCCACTGTCACTCTCTCTTCCTGCTGCCTGCCAATCCAGATGTAGAACTTGTGCTGATAACTTGTTTGTGCTTTAACAAATAAAGCTTGCCTGAAGATCAGAGTGTGGAACTAGCCACACTAGTTAGCCATAGAGGCCAGGCAGTGGTGCCGCACACCTTTAATCTCAGCACTTGGGAGACAGAAGCAGATGGATCTCTGTGAGTTCAAGGCCAGCCTGGGCTACGCGAGATTGAATCAGTCTAGAAGAGAAACAGAGCCACCCGGTGGAGGCTCACACCTTTAATCTTAGCACTAGGGAGGTGGAGAAGGGAAGTGATATGGCTGGGTGGAGAGAGGAACTCAGGATTCACTCTGAGGTTTCATAGAGATGGCATTCAGTCTAAGGATGTGTAGGGACAGGATTGCCGCTTTGGTCTGACGATCCAGTAGAGGCAAGAACTAGTGGCTAGCTACTCTCTGTTTCTCTGGTCTTTCAGCATTAATCCCTATATCTCACTCAGGGTTTTTATTAAGACCAATTGGAATTCACGCTACAAGAACTCTCAGCTACCTCTCCAAGCACCATGTCTGCCTGTAATATGCCACCATGCTTCCCACTGTGATGGTAATGGTCTAAGCCTCTGAACTATAAGCCTGCCCCAATTTAATGTTTTCCTTTATAAGAGTTGCTGTAATCTTGGACCCTTATTGTACCACCACACTGTTTCCTTCCTACCTTGGCTTGATGTGAGCAACAGTTCTTCCTGCAGGTGTTCTCGTAAGTGGAAACATTGCAGGTATCCTGAAGACAATGTTTGCATTGATGATTAATAAACATCAGCATGGCCCTAGTGTCTGGTATAGTCATCTCATGAGAATTTGAGATTTCCACAGTAAACCTTAGTTGTTTATGTAGCCTATGTTTGGGGCCACTGGAAGGCTTTTGTAAGCAGAGTTTTCATATTCATCTTTTGCTTAATTTCCTTTTTCTGTGACATGGAGAGTGTCAGCTAGTCCCACATTATGTTTGAAAGAAAGCATTATAAAACTTCAGACGTTTGACTTTAACACTGTAAATTGCTAATTCCTGTGCAGTGTGGGAGGTCTTGCATAGAGTGGCTCATTACAGCATATGACTTGACAATGTAAATGAACATGGTTGCTAGGATAAAAGACTAACATTTTCAATAAAAATATGACATACTTAAAAAAAGAGGAAAGTTAAAGAAAAAGAAGAGTTGCCATAGTCATGGTGTCTCTTCACAGCAATAGAAACCCTAACCAAACAAAGCCTTTGGTTGCATACCGAGCACCACATAACAGATGTGGTCAAACTTAGCATTCAGGAGGCAGCAACAAGAGGATCAAAAGTTCAAAGTCATCTTGGCTAGTAGTTCAAGGGCAATCTTCACTGCATTAAAACACTGACTTAACAGCCGGGTGGTGGTGGTGCACGCCTTTAATCCCAGCACTCGGGAGGCAGAGGTAGGCGGATCTCTGTGAGTTCGAGGCCAGCCTGGTCTACAAGAGCTAGTTCCAGGACAGGAACCAAAAAGCTACGGAGAAACCCTGTCTC
>NC_022012.1:43251147-43261780 GCF_000317375.1 Microtus ochrogaster
AAAAAATCCAAAAAAAAAACAAAAAAAAAACAAAACAAAACAAAAAACAAATAAAAAAAAAACACTGACTTAAAAAAAAATTATAGGGGCTGGAGAGATGGCTCAGAGGTTAAGAACACTGACTGCTCTTCCAGAGGTTCTGAATTCAAGTCCCAGCAACCAAATGGTGGCTCACAACCATCTGTAATTTGATCAGGTTCCCTCTTCTATTATAAATATTGTATACATTTAATAAATAAACAAATTTTTAAAAAGTATAAGAAAAAGATTTATTTTAGCCAGGGGATAGTAGCACATGCCTTTAATCCCAGCATTTAGGAGGCAGAGGCAAGTAGATCTCTGTGAGTTCAAGGCCAGCCTGGTATATAAAGCAAGTTCTAAGACAGCCAGGGCTACACAGAGAAACAAACAAAGAAAAAGATTTATTTTATGTGTGTGAGTGTTTTGCCTCGTGTTTGTAGGTGCACCTGAGGAGGCAATAAGAGATCACTGGGTCCCCTAGAACTGGAGTTCTGGATGATTATGAGCTGTCATTTGGGTGCTGTGAATTGAACCTGGGTCCTGTGCAAGACCCAGTGTTCTTAACCGCTGAGCCATCTCTTCAGCCTATAGAAGAAATTTCCATGACATAAAATGGTGGTGGGCAAGGGTGAGAAAAGTGCTGTCCCATCTCATAGCTGACAGGAAGCAGAGCAGAGCCTGAAGTCCTGAACTGAAAGGAGACAACCACATCGTGCAGAGCATAGAGAATGCAGTTTCACTGTCCTTAAAAACTCTTCTCTGGCTGCGAGGATGACTTAGCAGTTGTGGACATGAAACTGGCTGCTCTTCCAGAGAACCTGGGTTTGATTCTCACCGTCCGCACGGCAATTCACAACTGTTTATTGTAACTCCAGTTCCAGGGGATCTGACACCCTCTTCTGGCTGCCCTGAGCACCAGCCATGCAGGTGACACACAGACACACAATCTTGCAAGACACCCATACATGTAAAATAAATATTAACTCCCCGCATCTCTGTGTTTTTTAACACAGTGTTAATCATTGTTATATTAAAGTTAGGTTTGTAGGTATTTTTTAAAGTTTCCTGTTGGGACCATTTGGAGTCCTGGCCTCTAGCTGCTCTTCCTTGCTAGTGATCTTTGCTTTTCTTCTGATTTGAGTTACTAAAGGCTGTGTCAAAGTTGTTTACCAGCTCTGATTCCCGAGCATGTGTTGCCTTGGCCTCGAGGATCAGAGGATAAGGTTTTTACCTGTTGGCCCACCTGACTGTTGGGTATATAAGCATTCAGGATGCTATTGAATAGAGGGCTTCTTACCAGTGACTAGAGGTCCGTGTCTCTGTCTCTGTGTGAGTCTTTGTGTGTTTGTTTCAACCTTCAGCCCCTTGCCAGAAGCTTGGGAACTGTTCGGTAGCGCATAGAGCACAGACAGGCGTTGTGTGCTGCAATTTCCTCAATTGTTTCTTTATACATTTAATAAATTTGTCATTTGATATTTTTGTGAACTAAAAAAAAAATCCAGGAACCTTAATTTTAGAATGAATATTCCTCAACCCAAGTGCATATCCGAATGGCTTCCCTAGACTCAGAACATTCCTGGAAGGAAGTGCTCCCTCTGCTGCCTGGTCGTTGCTGAGAAGGCAGCTGGCTGCAAACAGGTGCCAGCCCTACCAGCTTCCAGCTCTGCCCCTTACTGCCTCCAAGCCACAGAAGTTGATGGGAAAGGAAATGATTTGTGCTTTCAGAGTGCCGCTAAAATGTCAGGCTCTGGGCTGGGGTCCTTTGCTTTGAATTTTCATCCCGACCCTTTGTGGAGCCCTTTAGGGAACTTAACAGGATCTCCTGGCTGCTGGTACAGTGACAGATGGAGCACCTGAACCAAGGGATTTGGCTGTAGACACTTCATGTCCTTGTCCCCAGCCATAGCAGTGACACAGCATGTGGCTAAGACCTTGTCTTTATGGCAGAACACAGAAGAAACCTGGAATTGATTACATTAATGTCATAAATGTCTGACAGATGTGTTCTCCTTTTCATGTTTTTGTGTGTACACGTGTGTAGAGCATGTGCATGTGTGCATGTGTATGTGTACGTAGAGGCCAGAAGTTGATGTGTGCTTCTTATTTATTTATATATTTAATTTAAAATTTTATTTATTTATAAAGGACACCATTATATCAGGCACATCCAATAGAGGGTTAGTATCTAAGATATAAAAATACCTAAAAAAAAAAAAACTGGGCACCAAGAAAACAAATTTTAAAATGGGATACAGAACTAAGCAGAGTTCTTTAAAAATGAAACACAAATGGCTGAGAAACACTTAAAAGAAATGTTCGGCCAGGTGGTTGTTGTTGGTAGTGCTTAGTTTTAATCCCAGAACTCCCCAAGCAGAGGCAGGTGGATCTCTTTGAGTTCAAGGCCAACCTGGTCTACAGAGCAAGTTCCAGGACAGCCAAAGCTACATAGAGAAACCCTGTTTCGGAAAAATAAAACCAAAACAAACAAACAAGTAATGTTTAATATCCTTCCTCTTCAGGGAAGTGCAAATTAAAACTAATCTTTTTTTTTTTTTTTTTCCAGACAAGATCTCACTCTGCAGCCCTTGGCTGGCCTGAAACTCATCACACAAACCAGGCTGGATACAAACTGTAGAGATTAGACCTCTGCCTGCCACCAAGCCTGGCTACTTATTTATTTTTATGTGTGTGGGTACAGTGCCCATGGAACAAGAAGGGGGTACCATATCCCCTGTGACTGGAGTTATAGACAGTTGTGAGCTGTCGCGTGGGTGCTGGGAATGGAATGTAGGTCCTCTGGAAGAGCAGGCAGCATTGCTGAGCCATTGCTCCAACCCTGGACTTCCTGGTTCTTTGTATTTTTCTCAAGAAGCAATTAAGCTTCAGGGCTCATTACTTGTACAAGCTCCCTCTAGAAGCAGAACTTAATTTGTATTTGTAATTTCCCTTAAAGAAGCTTCCCCACTCTGCCCTTCCCATCCTTCATTTATTTTGAAAATAATAGTTACTGTGTTTTCCTGGGATCATTTAATTTGCATTTCGGGGTCTCCACACCTAGTACAGACCTTGCCACGTAGTATTCCTCAGTAAGTATTTAATACAGGACTTCAGAAATTTCATCTGTAAGTCATTTTTTTCTTGTCATCGGGCATTTATTGTTAGCAACATTTGGAATTCAAAGTAAAGCCGAGAGGGCTACCACGGTGGCTGGTTTAGACTTCTAGCGGAGAAGCTTTCCAAGGACAGCAAGGCCGCCTGGGGCACTTGCTTTCTCAACCAGGGTCTCAGGCTCTTTCCTCAAGGAGCAGGAACTAGGATTAGCCAATTGTTCTATAGACACAACGTTGCCATGGACCTTGGGGATCAGCACCTACCTGAGGTCAGGTCTCACAAGGTTTCTTTTAAAGAATGAGAGATACATTAATTAAGCAGTATATGCTTATTTCAGAACAACAGAAAAGGACATGAATAAACAGACTAAGCCACTAAAGTCCACCCCGAGAATCCACTGCATTGAGACCCGCCCCCCACATACACATATAATTCTGTTTTTGAGACAAGGTCTCACTTTGTAACCCTTCTGGCTTGGAACTCACAGTAGACCAGGCTGGCCTCAAACTCATGGATATTTGCCTGTCTTTGCCTCCTGAGTGCTGGGATTAAAGGTGTGTGCCACTCCATATATGGCCTATACCTCTATTACTTTTTTTGGAAAAAAGAATCATATGATGATACATTGTGAATATCTTCTAGTATGCAATGGATTTCAATATTGAAACAATTTTATTGTTTTTAATATTTCTTTTAAGTGTATGTATCTCAGTGTATATATATATATATATATATATGTGTGTGTGTGTGTGTGTGTGTGTGTGTGTGTGTGTGTATCAAATATGAACAGGAGTCCTTAGGGGTCAGAAGAAGGCATCAAATTCCCTAGAACTGGACTTTGAGGTGGGTGTGAGGCACGTGTACTCGGGACTTCCACAAGGCTAGGGCTCTACTGAATCATCTTTCCAGACCCTCAATAATGAAACAATTTTTAAAAAGCTCCAGATAGTGGAGCAAGTGTATAATCCCAGTATGCAGGATGCTGAGGCAGGAGGATAGATGTGAATTTGGTGCTCTCCTGAACGTCAGAGACCATGTCTCAAATCAAAACCAATAAATCTCTGAAAACTTTAAAGCTAAACAACAATAAAAAGCTTTTGATGTAACTTATTTGTAATTTCTGATAAGAAGGGCTAAGAATCTTGTTTTAGGGGCTGGAGAGATGGTTGCTCTGGGTTCAATTTCTACCATCCACATGGTGATTCAAGGTATTATCTGCTTCCTTTTTCCTCCTTCTGTGGGTATAGCTAAATCATTCAAATATAAAAATCTTTTCTTTGGTGGTTGGTTTTTTTTTTTTGTTGTTGTTTTTTTTTTTTTGTTTTGTTTTTCGAGACAGGGTTTCTCTGTGGTTTTGGAGCCTGTCCTGGAACTAGCTCTGTAGACCAGGCTGGCCTCGAACTCATAGAGGTTCTCCTGCCTCTGCCTCATGAGTCCTGGGATTAAAGGTGTGTGCCACTACGTCCTGCTTCATACATATAAATCCTAAAACAAAAAGTTTCTACAAAAATGTTTTTAGTACACAGAAGACTGTTACACTAAGTATAGATGTTTACCACATTCATGTATGAATATACTTAGTATGAGGCAATAAAAACAAGCAATATTAAAAAAGGTGCAGTGGGGGGGGGAAGCCTTTCACTTATAATTATGAGATGATACTACTCTCTCTTGCCCAACTCCAGAGGGCAAAATTCCCGTGGACACAGCAGCTGCGCCCAATATATGAATATTTAACAAAAAAGATCGAGATGACTTCGTAAGTATCGGGCTAGATAATTTCACAGGAAGACGTTATGGAGTATAGGGAGGACCAAAAAGAATTTACCAGGTGAAACATTCCGCAGCTTCTAGTACAAAAAACACAAAACAACAACAAAAAACCGGCGGGAAGAGACACGTTTGAAAACCAGTAGGGAGAGGATCACGGCTGCGCAGTCTTGGAGCGCCAAGTTGCTAATCCAGGCGGCGCGAGGCCTGCTGGGAACTGTAGTGTGCCTTCCGCCTGTGCGTGAGCGCGGGCCCCCACAGGACTCAGTTTCCCGGCAGGCCACGCGGGTGAGGCCGCGGGCGGGACGCGAGTTGCGGCACTGGCAGCTGGAGTGACCGGGTCGGTGTGGGTACGTTTCGTGGCGATGGCTTCTTTCGTGACTGAAGTCCTGACTCACTCGGGGAGCCTGGAGAAGGAGGATCTCGGCACCCGGATCAGCCGCCTGACCCGGCGGGTGGAAGAGATCAAGGTGAGGGCGGGCCGCCGGCCACCGGCTGCAGCTGGGTGCGGAGCTGCCGGGGAGAGCCCTGGATCGGAGGCGAGGGAAGTGTGGAGAATTGCTTGGAGAGCGGTCACCAAGGCCTGGGACTGTGAGGAGGAAGGGGCCTTGGCTGTGCAGTGGTGGGAAGTCGTGTTAAGTTGAGCAAGAGTGAGCTGGAATGGAAAAGACTGAAGAAACCAGCGGCGCCGGAGGTGGGACTGGAAGCCCGGATGTCCAGAGAGGGTTGGAAGAGAGGACAGGACAGCCACCCTTTCTCTGGCTGCTCATCTCCACCCACCCCTCTATTTATGGATGAATTGTAGGAAAATTGCGGCATTATCCTCGGATTTTCTTTTAACCGGTTGAATATGTTTCTAAGTTTTAATTCACGCACGGAACTTGAGGCTTGCTGAGTGCTGCTGGTGACCATATCTTAGGCTGCATGGATTTGCCGCACACAGCCACAGCTTCACTTCGCATTAGTCTTACATGACAAGCCACATCTTCAGTGCTTTCATTTACAATGACGTGCACCTGAGTAAGTCTGAACATCAGGGAGCAAGCTTCCCACAGCAGTTGATGACACAAAAGTGGCTTCCTTAATTTTATGTATTCATGTCAGTGGCATCTCTATAATGTGGCTTAAGGTTTTTTTTAATGACTTTTTAATAACCTAGGAAGAGAGCATTGCTCTCAGAACCTACTTTTTCTATTAGTTTCATACATAAACTTGAATCTTCAGTCAACTGAGAACTTCTTTCAATGCCTCAAAGAAGCATAGTCCCTCCTCCCCCAGCTCCTATATTTGGCCATTTCTCCATCTTTTTTAAAAATAACTTTCAATATATTTCTACCATATATATGTATTTGTGTATATATATAATCTTCTATGTCAAATGTAGCTTCCTGCATAAAACAAACGGCTGATTTCTTTTTTGTCTTGAGAGATAGTCTTTCTCATTGTGCTGAATACTTTCTAACTCTGCTGGAGTATTACTTTTCAGCTCTGTATTTTGGTTAGTTTGGAAAATAGTATCTTTTCTCCTTAGAAGGAGTTAGTTTATGGGCAAGCGTAATTTACTCAGTGTCAAGTGTTCAAGAAGGAGTTGCTTTGAATGAAGCAACTCATTCCTTTCAAAAAAATTTTTTTTATTTATGTGCATGTTTGGTTGTATGTGTGCTGTGGTGCGTGTCTGGAGGTCAGAGGACACCTTCCGGGAGTCAGTTTTCTCCTTTTACCGTGTGGAATTGAACTCTGGCCATCAGGTTTGATGGCAAGCACTTTTACCATCTGAACCATCTCCCCAGTCCTTCTAATCATCTGAAGAGCTTTAAGATTAGGTCTTAAAGTTTTGTAGCTCAGAAGATAGAGATTAGTAAATTAAGGTATTCAATTTATGGATTTATATGTTTAGGTAGATGATTCAAATTTTTGGACACGGATCCAGTTCATTGTGAAACTTTTGTCTGTCATTCTCATTTCTAGAGTCTGTAGAAATCTTGGACATTGTTGGGGTTGGGTAATTGTTGTCTTCCTACATATTAATAATGTCTGGGACCCTTGAGAATGAATGAAATGGTTTTGAAGGAAACCCATTGAGTGTAGGGAAAGCTATGGGTAACTAGATAAAGTGCTAACATTGGGAGATGCTGTATGTTTTCAGGAAGTTCCTGATTCATTTCATTGTTGTACTTGTATTATAGGGGGAGGTGTGCAATCTGATCAGCAAGAAGTACAGTGAATTCCTGCCTACCATGCAGAGTGCACAGGACCTGGTTACCCAGGTAGATAAGCTCTCTGATGACATCGACCAGCTCAAGTCCAGGATAGATAATGAGGTAAGAATAGATTGTTGTAACGCCAGGCGATGGTGGCACACGCCTTTAATCCCAGCACTTGGGAGGCAAAAAAAAAAAAAAAAAGAAAAGAAAAAAAAAAGATTGTTGTGTTGGGTAAATTTCGGTTTCTTGGGGAGGCATTGTTTTAGCTTCTAGATTTCTGAAGCTATTCTGTGGAGCATTTCCTTGTTGGTAAATAGAGGTTGAACCAAATCATTGTAGGGTGACTTCAATTCTAAATTTGAACATTCAAACTTAAACATTCATATGTACTTTCTCTTTGGTACTTTTTTTTTTAAGTGAGGATAATAATGTCTTACATTTGAGTGGATTTTTAAATTAAAATCGGAGGACTTGTTTTCATAAGAAAATGAGAACAGATAATGGTTAGAACGAGATCATTTGGACTTTTCCTAATTGGAATGTTTGTTTCTCTCTCTCTTGTCTCGACAGGGTCTTTCTGTGCAACTCAGGCTGGCCTGGAGCTCTCTGTGTAGCCCAGGCTGGCCTTGCACTTGCATTGCTGCAGCTTCCTCTTCCCCGGAAGCTAAGATTAGAGCCTAGAGGCTTGTGTCGCCATGCGCAAGCACCCTTTCATCTTTTAATGGCACTCTCTTAGGGCTACAGCTGGCCTTAAGGCGGTTAAGTGTCAGACACCTTTTCCAGAATTTGGCCTTTTATAAAGCTGGCTTGCATTGCTCACCACAGCTATTCTGCTTCTCGTGAGCCCTTGCAGAGGGCTCCTGTGCCGCAGTACCCTATGACATAGTGCTTCATAGCTTTATGGAGAGTGGTATACTTTAGGAGCGAAGGGTCACTGAGGCACAAACTGCTTGGTTACTGAAACAAATCTAGACCCTTGGCTCTAGATATATGGGCTGAGTAATTCTGTCGTGCACAATGTATAAAGCACTGTATAAGATATAACTCATGTCCGTGGCTTCTGTTCACTAGATGGCAGCCCTCTTTTGGTGTGGCAGTCAAAAAATGTCTCCAGACATAGCCAGATGTTTCAGAGAACTAAGGAGGATCAGTAGAGAATGGCTCATGGAACAAGGGGGAGGAAAGAGGAGGGAAGGTTGGGGTGTGTTAGCTTGATGTTGATGAAATAAATAGGCTTTGGGTTGAGCAGTAAAAAAAATGCTGTTTTTTTTTTGGGCTTTTTGAGTCAATGTCTCTATTGCCTCCCAAGTACTGAGGTTAAAGGTACGCACGCGCGCGCGCACACACACACGCACGCACGCACCTGCACATACACCTGCCTGTTGAAAATTGGTGTTTTTGACAAGGACGATATTGATGAACTGGCGGAACTAAAACCTTGGTTACAGTGAGGTGTAGAGTGACTGGGATGAGGAACTGAGTATATGTGTCAGTTAGAAAAAGCATATTCGTGAGAAGGAGGAGAGGAAGAAGGGCAACTGCTGAGAAACAGGGTGGGTTCATCAAGTGGAGGAGATTTTTCCCAATGGTGGGAGGAGCTTTCCATGCAGCGTAGATGGTCAGTTCCTTGTCTGATGAATGAATGAAGAATGAGGTAGGGAAGCCGGGCGATGGTGGCGCACGCCTTTAATCCCAGCACTCGGGAGGCAGAGGCAGGCGGATCTCTGTGAGTTTGAGACCAGCCTGGTCTACAGAGCTAGATCCAGGACAGGCTCCAAAGCCACAGAGAAACCCTGTCTCGAAAAACCAAAAAAAAGAATGAGGTAGGTAGAAATGAAAACACAGAAGAGAGGAAGTTAACGATGCTCTCAAAGAGTGGAGGAGAATGAGAAGTGGATTCTGCCTCAACATTTAGAAAAACAATTACTTGTGAGTGAGGATGCCTTTCTAGTAATCTTAAGTGGATGAACTCTGTACTGAAAGTTCTGAAAGAAACTGCTTATGTTAAAAGAAGGTAATGAAGCAGGGATAGGCACATCTCTGTGAGTTCCAGATCAGTCTGGTCTACATAGTGAATTTTAGGCTAGCCAGGGCTATATTGTAAGGCCCTGTCTTTATTGATTTTTGTTTGTTTTGTGTTATATGCTTGCTACTCAAACTCAGGTCATCGGGGTTGGTGGCAAAAAGCTTTACCCATTGAGCCGTCTCGTTGACCTGAGAATGGGTGTTCTTGTATAGGGTAAGGCTTTGAACTCAGTGGACCCTCACAGTCCCTCCTAGTCCTTCAATGTTTAAGTTTCAGCGTGAATTACACTGTTACTAAAGCTTAGTGATAAGTTACAGGTGTCTTATTCTTTTGATGTAGTATTGCTTAAAAAAACTTACACTTTTGCTGTATAAATTAGGTCCGTCGGGATCTTCATATATCGACTGCTGAATTTACAAACTTGAAGCAGCAGCTGGAGAGAGACTCTCTTGTGCTAGATTTGCTCAAACAACTGCAAGAGGTAAGTAAGCTCAGCTGGAACTTCAGTGCTTGGCTGGTGAGGAGGCTGCCTCTTCTTCTAATTGGTTGGTATTCCCTGACAAAAATGGTATTTTCACATTCTACAAGCAGACATTTAAAACAGTAAAACACGGCAATGAAAATGCCTGCTAATCTAAAGTTATCTTTTTCAGTTTTCTTCTGCTATTGAAGAGTATAATAGTGCACTAGCAGAGAAGAAGTACATCCCTGCTGCTCAGCACCTGGAGGAGGTACACACACTCTTTAAAGTCTGAGCCCTGAGTGCTATCCTTGCTATTGTTATGTTTGTGTCCTTTTAGCCTTTGTCATTCAGCAGGTGGCTTCTAATTTTCTGTGAATCTAGAGGAAATGTTTAACAGTGATTGCATTTTACTTCCAGGCACAGGAATGCTTGAAGTTATTAAAATCCAGAAAGTGCTTTGACTTAAAACTGTTGAAGTCTCTTAGCATGGAGCTCACCGTCCAGAAGCAGAACATCCTTTACCACCTGGGAGAAGAGTGGCAGAAGCTGATTGTGTGGAAGTTCCCTCCATCAAAAGGTGCTGCTGACCTCAGGTGGACTGCTTTGCTTAATCTGCCTGAACCACTTTGGCCTCTGAATACACCCTAAATATTTGGTATTTAAAAACAAGACTCTTTCATGTACTAACACATTAGTCTATTAGTTTTTCTGAATTTCATTTATTAATCTTCCAACCTATCTTTTAGTGTGATTTCCCTTTTCACAGGTTTTTCTTTTTCATTTTTTGATTAGTATATATCGTGTATAGTAATAGAATATATTGTACATAATAATAGACTTCATGATGATGTTTTCTTTTTTTTTTTAATTTTTTTAAAATATTTATTTATTATTTATTATGTATACACTATTCTGTCTGCATGCATGCCTGCAGGCCAGAAGAGGGCACCAGACCTCACATCAGATGATTGTGAGCCACCGTGTGGTTGCTGGGAATTGAACTCAGGACCTTTGGAAGAGCAGGCAATGCTCTTAACC
>NC_022012.1:43262732-43275000 GCF_000317375.1 Microtus ochrogaster
CTCTCACTGGTGTATCGTCGTCGTTGTCATTCTGCACACACTTAGGTAGCATCTCTCACTGGTGTATCGTCGTTGTTGCACTTATCTGAATTTTTGAAAGCAGTGTATAGGCCATGTGCATCATACTTAATCGAATGTGAGAATGTTGTGATGGAACTTAGGAATCTCAGCAGAAGAGATGGTCACCTTGCATTGGGAGACAGCTGATATTCTCTTCCTTTTCTTAGATACCAGCAGCTTAGAGTTTTGCCTGCAAACAGAACTTCATTTCTGCATGGAACAACCCCAGAAGGAGGAGGTGGCCCCTCTGCCACCCATCAGTTCTGTCCTCCTGGCGTTCTCCATTCTTGGAGAATTACCCACCAAGCTGAGATCATTTGGTAAGTGACTTGCTTCACTGACATTAAATTTCAGAAGGGGATGTGAAAGGGATGGCCGAAGAGATGAGGGACATGTAAGGAGATGACTCGTGACGGTTCGCCTTTACAGTCCATCAGAGCAGCTGTTCTCAGCTTCCTGGAGCTGTGACCCTTTAATACGGCTCCTCATGTTGTGGTGACCCCAACCGTACAAATATTTCCTTGCTACTTCATAACCAATTTTACTACTGTTATGAATCATAATGTAAATATCTGATATGTGACCCTCAAAGGGTTTACAACCCACAGGTTGAGAACCTGCATCAAAGGGCATGGCCATAAATATCTTTTTTAGTAATGAATGGGTCCTTTTTTAAAACTAGTCCTTAATTTTTACAACTTTATTTTTTAATAACTTCAAAGTCTACAGGTGGGAAAGATTCTCAGAGAAAACGTGTAATATGTAATTTTATAGGTATATTTTTGTGAGATTTACTTATTTTCTGTGTATGACTAGTTTGTCTATTTATTTGGGTACTCTGTGTGTGTGTATGGTCTCCATGGAAGGTGTTAGATTCCCCAAGAACTGGAGTTATAGGCAGTTGCCATTTGCCATGTGGGAGCTGGGAACTGAACCTGGGTCCTTTGCAAGAAGCAGCCAGTGCTCTTAACTCTTGAGCCATCGCTCTAGTCCTCATGATATATAATTTTGGCACATTTACTCTTTAGAAATTTCCTCTAGTGATGGTTTTTAAACAAATTTTACTTTTGGATTTAATTTTTTTTAATTTTATATATATGAGGTTTTGCTTGTATGTATGCATCATGGGTATGCCTGGTGCCTGTGGAGGTCAGAAGAGAGCAAGATCCACTGCTGCTACTGGAGTCATGGTTTTGAACCACCTTGTGGATGCTGAGAATCGAGCCTGGTCCTTGCAAGACAAGAAATTCTCTTTAACCGCTGAGCCATCTTTTCAGCCCCTGATATTTAAATTTCTATTTTTTTTTTTTTGAGACAATGTCTTATTCTTTATTTCTTTTTGGGAACTTCATGTATGAGTATAGAGTATTTGCATTCCCTATTTTGTAGTGGTTGTTGACGAGTGTCCCCATGGTAATGATTTCAGGTCAGTTGCTGCTGAAGTATATGCTTAAGCCTCTGGTGACTTTCCCATCACTCCATGCTGTGATTGAAAAGCAGCCGAATTCAGTTACCATTCGCTTTCAGTCTCTGACGACAGACTCAGAGCATCCGTCACCACCTGAAGCTTTTGCAAAGATCCGGTTGGTCCTGGAAGTGCTCCAAAAACAGCTTCTAGGTGTGTACCCCAATGTGGTCTTTTATAATCTGAAAATGTGCATACTGCTTTTGCAAGTATACTCTTAGGGCAAAAGTGCTGATATGTCCCAGTGAAAGGGAGAATCTGGGGTAAGCTAGGCCATAGAAGCATGGTAGATCCTTTCTTCCTTCTTGCCTACTTGACATTCTTCTCTTTGTTCTCTGTTAGCAAGTTGGGTCATTAGTGACATCTCAGATCCCATGTCTTAATGGTATTTTAGCTGGAGTCCAGGATGTACTTCTCCTGCTGGACTCTTGCTTTAATTATAGGAGAAATGAGCAGGTACTGTTGTACTTATTTCCATGGGAAAATTCCCTTTAGTGCAAATAAATGAGCAGGACTTGGCATTTTGGTAATCTTTATATCAGAAATAGCCTGTTTTTGTATTTTATTATGAATCAGGTTTTTTTCCCCCTATAAGTTTCTTCTGTGTGTGGCAGTGGTAGCCTACACCTTTAATCCCAGCACTTGGGAGGCAAAGGCTGGCGAATCTGAGTTTGAGAACAGTCTGGTCTACAGAGCTATTTCTGGGACAGCCAGGGCTACACAGAGAAACCGTGTCCCAACAAAACAAAATAAAACAAAAAAAAAAAATAAAAAAAGTAAAAAAACAACAACAAAAAAAACCAAACAAAAAAAAAACAAAACAAAAGTTTTTTTTGGTGTTTTAGAACACTGCTGCTATTTCTAGTCTGTTTGACTTCTGTTCTCATTGCCTTCTTTAGTGGTCTTGTGGGGTGTTCCAGCCAACATTCTTCTGAAGAAAGTTTTTAAACACTTTAAAAATGTTGCTATTTGTGGACCCTCCTAACAATCATAAATGGTTTATTTTTGTATAAGTGATTTAGATATAAGCAAGGAATTGTTTGTAACTTTAATAGGAGCAGAACACTTCACACCCACAGTCCTGCCTCCCAAGGTATGTATTGCCGTATCCATCTCTCAGCTCCACTCTTCTCTCGATTCTTCAGAAGAAATGCAATTTTGTTGTTTTTGGTTTTGGAGACAAGAGTCTTGCGGTCTGGTGTGGAACTTACTACATATTCTAGATCAGGCTAATACTTGTCCTACCTCATCTTCTTAGCTGCTGGCTCTGTTTCCCAGTGCCTTCATCTTGTCAGTTAGGACTTCAGCTAAGAAATTTTGTGGGGACACAAGTCCTGAGCAAGTGATGAAAGACAACAGCCTCCCTTCTTTTAAATGTGAGATCAGTGAGAAATAGAGTGTGGTGGTTCATGCTTGTATTGGCATCTCCCAGGAGGCTGAGGCAGGAGCATCACAGTGACTTTCAGGCTACCCTGGACTATAGAGTAAGATTCTGTCTCCTTCTACATTACATCCCTCTCCCAGATCTACTTTCTCATTTTTGATTATTTGAATATTTAGCAAGCATTCCTGTTATTTCATTGAAAACATAGCACTAATGATGCAGTTAACTGTTCTGTAACTCATGAGCATTGGCAAAGAGCACAGCGTCATTCTATTTATTATCTTCTGTAAACCAGGAATAATTAATTTATAGTGTCAGCATGTATGTAAACTGATCCTCCCCACCCACTCGAGAGAGGGTTTCTCTGTGTAGCTCTGGCTGTCTTGTAACTTGCTCTATAGACCAAGCTGGCCTTGAACTCACAGAGATCTGCCTGCCTCTGTCTCCAGAGTGCTAGGATTAAGGCACGCTCTACCACTGCCTGACTTGATTTTCTTTTTTAAAAAATGTCTGTAATGACTACATTTCATAGTCTATTTCAGAAGCAACCTGGAATGGAGTCTAAAAGGAGGCACCAACATTCTAGCTTCCCCTAGCTTCTTCCTCTCTCTCTCTCGCTCTCTCGCTCTCTCCACCTACCTACCTACCTGTCTACCATGACAGCATTCTCTGTGTAGCCCTGACTGTTAGAACTCACCAACATCATCCTGGCTTTCCCCCTTTTTGTTTGTTTACTTGTTTATTGAGACAGGGTTTCTCTGTAGCCTGACCGTCCTAGAACTCACTCTGTAGACCAGGCTGGCCTTTAACTTACAGAGATCCGCTAACCTCTGCCTCCTGAGCACTGAAATTAAAGGTGTGCGCCACCACCATCCAGCATTGTTTGTTTATTAACTGCAGTGTGGGTGTGGATGTTGAACGGCAAACTGGTGGGAGTCAATCCTCTCCTGCCACATGTATGTTCTGGGTTTTGAATGTAGATCACTAAGCTTGTGTGGTAAGCAACTTTATCCACTGAGCCATTCACTGTTTTATTTAAATGATAAATATGGTATTCTAACTATAATACTCCCAAGATATTTTGGAGAAACTAGCCATGTGATAAACTCTAGAGGAGGCGCAAGGATACCATGCTTGGCTGATGAGACAGTGTACTGGAGTGTAATTACTGGTGTTCTCCTTAGACTAAATTCCCAAATCCTATACAGAGAGGGAAAAGTACAGTGTTCTTTCTTTCTCTTGTTTTTCATTATAAAAATGAAGCAAAATTTTGTGAGGTTTTATTAAAAACGAGTTTTAACTTCGAATGCATACTTTCTGAGTGCTTGTTATATAATGAGCTTAACGACTTATGGGCAGATGACTAGTGTAGACAGCATGACACATACTGTTTTAGAGTACGGGAGTGCTGCAGTGAGCAGGAAAGTAAAGTAATTACGAGTTTATGTCTTGCGTTGTCAAGGGCAACCTGTTGAGGTAGCTGTAGAGTTGTCTGCACCATTTTCTCTCTCACCATCTTTTTGTTTTATTTGGCTTTCTCTGTGTAGCTCTGACTGTCCTGGAACTTGCTCTGCCTACCATCTTAAAATTTAATCATCTTAGAAAACTCAGGAACTTAATAATTTGTTGGGATTGTGAATAGTTTGTCTAAAACCTTTTCTTTTGAATTCAGATTTACCTCTTGACCCTGACCTCGAAAGTGGAAAAGCCCCTGAGATCATGTTGGCTGAAATGCTTGGTGATGTGATCTGGGAGGACCTGTCTGAGTGCCTCATCAGAAACTGCTTGGTTTATTCGATCCCCACAAATAGCAGCAAGCTACAGCAGTACGAGGAGGTAAAGAGTGGAGGTCCTGTCCTTTCCTTCCTTCCTTCCTTCCTTCCTTCCTTCCTTCTTTTTTTTCCTCCCTAAGACAGGGCTTCTCTGTGTAGCCTTGGCTGTCCTTGGAATTTGCTCTTTCTGTAGACCTGGCTGATCTTGAACTCACAGAGATCCTCTTGCCTCTGCCTCCTGAATGCTGGGATTAGAGGTATGTGCCACCACCTCCTGGCTTAAAGTATGCTCTTAAGAAAACTATTAATATAGAGTAGAAAAACTCAAATCCTACATATTTTATTTCTGTTCTGCCTTTTTGATTAAGAAAGTATGCTTTCTTATAAATACCTTTTTTAAATTTGATACTTACATCAGCTGTAAAAGCTATTGTGGGGCTGGGGAGATGGCTCAGAGGTTAAGAGCACTGCCTGCTCTTCCAAAGGTCCTGAGTTCAATTCCCAGCAACCACATGGTGGCTCACAACCATCTGTTATGGGGTCTGGTGCCCTCTTCCGGCCTGCAGGCATACACAGAGACAGAATATTGTATACATAATAAATAAATATTAAAAAATAAATTCTAAAAAAAAAAAGCTATTGTGTAGCACCTTTAACCTCCCTTTTAGTGCTTGCTTGAATGCTAAGATAAGGGTGTTTATAAGATCTTGGCACCTTTTCAGTCTTACAGTTCTATTGAAAATTTCTTCCCAAATGAATCTAGGTTTGGAAGAATGTATAATTAAAATTTATTTTTAATTTTAATTCTTTATAAGATGTGTTAGGGTTTTCTCTGAGTGTATGTGTGTGTGCCATGTGCCTTGTACCTGTGGAGATCAGGAAGGGGCATCAGATCCTCTGAAACTAGAATTACAGGTGGTTGGGAGCTACCAGGTAAGTGCTGGGAACTGAACCACAGTCTTCTGTAAGAGCAAGTTCTTTCAACTGCTGAGCCATCTCCATTTCCCAGAATGTATATTTTTTAAACCAAGTAATTGATGACTTGTCCAGTATAGTTGGTTTAAAATTTTGTTATTGAAATGTATGTACATGTTGATCTTTTTATAGATTTGTGTCTATAGGTTTAGCTTGACTGTTGACTGTATTTGGGGAAAAATTTGCTTCTTTATTAGATAATTTAAGATGATTCTTCTTGTCATTTTCCTGAAACAGTAGACTATAGAGTCTATTTACATAGCATATATACTCTATGAAGTACTATAATTTAGAGATGATTTATATGTATAGGAGGGTGTACATAGGTTGTATGTGAACAGTGCCATTTTATACAAAGGACTTGATGATCCTTAGATTGTAATTTCTTTTTTTATTATTATTTATTTATTTATTATGAGTACAATATTCTGTCTGTGTATATGCCTGCAGGCCAGAAGAGGGCACCAGACTTCATTACAGATGGTTGTGAGCCACCATGTGGTTGCTGGGAATTGAACTCAGGACCTTTGGAAGAGCAGTCAATGCTCTTAACCACTGAGCCATCTCTCCAGCCCTTGGATTGTAATTTCTGAGGGCTGTTCTGGAACTAATTCCCATGACATACTTAGGGCTAACTGTATATAATTCTTTTCTTTGTCTCCTATTGTTTCTGACAGATTATCCAGTCTACCGAAGAATTTGAGAAGTCCCTAAAGGAGATGAGATTTTTAAAAGATGACACTACTGACTTGCTGAAATACGCTCGGAACATCAACTCTCATTTTGCTAATAAGAAGTGCCAGGATGTGATTGTGGCAGCTAGAAACCTGATGACCTCTGAAATTCACAACACTGTGAAGGTACTTGGGGTTTACTGCGTTGTTTATGTAAAGCAGCTTAAGTTTGAGACACACGCGATAAAGTAGAAAGGAGTGGCAGTTGCTGAACTCCTGGGCCTCTTTCAAGTGCTCCTACGATCTCCCTTTTCTTTGACTGTTGTGAACTCCAGATAAAATATGTCCTTGAAAGCAGCGGTATCAACTGAGAAAGTCTGTATAAATGTCGTGGATTGCTGTTGTTGAAATTAAAAAGCAGATTATTCTCATCTTCATTACCTGATATGTGTGCTTAGATAGACTGTATTGTGTGTAGAGAGTGTGACCTGTTGTGGAATGTTCACTTCTTGCTTCCATGGGCACTTGCACACTCATGCATGCCCATGTGTGTGTGTGTACACACACAAAAACAAAATGAATATCTTTTTAGAGATATAAATAAATAACTTTCAATGAGAGTGAACTAATTTGCATGAAGAATAGTTTACTGTTTGACTCCCAATAATTCCAGGCCATTTTGTTTTATATCGTATATGTATGTCTATATTATACATACATATATACACACATATAATGATATAATTATATCATATATCATTTTATATATCTATAAATAAAATAACATTTGGTAAATGTAAAGCATTACTGAAACATTCTGAACATTATTAGAACATAGACTAAGGCAATCTATTAATAGATTTTCCCAGCCTTTTCTTCAAGCATGTGAATGTAGCCAAGAAGCACATGGAGGTCACTTTTTTACTTTTTTTTTTTTTTTTTTTTTTTTTTTTGAGGCAGGATCTCACTGTGTACCCTGGCTGGCATAGAACTCATTGTATAGCCTGTCAGTGGTGGCACATGCCTTTAATCCCAGCATTTGGGAGGCAGGGGCAAGTGGATCTCTGTGCGTTTGAAGCCAGCCTGGTCTATAAAGTGAGTTCCAGGACATCCAGGACTACACAGGGGGATTCTGTCTTGAAAAACCAAAACAAAAAAGACAGAAAGAAAAAAAGAACTCATTCTATAGAACAGACTGATCTTGAACTCAAAGAATTGTCTTCTCTGCTTTCTGAGTGCTGGGCTTAAAGATACCCACACCCAGCTCAGGCTCTGTACTCTTGGTCCTTTCTTCTTGTACCTCATCTTCCTTGGAGATTCCCATCATTGTGTCCATTCCAACAAAGTGTTTAGTCGTTTGAAACACAGGTATCAGTACATTCCGAGGTAATCTGGAATTTTATGAGAGCTGAGAATAATGAATTTTGCAAGTCTTCTCAGTTATTCCAAATCTTTGCTTTTCCATCAGTTTTAAGAGTCCCACAGTACATGAGATTGCTAACTTCCTCCCATGTGCTGTCAGTCATGATCAAACAGTCTTTAAATCAGGCTGCTTCCTTGCAGATCCTACAGTCACTCTGGAGGGCCACAACTTCACCATGGAAATCTTGAGTGCCTTTATCCTTTGCTGTGTGCTTGAGTTTGAATTTTCCTGAAAACTGCATTTTCTTTGATTTGATTTGCTGTGTTTGAATCTTAGATTGCCCCTGATTCTAAGGAAACAGTGCCAGACTTACCCAGTCCTGATGCGGACAACAGGCTGCAAGGACAGGTGTGCAGACTGCAGTTCAGCGATCCTGGGAACTTAGAGCCTGAAACTTCTCTGGACCCACATTCCTTTTCTTTACCCACATGCCGCATCAGCGAGTCTGTGAAGAAATTGATGGAGCTTGCCTATCAGACTCTACTAGAGGCAACAACAAGTAGTAATCAATGGTAACACAGATAAATTGTTCCCTGTCATTTATTTATAGTAACACGGGCACATGTGTTAAAGCAGATGCTGGATGCGTGTGTTGGCTTATGGACATTAACCCAGCACTTGGAAGGCTGAGGCAGGGTTGGGAGTTTAAGGCCATTCTGGCCTACAAAGCAAGCTCTGGGCCAGCCTGGGTTACCTAATACAATATTGCAAAGAAAATCAGCAAGACCCAGAAAGGCAAACAGAAAACAAAACAGAAAGAAAAGAAAAGAAAACAAAACAAAACAAAAAACAAAACCAAAAATCAGTAGATATCTAGGTTTTTTTGGCATTAAAAATTTTCACTCTTTAGTAAGCTATGCTTTAATTTTTGGCTCACTTTTTGGTTTTGAATTTAAACTTTGGTTTAATTTTGGCTCTCTGTGATCATATATTATTTAAGAAAGCACAGGCAGAGGACTTAGAACACTCTCTTGAAAAATACTCCCTTAATACTGAGATGCTCATTGCTGCATAATTGTAGTCCTACCACATGTGACAGCACCCTGTGCAGGTGGAGACTTCACCTTTCCACTCTACACGGCAGCGTGCTGTGGAAGGGAGGGTCGGTCTTCTTTGGGACTAGAACATGCCACAGATGTGACTTCACTCGTTCAGGATGGCTTTTCTCGATATACACTGTATTCAGGGTACCTTAGGCTCTAGTTCACATCTCAGACAGAATCTTTGTTTTGAAACAGCTCCTAAGGTAAAAATGGTAGGCTAGTCAGTTGATTGTAGAGCAGGCCTATAAAAGCCCATTCAGTATGAGTCTGTTTAGCTATTCTTACTTAGCTTTAAAGAAAACTGTTTGAGTTTGGGCTTGACTTAGTCATAGGATCCTCAGAACTGTGGGTTATCTCCATGTGCAAACACATTTTGGGGGTGGGTGGTGGTTCAAGACAGGGTTTCTCTGTGTAACAGCTCTGGCTGTTCTGAAACTTGCTCCATACACCAGGCTAGCCTTGGCTCTCTCTGTCTCCTGAGTGCTGCGATTAAAGGTGTGCACCACCACCACCCAGCACAAACACTCTTTTAGATTGCTCTGGATAGAACATGTTTACCTAGTGCTGCTGTGGTCTAACTGCAGTATTAGTATTGATTTTAAGTAGAAAGAAAAGTGCATATTTATTTTTGTTATTATTATTTGTGTGTGTGAGAGCATGCATGTGTGCGCGCACTTGTAATCGGTCATGCAGTGGAACACGTGCAGGTCAGAGGACAATTTTGTGGAATCATTTTTCTTCTACCTTTTCATGGGCTCTGGGAATCACACTTGGTTCACTAGATCTGTGAGAGTGCTCAGCCATGCACTGGCTTGTGCAGAAGACCTGTTTCTTTGTAAGGGATGAATGTGATCTTTTGGCAAAGTAAATATAATTGTCACTATTTCCTCGGATGACTTTCTTCAAATATGTCAAATCAGAAGTTAGAGATGCATGGCAGTATTTAAAATTTTTCTTTTAAGAGAATGGATGCCAGACATTGTTTTGGTATGCTGAATACTTCTATTCATTCCATTTGCAACATATTTTTTAAAAACTATTGTAGTTATTTAAAAATGAATTAAAAAATTTATGTGTATGGATGCTTACTCTGAATATATATCTGTGTACACAATTATGCCTGGTGCCAACAGAGGTCAGAAAAAGACATTGGCTCTCCTGGTGTTGTGAGCCACCATGTAGATGTTGGGAATAGAACCCTGTGTGTAGGGGTGTTGCTTGGCATCCAGAATGGGCTTTAAAAGAGTAATCTCTCCATCTCCATGTATTTTCTCTTTTAAGGTTCGTTTTGAGTTCAAGTCCCCTGTTCCCCTCCCGACACACACACACACCTTTTATTTTTTTATTTTTTTTTTTTAATTTTTTATTTTTTTGGTTTTTCGAGACAGGGTTTCTCTGTGGTTTTGGAGCCTGTCCTGGAACTAGCTCTTGTAGACCAGGCTGGCCTCGAACTCACAGAGATCCGCCTACCTCTGCCTCCCGAGTACTGGGATTAAAGGTGTGCACCACCACCGCCTGGCTCACACACACCTTTTAAATGCATTTTAATAGTAATCTTTAGGAGGTTAAAGATCAGATTTAAAGGGCAAAAATGATTGAGGGTTTGATGCAATTTTCAAAAGTGTTGTTTCATCTCTTTGCATTGGGCAAGAAGGAGGAAGGTAAAGGCGGAAAGTCAGTCTGCTTCTAAAAGAACCCAGTGTGTGCCTTTATTGGTGCCTTGCCCTTTGCAGGTGACATTTGCTAAAGGCTTAGCTCCATTTGTCACTGGAATGATACTTAGGTGCTGGCAGGGCACAGATGGATGAATGGAAAAGAGGCTTTGGGTTGAATGCTTCTTGCTGAAGGTCGTTGTTAGCAGCGTCTTAGGAAAGAGACTCAGTTTATAGATGCTGATGGGTATGTCTCCATCGAGAGCCTGTGCTTTCTGCAGCTGTAGTTTCTGTCCACTGGTTGTCAGTAACAGAAGAGCTGCTTCAGTTTGTATGATTTCTCTTGAACTTTTGTTTTCCTTCCAGCGCTGTTCAGCTTTTCTACTCAGTGAGAAACATCTTCCATTTGTTCCATGATGTGGTGCCAACATACCACAAGTAAGTACTTCATTTCTGTGTTACTGCGTCTAAACTGTTAAGTCAGGTTAAAACCGCTACCTGTGTAACCATAGCTATTGATTGCACTTGGCAGTAAAAGTACACCACACTAAGACCTTTAAAGTCTAAAGACATTCACTGCGCTGTGTACAGTGATCTTGCGTGCAGGAGGGTGGCACACACTTAAAACTCAGAAGAATTTTATCCAGTTTTTATGCCTAGGCATTTTTTGAGCCACCATACTTTTCTTGGTTACGAAATAGAAAGGTCCTCATCCAGTGAGTGTGCTTGGTGTTTGTAGCTCTGCAGACACTGTCCCAAGAGAAGGCCCTGTTAGTGTGAAGTATGGTCAGGCTCTCTTTTTAATGTTAACACAGCATCGGGCTGTATTAACCCGATGTCTTGGCCTTTAAAAGTTTGCTTTTAGGGCTGGAGAGATGGCTCAGTGGTAAGAGCACCACCTGCTCTTCCAAAGGTCCTGAGTTCAATTCCCAGCAACCACATGGTGGCTCACAACCATCTGTAATGAGGTCTGGTGCCCTCTTCTGGCCATGCAGACAGAATATTGTATACATAATAAATAAATAAATATTTTTTAAAAAAAGTTTGCTTTTAATATTAATCTGAAAAGTTGCTCAACTCTGCCTCTAGTTCTTTCCGTTATTCAAACGAAATGTTTTATATTGTCTTTTGTTTGTTTGTTTTGTTCTGTTTTCAAGACCAGTTTTCTTTGTATAACCCTGGCTGTCCTGGAATTCATTTTGTCGACCAGGCTGGTTTCAAACTCAAGAGATTCTCTGTTTCTGTCTCATGAGTGCTGGGGTTAAAGATGTACACCACCACTGCCTGACTTCTGCATGGATCTTATAGATATTTTTAGTAATTTGTCACCAAAACTATTCCATAGTTAAGGGTTCCGCTCTCTCTTTTTTAGAGATTGAGGTTATTTTTTATTTATGTTTAGGTGTGTATGTTCACAACCTACCCTTGAAGGCTAGCATAGGGTGTCAGATCTTGAATGGAGCTACAGGTAGTTGTGAGTTTCTGGATATGGGTACTGGGAAACAAACTTAGGGTCCTGCAGGAATGGTTTGTACACTCAACTGCTGAGCTATCTCTCCAGCCCATCTACTTTCAAAGAAAAAAAATAGTATATTATTTGGAGGGTTTTTTGTTTGTGTATTTGTTGTCTTGTTTGAGACAAGGTCTGTGCAGCCCTGGCTGTTCTGGAACATGCTATATAGATCAGGGCGGGCTCAAGCTTAAAGAGATTTGCCGGCCTTTGCCTCCCAAGTGCTGGGATTAAAGGCATGTGCCACCATGCTCAGCTTGAAGCAGTTTTTTTTTTTTTTTTGGTTTTTCGAGACAGGGTTTCTCTGTGG